>NC_143042.1:38305000-38620000 GCF_057628025.1 Oncorhynchus mykiss
AGAGAGGGGGGGTGGAGAGAGAGCGTGAGACAGACAGAGAGAACGGTTGGTAAAAGTTTGATCAGGGTTAAGTCTCTGTGTGGTCTGTAGTTTGTGGCTGGGGGGAATAGCCAGGTCCCAGAGGACAGCAGATATAACATCTTTCTCTCGCTTTGTCTTTATTTCTGTTTCCTGTTGTAAATGGAGCTTTCACACGCGGCATTGAACAGCCGTACGTCTTTAAGTAAACACTGTCTGGAAGAACCCCAACTGAAGTTGAAAATACACAGACAACGCGAAGCTATTACAACATATTTGGCTACTATTGCTAACATATTGCTAATATTACCAAGGCTGAACTACTACTACTACTACTAAATCTACTATTGTGGTCAAAACAACATATTCAACAGTTAAAAGTCCCGTGTGTCCCATCCACATCTTCAATATTATGATACCTTCACTCGGAAGCTGAAACTGGCAAAAAAGCAATGGAGGGAATTAAATTAGCATCAATTAGTGTAGTTTGCAAAATAAAAACTTGCACGCCTTTCTTTCTCTCTCATCACATACCAATCACACACACCAAGACAAACACACACACCAAGACAAACACACACACACACAGCCCCCTGCCCCATTATGTGCTGGGTCTTTGTTGGGAGTGTGTAGGTCCAGGGATTAACGCAGATCTGGAACCATGAATAGGACCAGGCGGTGTTTGTGTGTGTGTGTGAATAGAACCGGTCTGGGGCTTGGCTCCTGCTGAATTAATTACACTAATTAGCTCCCTAATTGCATACATTAAAACTCTGGTTAGAGGGTCTGGGGCCCGGGGAAGAGAGTCGGGCAGGGGGAGAGAGTAGGAGAGAATAGGGCCGGAGGATAGAGTAGGAGAGAATAGGGCCGGAGGAGAGAGTAGGCCAGGGGGAGAGAGTAGGGCTGGGAGGAGAGAGTAGGAGAGAATAGGGCCGGGGGAGAGAGCAGGGCCGGGGGAGAGAGTAGGAGAGAATAGGGCCGGAGGATAGAGTAGGAGAGAGTAGGGCCGGAGGATAGAGTAGGAGAGAGTAGGGCCGGAGGAGAGAGTAGGAGAGAATAGGGCCGGAGGAGAGAGTAGGAGAGAATAGGGCCGGAGGAGAGAGTAGGAGAGAATAGGGCCGGAGGATAGAGTAGGAGAGAATAGGGCCGGAGGAGAGAGTAGGAGAGAATAGGGCCGGAGGATAGAGTAGGAGAGAGTAGGGCCGGGGGAGAGAGTAGGAGAGAATAGGGCCGGAGGATAGAGTAGGAGAGAGTAGGGCCGGAGGATAGAGTAGGAGAGAATAGGGCCGGAGGAGAGAGTAGGACAGAGTAGGGCCGGAGGAGAGAGTAGGAGAGAGTAGGGCCGGAGGAGAGAGTAGGAGAGAGTAGGGCCGGAGGAGAGAGTAGGAGAGAGTAGGGCCGGAGGAGAGAGTAGGCCAGGGGGAGAGAGTAGGGCTGGGAGGATAGAGTAGGAGAGAATAGGGCCGGAGGAGAGAGTAGGCCAGGGGGAGAGAGTAGGAGAGAATAGGGCCGGAGGAGAGAGTAGGAGAGAGTAGGGCCGGAGGAGAGAGTAGGAGAGAGTAGGGCCGGAGGATAGATTAGGAGAGAGTAGGGCCGGAGGAGAGAGTAGGAGAGAGTAGGGCCGGAGGAGAGAGTAGGAGAGAGTAGGGCCGGAGGAGAGAGTAGGAGAGAGTAGGGCCGGAGGAGAGAGTAGGCCAGGGGGAGAGAGTAGGGCTGGGAGGATAGAGTAGGAGAGAATAGGGCCGGAGGAGAGAGTAGGCCAGGGGGAGAGAGTAGGAGAGAATAGGGCCGGAGGATAGAGTAGGAGAGAGTAGGGCCGGAGGATAGAGTAGGAGAGAATAGGGCCGGAGGAGAGAGTAGGACAGAGTAGGGCCGGAGGAGAGAGTAGGAGAGAGTAGGGCCGGAGGAGAGAGTAGGAGAGAGTAGGGCCGGAGGAGAGAGTAGGAGAGAGTAGGGCCGGAGGAGAGAGTAGGCCAGGGGGAGAGAGTAGGGCTGGGAGGATAGAGTAGGAGAGAATAGGGCCGGAGGAGAGAGTAGGCCAGGGGGAGAGAGTAGGAGAGAATAGGGCCGGAGGAGAGAGTAGGAGAGAGTAGGGCCGGAGGAGAGAGTAGGAGAGAGTAGGGCCGGAGGATAGATTAGGAGAGAGTAGGGCCGGAGGAGAGAGTAGGAGAGAGTAGGGCCGGAGGAGAGAGTAGGAGAGAGTAGGGCCGGAGGAGAGAGTAGGAGAGAGTAGGGCCGGAGGAGAGAGTAGGCCAGGGGGAGAGAGTAGGGCTGGGAGGATAGAGTAGGAGAGAATAGGGCCGGAGGAGAGAGTAGGCCAGGGGGAGAGAGTAGGAGAGAATAGGGCCGGAGGATAGAGTAGGAGAGAGTAGGGCTGGGAGGAGAGAGTAGGGCTGGGAGGAGAGAGTAGGGCTGGGAGGAGAGAGTAGGAGACAATAGGGCCGGAGGACAGAGTAGGGCAGGGGGAGAGAGTAGGAGAGAATAGGGCCGGAGGAGAGAGTAGGAGAGAGTAGGGCTGGGAGGAGAGAGTAGGGCTGGGAGGAGAGAGTAGGGCAGGGGGAGAGAGTAGGAGAGAATAGGGTCGGAGGAGAGAGTAGGGCCGGGAGGAGAGAGTAGGGCCGGGAGGAGAGAGTAGGGCCGGGAGGAGAGAGTAGGAGAGAATAGGGCCGGAGGAGAGAGTAGGGCCGGGAGGAGAGAGTAGGGCCGGGAGGAGAGAGTAGGGCCGGGAGGAGAGAGTAGGGCTGGGAGGAGAGAGTAGGGCTGGGGGAGAGAGTAGGAGAGAATAGGGCCGGAGGAGAGAGTAGGGCCGGGAGGAGAGAGTAGGGCTGGGAGGAGAGCGTAGGGCAGGGGGAGAGAGTAGGAGAGAATAGGGCCGGAGGAGAGAGTAGGGCAGGGGGAGAGAGTAGGAGAGAATAGGGCTGGAGGAGAGAGCAGGGCCGGGGGGAGAGAGTAGGAGAGAATAGGGCCGGAGGAGAGAGCAGGGCCGGGGGCAGAGAGTAGGAGAGAATAGGGCTGGAGGAGAGAGCAGGGCCGGGGGGAGAGAGTAGGGCCGGAGGAGAGAGCAGGGCCGGGGGGAGAGAGTAGGAGAGAATAGGGCCGGAGGAGAGAGCAGGGCCGGGGGGAGAGAGTAGGGCTGGAGGAGAGAGCAGGGCCGGGGGGAGAGAGTAGGAGAGAATAGGGCTGGAGGAGAGAGCAGGGCCGGGGGGAGAGAGTAGGAGAGAATAGGGCTGGAGGAGAGAGCAGGGCCGGGGGGAGAGAGTAGGGAGTAAGGCCATTCACACACAAATGAAAGCAGACACACTTAAAATGTGATTGATTATACTGTATATTTGAGGGTGAGGTGGTGTGTGTGTGTGTGTGTGTGTGTGTGTAGAACAGACAGGATTGAATAGGACTGGTATTGAATAGGACTGGTATTGAATAGGACTGGTATTGAATAGGACTGGTATTGAATAGGACTGGTATTGAATAGGACTGGTATTGAATAGGACTGGTATTGAATAGGACTGGTATTGAATAGGACTGGTATTGAATAGGACTGGTATTGAATAGGACTGGTATTGAATAGGACTGGTATTGAATAGGACTGGTATTGAATAGGACTGGTATTGAATAGGAATGGTTCATGTTCTAAAGCTTATTTTCCTTAATCCTCGCTGTACTGTATCTGTTTAACTCAATGATTCCACGCGCACAATTTCATGCTATACTCTGCATTCCGGTTCTGTGTCATTCAAGAAGCCGAACACACCGACTCAGACTCATATCGACCAATGACATGGCCCGGTCTCTATCTAAGCATGTTGGGAAGGTTTACATAGACGATTACATCATCAAGATCATTAGTCACGCCACTGTACAGATGCCCACCCCTTTGGCATTTTTAACGATTACCAAAAGCATGGCTCGCCATGGCATACACCCAGGGGTGAAAGTAAAGAAGAGTAAAGAAAAATACGAACGCAACATGTAAAGTGTTGGTACCATGTTTCATGAGCTGAAATAAAAGATCCCCAAAATGTACATAAGCACAAAAAAAGCATATATCTCTCAAATTGTTTTACACAAATTTGTTTACATCCCTGTTAGTGAGATTTCTCCTTTGCCAAGATAATCCATCCAACTGACAAGGTGTGGCATATCAAGAAGCTGATTAAACAGCATGATCATTACACAGGTGCACCTTGCGCTGGACAATAAAAGGCCACTCTTAAATGTCTAAAGTTTTGAGGGATCGTGCAATTGGTATGCTGACTGCAAGAATGACCAGCAGAGTTGTTCCCAGATAATTTAATGCTCATTTCTCTACCATAAGCCGCTTCCAATGTCGCTTAGAGAATTTGGCAGTACGTCCAACCGGCCTGCAGACCACGTGTAACCACGCCAGGACTTCCGCATCTGGCTTCTTCACCTACGGGATCATCTGAGACCAGAGACCTGGACAGTTGATGAAACTTTGCGTTTCCACAACCAAAGAATTGTCCTCACCAGGGTCTTGACCTGACTGCAGTTCGGCGTCGTAACCGACTTCCGTGGGCAAACGCTCACCTTCAATGGCCACTTGCACGCTGGAGAAGTGTGCTCTTCACAGATGAATCCCGGATTCAACTGTACCGGGCAGATGCAGACGGTGTATGGCGTCGTGAGGGCGAGCAGTTTGCTGATGTCAACATTGTAAACTGAGTGCCCCCCGGTATGGGTAGGTATGGGCAGGCATAAGCTACGGACAACGAACCCAACTGCATTTTGTCGGTGGCGATTTGAACGCACAGAGATACCTTGACGAGATCCTGAGGCCCATTGTCGTGTTTCAGCATGATAATGCACGGCCTCTTGACGCAAGGATCTGTACACAATTCCTGGAAGCTGAAAATGTCCCAGATCTTCCATGTCCTGCATACTCCCCAGACATGTCACCCATTGAGCATGTCAATCCAGTGCATCCCAAACGTGTACGACAGCGCGTTCCAGTTCCTGCCGATATCAAGAAACTTCACATAGCGATTAAAGAGGAGTTGGACAACATTCAACAGGCCACAATCAACAGCCTGATCAACTTCTATGCGAAGGAGATGTGTCACGCTGCATGAGGCAAATGGTGGTCACACCAGATACGGACTGGTTTTCTGATCCACGTCCCTACTGAATAGCATATGACTGAATACATGATTACTATAGCCGACCCAACTCCATTTGTTGACACTGTCCCAGCGGTTTTCAAACTTTTTGACCTGCGAACCCCAAAAAATAAGTCGTAAAATTGCGGCGCGCGCACATGCGCCAATCAAATGTAGCCTGTCATTACAACCATACATGGTGATGCATTTTCGAAACGCAAGATAGGCTTTCAGGAATAAACTGCGTTTCACACCTGGGATTTGGAGCTGAAAGGCATTCATGTTAGCAGCCAATGTTAACTGGGATACAGACCTATCATGTCACTTCCCTGGAGTCCAGAGCAGGCAAAATCAGAGGTTGCCGGATCGGATGGAAAGCATCTCGTGGCCACTACGCCCTGACTTTGGAGGACAGCCTGCCTGCAGAGCGCTCATTGCCAGCTGAGTAGCCCATGATTTTGGAATGAGATGTTCGACGAGCTGGTGTCCACATACTTTTTAGTTTATGACGCCCAAAAAACAGACCATTGAAAGAAAGGGAGTTAGAGGGAGGAAAGAGAGGAGGGATGGAGGGAGTAGGGAGGGGAGGAAAATGGGATATGGGGACAGGCTGTAAAAATGGCTTCTTGTGTTTGTGAAAATGTACCAAAAATACCTATAAAACTGAGTTAGTGACACCACAACAGATGGGCTCATATTTATACAGTGTCATCTAGAATCAGTTCCCTCCTGTCCAAACAACATGAATCAAAAACAGATCCTAGATCAGCACTCCTTTATGAATACAAGCCCAGAACAACTAGACACTGTTGACAGCTAAGTCTTCAATAGGGAAGTGGACACAGTGAGAATGATGGGGTTTATGGACATTTGGACTAATTAAAGCTGTTTATAATGGCCATTAAAGGGTTTAGTAGTGACTGTTTTTTTATTTATTCCTGTAACGTCTTTCAATGGACCTTCTCTTTCTAATCAGTCTGTCATCCACCCTTTCTCTTCTTACCATCTGTCTTATGACATTCTGCTACATTGCCCATCCCGCTTTCTCTCCTTCTCTCTTGATTTCTTCTATCATCCTCTCTTGTTCGATAACTCTCCGTCTCACTCCCTCTCTCATGCTCCCTCCTCATCTCCGTCACCTTCTATTCCTCCTAGTGAACAGCTGGAGGAGTGATGCTCCAATCCCCCTGGAACACTATAATCTCTCTCCCCATTCAGACAGCATACATCTTACACTGCCTGTCTGTTTAAAGACAAGCTTACCCCCAAAACCCACACTGTGCGTTTGTGTGTGTTGGAAAGAAGACTGATTGCTGGTTTATAGTGTGTCTGCTGTGTGTAGCTTTGTGTGGTGTTGTGGAGTGTCCGCTGTGTGTGAATGTGTTCATTATGTCATTACGGGTCTTGTTTGCCTGAACCTGCTCCACTAAATCAAAGCCATGTTAGCGTGCTAATGCATTAGCAGCCCTGCCAGAAGGCCCAGAGGTCAATGGAGAGGTACGCTACGGGATAAAATCCCCCCTCCATTCCTGGGATACACATCCCTCCACAAGTGGTTCCTAGGCAGAAGGCTGGACAATGGTGGCTTTGTCTGCACTGCGGCGGGAGTATAAAAGAAGAAGTGGCGAGGGACACAAACAGTGTGTGTGTGAGAGACAGTGTGGGGAGGTTAAACAATGTTAACCAGTCCCAATCCAATTAAGAAGAACACACACACACACACACACACGTCTTCGCACACAGTGACAGACAGAGCGACACACACACACACACACACAGCCAACACTATCTCACAGACAGCAGTGCTGCTTTGACTGCTGACCTAAATCGAGAAGACCTGTCAATCTCTTTTATTCACACTCACCACATCTCTCTCTCCCCTTCTCGCTCTCCCTCCCTCTGTTCATGTCTCGCAACGCAATTTTGTAACAAACCCAATGCTCTTCCTCTTCCCCAAAATACTGTAACACTCCTCCTTTCATTCCTCCCTACGTCGCTCCCTTTTCCGTTTTCACTCCAAATCGTTTCGTCTCGCTAATGGAGGGTACCCAAGTATTCACGCTGGTATTGGCCAAAAGTATTATTGTGATTGGTTGAGACGTGTTCTAAGCCATACTAAAAAACCTGTTTAGCATGGGGAAGCCTATGACACAAAAATGGGCATCTTGTTTTCTGTTTCATCTGACAAATCCCTGATCAGCCAGTGTCCCTTCAGCTCAGCCAGCCAATTCATTAACTTGATCTCCACTGTAAAAATAATTATTTCCCCTTGCCTGTAGACTAACATTTGTTTTGCAACAATGAGGAGTTGTACTAGAGGTCGACCGATTAATCGGAATGGCCGATTAATTAGGGCCGATATCAAGTTTTCATAACAATCGGTATTTCTGGACACCGATTATGGCCGATTACTTTGCACTCCATGAGGAGACTGCGTGGCAGGCTGACCACCTGTTTTGCGAGTTGAGCAAGGAGCCAAGGTAAGTTGCTAGCTAGCATTAAACTTATCTTTTAAAAAACAATCAATCTTAACATAATCACTAGTTAACTACACATGGTTGATGATATTACTAGTTTATCTAGCTTGTCCTGCGTTGCATATAATCGATGAAGTGCCTGTTCATTTATCATTGAATCACAGCCTACTTCGCCAAACGGGTAATTTAACAAGCGCATTCGCGAAAAATGCACCAATATGTACCTAACCATAAACATCAATGCCCTTCTTCAAATCAATACACAAGAGGGGCCTCACCGGGTGGCGCAGTGGTTAAGGGCGCTGTACTGCAGCGCCAGCTGTGCCATCAGAGACTCTGGGTTCGCGCCCAGGCTCTGTCGTAACCGGCTGCGACCAGGAGGTCCGTGGGGAGACGCACAATTGGCCTAGCGTCGCCCAGGTTAGGGAGGGGTTGGCCGGTAGGGATGTCCTTGTCTCATCACGCACCAGCGACTCCTGTGCAGTGCTCGCTAACCAAGGTTGCCAGGTGCACGGTGTTTCCTACGACACATTGGTGCGGCTGGCTTCCGGGTTGGATGCGCGCTGTGTTAAGAAGCAGTGTGGCTTGGTTGGGTTGTGTATCGCATGACTTTCAACCTTCGTCTCTCCTGAGCCCGTACGGGAGTTAAGAGATAAGATAAGATAGTAGCTACTAAAACAATTGGACACCACGAAATTGGGGAGAAAACGGGGTAAAAAAAAATCAATACACATACTTTTAAAACTGCATATTTAGTTAATATTGCCTGCTAACATGAATTTATTTAGTGTCACTTCTCGTGCGTTCAGTGCAAGCAGAGCCTATATTTGAGTTGAGGGATGAAATAGTAGCCTTTGAATACATCGATCAAAATAGATATAGTAGATATGCTGGCTCTAATAGTGTCTGTGCGTCTGTCAGTTGAGTTATTTTAGACATGTTGAACATGCATTTGTCAGAGGAGTTATTTTAGGCATGTCTAACATGCGTTTGTCAGAGGAGTTATTTTAGACATGTTGAACATGCATTTGTCAGAGGATTTATTTTAGACATGTTGAACATGCGTTTGTCAGAGGATTTATTTTAGACATGTTGAACATGCGTTTGTCAGGGGATTTATTTTAGACATGTTGAACATGCGTTTGTCAGAGGATTTATTTTAGACATGTTGAACATGCGTTTGTCAGAGGAGTTATTTTAGACATGTTGAACATGCGTTTGTCAGAGGATTTATTTTAGACATGTTGAACATGCGTTTGTCAGAGGATTTATTTTAGGCATGTTGAACATGCGTTTGTCAGGGGATTTATTTTAGACATGTTGAACATGCGTTTGTCAGAGGAGTTATTTTAGACATGTTGAACATGCGTTTGTCAGAGGATTTATTTTAGGCATGTTGAACATGCGTTTGTCAGAGGAGTTATTTTAGACATGTTGAACATGCGTTTGTCAGGGGATTTATTTTAGACATGTTGAACATGCGTTTGTCAGAGGAGTTATTTTAGACATGTTGAACATGCGTTTGTCAGAGGATTTATTTTAGGCATGTTGAACATGCGTTTGTCAGAGGATTTATTTTAGACATGTTGAACATGCGTTTGTCAGAGGATTTATTTTAGACATGTTGAACATGCGTTTGTCAGAGGAGTTATTTTAGACATGTTGAACATGCGTTTGTCAGAGGAGTTATTTTAGACATGTTGAACATGCGTTTGTCAGGGGATTTATTTTAGACATGTTGAACATGCGTTTGTCAGAGGATTTATTTTAAACATGTTGAACATGCGTTTGTCAGAGGATTTATTTTAGACATGTTGAACATGCGTTTGTCAGGGGATTTATTTTAGGCATGTTGAACATGCGTTTGTCAGAGGATTTATTTTAGACATGTTGAACATGCGTTTGTCAGAGGATTTATTTTAGGCATGTTGAACATGCGTTTGTCAGAGGATTTATTTTAGACATGTTGAACATGCGTTTGTCAGAGGATTTATTTTAGACATGTTGAACATGCGTTTGTCAGAGGATTTATTTTAGGCATGTTGAACATGCCTGTCAGTTGTGTCAGTAGCTGTGCAGGACTTTTAAGGACAACGACAGTGATAACTAATCTAGCATCTTAACACCTCTGTGTCCTTGTGTGTGTGTGTCACTCTGTCTCTCATCAATGTCATGTTTAGATAAGCCCCACGGCTATTTAAGCCTAGTACATCACATGCTAGTTAAGTGTTTCAATGGCTTTAGATTAGGGACGGGCAATACTTCAGCGGGCCCTCTCTTGGCAGCGGAGATAATATATATACAGTGCCTTGCGAAAGTATTCGGCCCCCTTGAACTTTGCGACCTTTTGCCACATTTCAGGCTTCAAACATAAAGATATAAAACTGTATTTTTTTGTGAAGAATCAACAACAAGTGGGACACAATCATGAAGTGGAACTACATTTATTGGATATTTCAAACTTTTTTAACAAATCAAAAACTGAAAAATTGGGCGTGCAAAATTATTCAGCCCCTTTACTTTCAGTGCAGCAAACTCTCTCCAGAAGTTCAGTGAGGATCTCTGAATGATCCAATGTTGACCTAAATGACTAATGATGATAAATACAATCCACCTGTGTGTAATCAAGTCTCCGTATAAATGCACCTGCACTGTGATAGTCTGAGGTTTTAAATTTGGATACAAAATGATTTCCCAAGCTTTCCCAAGCTCCCAAGGAGCACTGTGCAAGCGATAATATTGAAATGGAAGGAGTATCAGACCACTGCAAATCTACCAAGACCTGGCCGTCCCTCTAAACTTTCAGCTCATACAAGGAGAAGACTGATCAGAGATGCAGCCAAGAGGCCCATGATCACTCTGGATGAACCGCAGAGATCTACAGCTGAGGTGGGAGACTCTGTCCATAGGACAACAACCAGTCATATATTGCACAAATCTGGCCTTTATGGAAGAGTGGCAAGAAGAAAGCCATTTCTTAAAGATATCCATAAAAAGTGTTGTTTAAAGTTTGCCACAAGCCACCTGGGAGACACACCAAACATGTGGAAGAAGGTGCTCTGGTCAGATGAAACCAAAATGTAACTTTTTGGCAACAATGCAAAACGTTATGTTTGGCGTAAAAGCAACACAGCTGAACACACCATCCCCACTGTCAAACATGGTGGTGGCAGCATCATGGTTTGGGCCTGCTTTTCTTCAGCAGGGACAGGGAAGATGGTTAAAATTGATGGAGCCAAATACAGGACCATTCTGGAAGAAAACCTGATGGAGTCTGCAAAAGACCTGAGACTGGGACGGAGATTTGTCTTCCAACAAGACAATGATCCAAAACATAAAGCAAAATCTACAATGGAATGGTTCAAAAATAAACATATCCAGGTGTTAGAATGGCCAAGTCAAAGTCCAGACCTGAATCCAATCGAGAATCTGTGGAAAGAACTGAAAACTGCTGTTCACAAATGCTCTCCATCCAACCTCACTGAGCTCGAGCTGTTTTGCAAGGAGGAATGGGAAAAAATGTCAGTCTCTTGATGTGCAAAACTGATAGAGACATACCCCAAGCGACTTACAGCTGTAATCGCAGCAAAAGGTGGCGCTACAAAGTATTAACTTAAGGGGGCTGAATAATTTTGCACGCCCAATTTTTCAGTTTTTGATTTGTTAAAAAAGGTTGAAATATCCAATAAATGTCGTTCCACTTCATGATTGTGTCCCACTTGTTGTTGATTCTTCACAAAAAAATACAGTTTTATATCTTTATGTTTGAAGCCTGAAATGTGGCAAAAGGTCGCAAAGTTCAAGGGGGCCGAATACTTTCACAAGGCACTGTATAGATATATATAGTACACACACACACACACACACACACACACACACACGGTCAAAAGTTTTAGAACACCTACTCATTCAAGGGTTCTTATTTTTACTATATTCCTCATTGTAGAATAATAGTGAAGAGATCAAAACTAACTAAGAATCTCACATATAAAATCTATTTTCATTTGTTGAACACTTTTTGGGTTACTACATGATTCCATGTGTTATTTCATAGTTTTGATGTCTTCACTCTTATTCTACAATGTAGAAAATAGTGAAAATAAAGAAAACCCCTGGAATGAGTAGGTGTAGGTATATATTTTGTGTTCATTTCCTGTTTTTCTACACATTTTTCCAAGGTGCAGAGAATTTTTATTTTTTATATGATTTCTGAGTGAGAGTGACTCACAAAATCATTGGGGGCCCATGATTACTACAAGTTTAGATAGCTGGCTTGGCTAACTTGTGCTGATGCACAAACACATTTTCTAAATTGCACCTGTATTCTACTATTCTAACTCTCAACAGTGAGTTGAAACCCTGACTAGAGGTTAACACGGGAACAGAACTCCTGGGTCTTGAGAGTCCAGGAATGGGAGTCAAATTCTAGAGAGTTCGGGACATGACAGCACAGGAATAGTTATACATATCGTTTTTTGGGCCGGAAATATGTCATGTGTGGAGCATTTCATAAAAATAAAAAAACTGTGTAGGCTAGGCCTAAAATAGTTGACTTAATAAACATTTCTTTAACCTGTTAGAGCTCTAGGGGCGCTATTTCATTTTTGGATAAAAAACGTTCCCGTTTTAAGCGCGATATTTTGTCACGAAAAGATGCTCGACTATGCATATTCTTCACAGTTCTTCACAGATTTTGTCTGTAAGTGCCCCAGAACTCATTCTACAGGCGAAACCAAGATGATGCATCACCCAGGAATTAGCAGAATTTCTGAAGCTCTGTTTTCCATTCTCTCCTTATATGGCTGTGATTGCGCAACGAATGAGCCTACACTTTCTGTCGTTCGCCCAAGGTCTTAGCAGCATTGTGACGTATTTGTAGGCATATCATTGGAAGATTGACCATAAGAGACTACATTTTCCAAGTGTCCGCCTGGTGTCCTGCGTCGAATTCGGTGCGCAATTGCCAGCTGCTTCTACTTTACCATTTGATTCAGGGGAGAAAGCATGTGTCCAAGAACGATGTATCAATGAAGAGATATGTGAAAAACACCTTGATGATTGATTCTAAACAACGTTTGCCATGTTTTCAGTCGATATTATGGAGTTAATTTGGAAAAAAGTTCGCGTTTTGAGGACTGAATTTTCGGATTTTTTTTGGTAGCCAAATGTGATGTATAAAACGGAGCTATTTCTAATACACAAGGAATCTTTTTGGAAAAACTGAGCATCTGCTATCTAACTGAGAGTATCCTCATTGAAAACATCAGAAGTTCTTCAAAGGTAAATGATTTTATTTGAAGGCTTTTATGTTTTTGTTAATGTTGCGTGCTGGATGCTAACGCTAATGCTAACGCTAAATGCTAACGCGAAATGCTAACACTAGCTAGCTACTTTTACACAAATGATTGTTTTCCTATGGTTGAGAAGCATATTTTGAAAATCTGAGATGACAGTGTTGTTTACAAAAGGCTAAGCTTGAGAGATGGCATATTTATTTCATTTCATTTGCGATTTTCATAAATAGTTAACGTTGTGTTATGCTAATGAGCTTGCTGATAGATTTACACAATCCTGGATACAGGGGTTTTTTCATAGCTAAACGTGACGCAGAAAACGGAGCAATTTGTCCTAAACAAATATTATTTCAGGAAAAACTGAACATTTGCTATCTGAGAGTCTCCTCATTGAAAACATCTGAAGTTCTTCAAAGGTAAATGATTTTATTTGAAAGCTTTTCTGTTTTTTTGTGTAAATGTTGCCAGCTGAATGCTAATGCTAAATGCTACGTTAGCCATCAATACTGTTACACAAATGCTTGTTTTGCAATGGTTGAGAAGCATATTTTGAAAATCTGAGATGACAGTGTTGTTAACAAAAGGCTAAGCTTGAGAGCTAGCATATTTATTTCATTTCATTTGCGATTTTCATGAATAGTTAACGTTGCGTTATGGTAATGAGCTTGAGTCTGTATTCACGATCCCGGATCCGGGATGGGGAGATCAGAAAGGTTAAAAATAGTTATTCCCCCTCACCTTCCGTCGGCTCATTCTCACGCCTCGCTCCAGTTGTAGCCAGCCACTAGGCTACCTCCGATGCCAATCTACGTCAGTACACTAAATGAGGAATTGCAACGTCTTGTTGCAGCCAAGGACCCATCATTAACGCTACATTTGATGGAGTTGTCTTTTGACATTGAAGGAACCGAGTACATGGCTTGTAAAAAAAAAATGCTGCGGTTTAATCAAATAGGCTACCAACCGGAGACCGGGACAAGCGGCCTTGAGTCGCAAAAGTTCATATGTGCGCAGTGCTCAGTTGTGGGCTCCAGTTTTACGTCCGTGCTGTGCTGACCAGACCATCCTGCTGGGTCTAAGTCCTCCAGCTTAATCCATCTACATTTAAAGCCACATAGAATAACGCTATTTTCCAGAGCGATTTAGGCCTACAGTCAGTGCATTTAACTAAGATAGGTAAGACAGCCACATATCACAGTCGCAAATTGCATTACTGAAATAGTTTTCAGTACATCCTAAACAAACACAATAGCCTTCATATGTCTGCACACAAAATTGGGCATGGGAAAGGGCGAAACACTTACTATAGGTTATGCTGTGTTCTAATGCGTGTTAGTGGTCTTTCTAGAACTGGTTTGGGTACAGTATTGTTGTTTAGTTTATAATGTTAGAGGTGATGGAAACAGATGCCTGAGCTGATCGTAAATCAGTTCATTCATTGACCTATGTTGCTTTTTGAACCAATAAGAATAACGTGAGAATTAGAATGAGTTCCGCCTGTAATATTTAGCTATGGTTAGCTAATTAATCATTCCTACTTAATATTGAAATTGTATTCCATTTCAAGTCGATAAACTCTTCACTTCTCTCATCCTTACTATCCCTTGTTCCCTCCAACGCTCCCCCTGTTCTGTTCTCCCATCGTCTCCCCCATGGTTGTGGTAGCTAACCTCTGTGCTGATGAGTGGGAAACTCAAATCTGCTGGATTTAACGTCTTCAAATATTCATCAGATATAGATCTCTCTCAGTCCCTCGTTCCCTCACCTCTTCAACCCGTCTGCACCTCCCTCCATCCTTTTCCTCACTCTCTCTAAAGTCATTGGAGAGACAATTACGCAAACACACAAATGCACACACACAATAAAACGTACACACACAACTATAAACGCACACACACACACACACACACTGATCGTAAACTCATGAATATGGAGTTCATTTAGGCTGCAGTGCAGCACTCTCCTCGGTATTCTCCCTCTCTCCCTCCTCTGTATTCTCTCTCTCATTTCCCCTCTTTCTATTCTCTGTCGTTTATTCCAGCTTAACCCTGATGAATAAACCAGTGTGTGGCTCTCGCTGCATTATTAAAAACATCCTCACTACTGTAAACAGAAACAGTGGCACTGTGTCCAGCCAGCTAGGGCCAGAGAGGGAGACAGACGGCCAGAGAGGGAGAGAGAGACAGACGGCCAGAGAGGGAGAGAGAGACAGACGGCAAGAGAGGGAGAGAGAGACAGACGGACAGAGAGGGAGAGGGAGACAGACGGCCAGAGAGGGAGAGAGAGAGACAGACGGCCAGAGAGGGAGAGGGAGACAGACAGCAAGAGAGGGAGAGGGAGACAGACGGACAGAGAGAGTGAGAGAGAGACAGACGGACAGAGAGAGAGAGAGAGAGACAGACAGAGAAAGTGAGAGAGAGACAGATGGCCAGAGAGGGAGAGACAGAGAGAGAGGCAGACGGCCAGAGAGGGAGAGGGAGACAGACGGCAAGAGAGGGAGAGAGAGACAGACGGACAGAGAGAGTGAGAGAGAGACAGACGGACAGAGAGAGAGAGAGAGAGACAGACAGAAAGTGAGAGAGAGACAGATGGCCAGAGAGGGAGAGACAGAGAGAGAGGCAGACGGCCAGAGAGGGAGAGAGAGACAGACGGACAGAGAGAGTGAGAGAGACAGACGGACAGAGAGAGTGAGACAGACAGGACAGAGAGAGAGAGAAAGCGATAGATGGCCATAGAGTGAGAGACAGACAGACGGACAGAGAGATAGTGAGAGAGAGACAGACGGCCAGAGAGAGAGTGGGAGACAGGCGGCCAGAGAGAAGGAGACACAGACGGACAGAGAGAGAGAGACAGATGGACGGACAGGGAGAGACAAACAGACAGAGACAGACAGACAGACAGACAGACAGACAGACAGACAGACAGACAGACAGACAGACAGACAGAGAGAGACAGACATAGAGAGAAAGACATAGAGAGACAGACGGACAGACAGAGAGAGAGGCAGACGGACAGATGGACGGACAGAGAGAGAGAGAGACAGAGAGACAGACAGACGGACAGACAGAGAGAGAGACAGAGAGACGGACAGAGACAGACAGACGGACAGACAGAGAGAGAGACAGAGAGACGGACAGAGACAGACAGACGGACAGACAGAGAGAGAGACAGAGAGACGGACAGAGACAGACAGACGGACAGACAGAGAGAGAGAGATGGTTACAACACTATTATTACATAATATGACATTTGTAATGTCTTTATTGTTTTGAAACTGTATGTGTAATGTTTACTGTTCATTTTTATTGTTTATTTCACTTTTGTATATTATCTACCTCACTTGTGTTGGCAATGATAACACGTTTCCCATGCCAATAAAGCCCTTGAATTGAATTGAGAGAGAGAGACGGACAGAGAGAGATGGACAGAGAGAGACAGAGAGAGAGAGAGAGAGAGAGAGACACAGAAACGTCCAGAGAGAGATGGACAGAGAGAGATGGACAGAGAGAGAGAGAGAGAGAGAGAGAGAGAGACAGAGACGTCCAGAGAGAGATGGACAGAGAGAGACAGAGAGAGAGAGAGAGAGAGATGGACAGAGAGAGATGGGCAGAGAGAGACAGAGAGAGAGAGAGAGATGGACAGAGAGAGATTGACAGAGAGAGACAGAGAGAGAGAGAGAGACGTCCAGAGAGAGATGGACAGAGAGAGAGAGAGAGAGAGAGAGAGAGATGGACAGAGAGAGATGGACAGAGAGAGAGAGAGATGGACAGAGAGAGATGGACAGAGAGAGAGATGGACAGAGAGAGACAGAGAGACAGAGAGATGGACAGAGAGAGATGGACAGAGAGAGAGAGAGATGGACAGAGAGATGGACAGAGAGAGAGATGGACAGAGAGAGACAGAGAGACAGAGAGATGGACAGAGAGAGACAGAGAGAGACAGACGGACAGAGAGAGACAGAGAGAGAGAGAGCGAGCGAGCTGGGGGTAGAACATGAACACACCAACTTAGTCTAAGGGCTCGATTAAACTCATTTCGCCGAAGTTCAGCACTATAGCGCGTCAGGTAGTCTAGTGATTAGAGTGTTGGACTAGTAACCGAAGGTTGCAAGAATCGCCGATCTGACAAGTTAACCCGCTGTTCCTAGGCCGTCATTGTAAATAAGAATTTGTTCTTAACTGACTTGCCTGGTTAAATAAAGGTAAAACAAAATAGCGTGCTTGAAATTTAAAGGGAATTTCCGAATGAGCCGACGTATGCAGCATTTACAGTGAATGCAGAACACTGCCTATACATTTAAAACCAGGCTATAGAGCTGAACTTCAGTGATACGGGTTGAATGGAGCGTAACGCTCTCTCAGGTGGACATTTTGCACTCAGCTTCTCTATTATTCATACTGGGCTGGATGGTGGTTTATCTGTCCGCCATTGTGTCTGTGTGTGTCCCAGAGATGGGCTCTCCGGGCTTCTCTGTGCATATATTTCACAGAATGGTTGTGTGTACGTGTGTGAGCATACATATGTTAGCGTGTGTGCCAAGAGTGTACGTGCCCACTTGTGTGTGTGTGTGTGAATCGACTAGTGTGTGTGTGTCTGTGTGTATGTCTGTGTGTGCGTGTGTATGTCTGTGTGTGCGTGTGTATGTCTGTGGTGTGTGTGTATGTCTGTGGTGTGTGTGTATATGATTGAAAGTGATTGCAGACAAGATAACCTCCCCCTTTCACTCAACTTCATATCCTCCCCCTTTCACTCAACTTCATAACCTCCCCCTTTCACTCAACTACATATCCTCCCCCTTTCACTCAACTACATATCCTCCCCCTTTCACTCAACTTCATAACCTCCCCCTTTCACTCATCTTCATATCCTCCCCCTTTCACTCAACTTCATAACCTCCCCCTTTCACTCAACTACATATCCTCCCCCTTTCACTCAACTTCATAACCTCCCCCTTTCACTCAACTACATATCCTCCCCCTTTCACGCAACTACATATCCTCCCCCTTTCACTCAACTACATATCCTCCCCCTTTCACTCAACTACATATCCTCCCCCTTTCACTCAACTACATATCCTCCCCCTTTCACTCAACTACATATCTTCCCCCTTTCACTCAACTACATATCTTCCCCCTTTCACTCAACTTCATAACCTCCCCCTTTCACTCAACTACATATCCTCCCCCTTTCACTCAACTACATATCCTCCCCCTTTCACTCAACTACATAACCTCCCCCTTTCACTCAACTACATAACCTCCCCCTTTCACTCAACTACATATCCTCCCCCTTTCACTCAACTACATATCCTCCCCCTTTCACTCAACTACATATCCTCCCCCTTTCACTCAACTACAACTACATATCCCCCTTTCACTCAACTTCATAACCTCCCCCTTTCACTCAACTACATATCCTCCCCCTTTCACTCAACTACATATCCTCCCCCTTTCACTCAACTACATATCCTCTCCCTTTCACTCAACTACATAACCTCCCCCTTTCACTCAACTACATAACCTCCCCCTTTCACTCAACTACATATCCTCTCCCTTTCACTCAACTACATAACCTCCCCCTTTCACTCAACTACATATCCTCCCCCTTTCACTCAACTACATATCCTCCCCCTTTCACTCAACTTCATAACCTCCCCCTTTCACTCAACTACATATCCTCCCCCTTCCACTCAACTACATAACCTCCCCCTTTCACTCAACTACATAACCTCCCCCTTTCACTCAACTACATAACCTCCCCCTTTCACTCAACTACATATCCTCCCCCTTTCACTCAACTACATATCCTCCCCCTTTCACTCAACTACATAACCTCCCCCTTTCACTCAACTACATAACCTCCCCCTTTCACTCAACTACATATCCTCCCCCTTTCACTCAACTACAACTACATAACCTCCCCCTTTCACTCAACTACATATCCTCCCCCTTTCACTCAACTTCATATCCTCCCCCTTTCACTCAACTACAACTACATAACCTCCCCCTTTCACTCAACTACATAACCTCCCCCTTTCACTCAACTACATATCCTCCCCCTTTCACTCAACTACAACTACATATCCCCCTTTCACTCAACTACATATCCTCCCCCTTTCACTCAACTACCTATCCTCCCCCTTTCACTCAACTACAACTACATAACCTGCCCCTTTCACTCAACTACATAACCTCCCCCTTTCACTCAACTACAACTACATAACCTCCCCCTTTCACTCAACTACATATCCTCCCCCTTTCACTCAACTACATATCCTCCCCATTCACTCAACTACATATCCTCCCCCATTCACGCAACTACATATCATCCCCCATTCAATCAAATACATATCCTCCCCCTTTCACTCAACTACATATCCTCCCCCATTCACTCAACTACATATCCTCCCCCATTCACTCAACTACATATCCTCCCCCTTTCACTCAACTTCATAACCTCCCCCTTTCACTCAACTACATATCCTCCCCCTTTCACTCAACTACATATCCTCCCCCTTTCACTCAACTTCCTAACCTCCCCCTTTCACTCAACTACATATCCTCCCCCTTTCACTCAACTACATAACCTCCCCCTTTCACTCAACTACATAACCTCCCCCTTTCACTCAACTACATAACCTCCCCCTTTCACTCAACTACATAACCTCCCCCTTTCACTCAACTACATAACCTCCCCCTTTCACTCAACTACATATCCTCCCCCTTTCACTCAACTACATATCCTCCCCCTTTCACTCAACTACATATCCTCCCCCTTTCACTCAACTACATATCCTCCCCCTTTCACTCAACTACAACTACATATCCCCCTTTCACTCAACTTCATAACCTCCCCCTTTCACTCAACTACATATCCTCCCCCTTTCACTCAACTACATATCCTCTCCCTTTCACTCAACTACATAACCTCCCCCTTTCACTCAACTACATAACCTCCCCCTTTCAATGAACTACATATCCTCTCCCTTTCACTCAACTACATAACCTCCCCCTTTCACTCAACTACATATCCTCCCCCTTTCACTCAACTACATATCCTCCCCCTTTCACTCAACTTCATAACCTCCCCCTTTCACTCAACTACATATCCTCCCCCTTTCACTCAACTACATATCCTCTCCCTTTCACTCAACTACATAACCTCCCCCTTTCACTCAACTACATAACCTCCCCCTTTCACTCAACTACATAACCTCCCCCTTTCACTCAACTACATATCCTCCCCCTTTCACTCAACTTCATAACCTCCCCCTTTCACTCAACTACATATCCTCCCCCTTTCACTCAACTACATATCCTCTCCCTTTCACTCAACTACATAACCTCCCCCTTTCACTCAACTACATATCCTCCCCCTTTCACTCAACTACATATCCTCCCCCTTTCACTCAACTACATAACCTCCCCCTTTCACTCAACTTCATATCCTCCCCCTTTCACTCAACTACAACTACATAACCTCCCCTTTCACTCAACTACATAACCTCCCCCTTTCACTCAACTACATATCCTCCCCCTTTCACTCAACTACAACTACATATCCCCCTTTCACTCAACTACATATCCTCCCCCTTTCACTCAACTACAACTACATATCCCCCTTTCACTCAACTACCTATCCTCCCCCTTTCTCTCAACTACAACTACATAAACCTGCCCCTTTCACTCAACTACATAACCCCCCCTTTCACTCAACTACAACTACATAACCTCCCCTTTCACTCATCTACATATCCTCCCCCTTTCACTCAACTACATATCCTCCCCCATTCACGCAACTACATATCATCCCCCATTCACTCAAATACATATCCTCCCCCTTTCACTCAACTACATATCCTCCCCCATTCACTCAACTACATATCCTCCCCCATTCACTCAACTACATATCCTCCCCCTTTCACTCAACTACATATCCTCCCCGTTTCACTCAACTACTTATCCTCCCCCTTTCACTCAACTACATATCCTCCCCCTTCACTCAACTTCATAACCTCCCCCTTTCACTCAACTACATATCCTCCCCCTTTCACTCAACTACATAACCCCCCCTTTCACTCAACTACATAACCTCCCCCTTTCACTCAACTACATAACCTCCCCCTTTCACTCAACTACATAACCTCCCCCTTTCACTCAACTACATATCCTCCCCCTTTCACTCAACTACATATCCTCCCCCTTTCACTCAACTACATAACCTCCCCTTTCACTCACTACATAACCTCCCCCTTTCACTCAACTACATATCCTCCCCCTTTCACTCAACTACAACTACATATTCCCCTTTCACTCAACTACATATCCTCCCCCTTTCACTCAACTACAACTACATATTCCCCTTTCAACTCAACTACATATCCTCCCCCTTTCACTCAACTTCATAACCTCCCCCTTTCACTCAACTACATATCCTCCCCTTTCACTCAACTACACTACATAACCTCCCCCTTTCACTCACCTTCATAACCTCAACCTTTCACTCAACTACATATCCTCCCCCTTTCACTCAACTTCATATCCTCCCCCTTTCAATCAACTACAACTACATAACCTCCCCCTTTCACTCAACTACATAACCTCCTCCTTTCACTCAACGACATATCCTCCCCCTTTCACTCAACTACAACTACATATCCCCCTTTCACTCAACTACATAACCTGCCCCTTTCACTCAACTACAACTACATAACCTCCCCCTTTCACTCAACTACATATCCTCCCCCTGTCACTCAACTTCATATCCTCCCCCATTCACTCAACTACATATCCTCCCCCATTCACTCAACTACATATCATCCCCCATTCACTCAACTACATATCCTCCCCCTTTCAGTCACTACATATCCTCCCCCTTTCACTCAACTACATATCCTCCCCCTTTCACTCAACTTCATAACCTCCCCCTTTCACTCAACTACATATCCTCCACCTTTCACACTCAACTACATAACCTCCCCCTTTCACTCAACTACATATACTCCCCCATTCACTCAACTACATATCCTCCCCCATTCACGCAACTACATATCATCCCCCATTCAATCAAATACATATCCTCCCCTTTCACTCAACTACCTATCCTCCCCCTTTCACTCAACTACAACTACATAACCTGCCCCTTTCACTCAACTACATAACCTCCCCCTTTCACTCAACTACAACTACATAACCTCCCCCTTTCACTCAACTACATATCCTCCCCCTTTCACTCAACTACATATCCTCCCCCATTCACTCAACTACATATCCTCCCCCATTCACGCAACTACATATCATCCCCCATTCAATCAAATACATATCCTCCCCCTTTCACTCACTACATATCCTCCCCATTCACTCACCTACATATCCTCCCCCATTCACTCAACTACATATCCTCCCCCTTCACTCAACTTCATAACCTCCCCCTTTCACTCAACTACATATCCTCCCCCTTTCACTCAACTACATATCCTCCCCTTTCACTCAACTACATATCTCCCCCTTTCACTCAACTTCATAACCTCCCCCTTCACTCAACTACATATCCTCCCCCTTTCACTCAACTACATAACCTCCCCCTTTCACTCAACTACATAACCTCCCCCTTTCACTCAACTACATAACCTCCCCCTTTCACTCAACTACATAACCTCCCCCTTTCACTCAACTACATATCCTCCCCTTTCACTCAACTACATATCCTCCCCCTTTCACTCAACTACATAACCTCCCCCTTTCACTCAACTACATAACCTCCCCCTTTCACTCAACTACATATCCTCCCCCTTTCACTCAACTACAACTACATATTCCCCTTTCACTCAACTTCATAACCTCCCCCTTTCACTCAACTACATAACCTCCCCCTTCACTCAACTACATATCCTCCCCCTTTCACTCAACTACAACTACATATCCCCCTTCACTCAACTTCATAACCCTTTCACTCAACTACATATCCTCCCCCTTTCACTCAACTACAACTACATAACCTCCCCCTTTCACTCACCTTCATAACCTCAACCTTTCACTCAACTACATATCCTCCCCCTTTCACTCAACTACAACTACATAACCTCCTCCTTTCACTCAACGACATATCCTCCCCCTTTCACTCAACTACAACTACATATCCCCTTTCACTCAACTACATAACCTGCCCCTTTCACTCAACTACATAACCTCCCCCTTTCACTCAACTACAACTACATAACCTCCCCCTTTCACTCAACTACATATCCTCCCCCTGTCACTCAACTTCATATTCCCATTCACTCAACTACATATCCTCCCCCATTCACTCAACATACATATCAATCCCCCTTTCACTCAACTACATATCCTCCCCCTTTCACTCAACTACATATCCTCCCCCATTCACTCAACTACATATCCTCCCCCATTCACTCAACTACAACTACATAACCTCCCCCTTCACTCAACTACATATCCTCCCCCTTTCACTCAACTACATATCCTCCCCCATTCACTCAACTACAACTACATAACCTCCCCCTTTCACTCAACTACATATCCTCCCCCTTTCACTCAACTACATATCCTCCCCCTTTCACTCAACTACAACTACATAACCTCCCCTTTCACTCAACTACATAACCTCCCCCATTCACTCAACTACATATCCTCCCCCTTTCACTCAACTACAACTACATAACCTCCCCCTTTCACTCAACTACATATCCTCCCCATTCATGACTAGATATCCTCCCCCATTCACTCAACTACAACTACATAACCTCCCCCTTTCACTCAACTACATATCCTCCCCCATTCACTCAACTACAACTACATAACCTCCCCCTTTCACTCAACTACATATCCGCCCCCTTTCACTCAACTACATATCCTCCCCCTTTCACGACTAGATCCTCCCCCTTCACTCAACTACATAACCTCCTCCTTTCACTCAACTACATATCCTCCCCCTTTCACTCAACTACAACTACATAACCTCCCCCTGTCACTCAACTACATGACCTCCCCCTGTCACTCAACTACATATCCTCCCCCTTTCACTCAACTACATATCCTCCCCCTTTCACTCAACTACATATCCTCCCCCTTTCACTCAACTACATATCCTCCCCCTTTCACTCAACTACATATCCTAACCCTTTCACTCAACTACATATCCTAACCCTTTCACTCAACTACATAACCTCCCCCTTTCACTCAACTTCATAACCTCCCCCTTTCACTCAGCTTCATAACCTCCCCCTTTTCACTCAGCTTCATAACCTCCCCCTTTCACTCAACTACATAACCTCCCCCTTTCACTCAACTACATATCCTCCCCCTTTCACTCAACTACATATCCTCCCCCTTTCACTCAACTTCATAACCTCCCCCTTTCACTCAACTACATATCCTCCCCCTTTCACTCAACTACATAACCTCCCCCTTTCACTCAACTACATAACCTCCCCCTTTCACTCAACTACATATCCTCCCCCTTCACTCAACTACATATCCTCCCCCTTTCACTTAGATGCATAACCTCCCCCTTTCACTCAACTACATAACCTCCCCCTTTCACTCAACTACATATCCTCCCCCTTTCACTCAACTACAACTACATATCCCCCTTTCACTCAACTACATAACCTCCCCCTTTACTACTAGACTCCCTCCCCTTTCACTCAACTACAACTACATAACCTCCCCCTTTCACTCACCTTCATAACCTCAACCTTTCACTCAACTACATATCCTCCCCCTTTCACTCAACTACAACTACATAACCTCCCCCTTTCACTCAACTACATAACCTCCCACTCCCAACCACATATCCTCCCCCTTTCACTATACAACTACATATCCCCCTTTCACTCAACTACCTATCTTCCCCCTTTCACTCAACTACAACTACATAACCTGCCCCTTTCACTCAACTACAACTACATAACCTCCCCCTTTCACTCAACTTCATATCCTCCCCCTTTCACTCAACTTCATATCCTCCCCCATTCACTCAACTACATATCCTCCCCCATTCACGCAACTACATATCCTCCCCCATTCACTCAACTACATATCCTCCCCCTTTCACTCAACTACATATCCTCCCCCATTCACTCAACTACATATCCTCCCCCATTCACTCAACTACATATCCTCCCCCATTCACTCAACTAGACTACATAACCTCCCCCTTTCACTCAACTACATATCCTCCCCCTGTCACTCAACTTCATATCCTCCCCCTTTCACTCAACTTCATATCCTCCCCCATTCACTCAACTACATATCCTCCCCCATTCACTCAACTACATATCCTCCCCCTTTCACTCAACTACAACTACATAACCTCCCCCTTTCACTCAACTACATATCCTCCCCCATTCACTCAACTACATATCCTCCCCCATTCACTCAACTACAACTACATAACCTCCCCCTTTTCACTCAACTACATATCCTCCCCCATTCACTCAACTACAACTACATAACCTCCCCCTTTTCACTCAACTACATATCCGCCCCCTTTCACTCAACTACATATCCTCCCCCTTCTCTCAACTACATATCCTCCCCTTTTCACTCAACTACATATCCTCCCCCTTTCACTCAACTACATAACCTCCCCCTTTCACTCAACTACATAACCTCCCCCTTTCACTCAACTACATATCCTCCCCCTTTCACTCAACTACATATCCTCCCCCTTTCACTCAACTACAATGACATAACCTCCCCCTTTCACTCAACTACATATCCTCCCCCTTTCACTCAACTACATATCCTCCCCCTGTCACTCAACTTCATATCCTCCCCCTTTCACTCAACTACATATCCTCCCCCTTTCACGACTCTACAACTACATAACCTCCCCCTTTCACTCAACTACATAACCTCCCCCTTTCACTCAACTACATATCCTCCCCCTTTCACTCAACTACAACTATATCCTCCCCCTTTCACTCAACTACATATCCTCCCCCTTTTCACTCAACTTCATAACCTCCCCCTTTCACTCAACTTCATAACCTCCCCCTTTCACTCAACTACATATCCTCCCCCTTTCACTCAACTACAACTACATAACCTCCCCCTTTCACTCAACTACATAACCTCCCCCTTTCACTCAACTACATACTTCTCCCCCTTTCACTCAACTACAACTACATAACCTCCCCCTTTCACTCAACTACATATCCTCCCCCTTTTCACTCAACTACCTATCCTCCCCTTTCACTCAACTACAACTACATAACCTGCCCCTTTCACTCAACTACATAACCTCCCCCTTTCACTCAACTACAACTACATAACCTCCCCCTTTCACTCAACTACATATCCTCCCCCTTTCACTCAACTACCTATCCTCCCCTTTCACTCAACTACAACTACATAACCTGCCCCTTTCACTCAACTACATAACCTGCCCCTTTCACTCAACTACATAACCTGCCCCTTTCACTCAACTACATATCCTCCCCCTTTCACTCAACTACCTATCCTCCCCTTTCACTCAACTACAACTACATAACCTGCCCCTTTCAACCACCAGATATCCTCCCCCTTTCACTCAACTACATATCCTCCCCATTCACTCAACTACATATCCTCCCCCATTCACTCAACTACATATCCTGCCCCATTCACTCAACTACATATCCTCCCCAATTCACTCAACTACATATCCTCCCCCATTCACTCAACTACATATCCTCCCCCTTTCACTCAACTACAACTACATAACCTCCCCCTTTTCACTCAACCACATACACCTTCCCACCTCTTCACTCAACTACATATCCTCCCCCTTTCACTCAACTACAACTACATAACCTCCCCCTTTTCACTCAACTACATATCCTCCCCCATTCACTCAACTACATACCCTCCCCCATTCACTCAACTACAACTACATAACCTCCCCCTTTCACTCAACTACATATCCTCCCCCTTTCACTCAACTACATATCCTCCCCCTTTCACTCAACTACATATCCTCCCCCTTTCACTCAACTACATATCCTCCCCCTTTCACTCAACTACATATCCTCCCCCATTCACTCAACTACAACTACATAACCTCCCCCTTTCACTCAACTACATATCCTCCCCCTTTCACTCAACTACCTATCCTCCCCCTTTCACTCAACTACAACTACATAACCTGCCCTTTCACTCAACTACATAACCTCCCCCTTTCACTCAACTACAACTACATAACCTCCCACCTTTCACTCAACTACATATCCTCCCCCATTCACGCAACTACAGATCCTCCCCCATTCACTCAACTACATATCCTCCCCCTTTCACTCAACTACATATCCTCCCCCATTCACTCAACTACATATCCTCCCCCATTCACTCAACTACATATCCTCCCCAATTCACTCAACTACATATCCTCCCCCTTTCACTCAACTACAACTACATAACCTCCCCCTTCACTCAACTACATAACCTCCCCCATTCACTCAACTACATATCCTCCCCCTTTCACTCAACTACAACTACATAACCTCCCCCTTTCACTCAACTACATATCCTCCCCCATTCACTCAACTACATATCCTCCCCCATTCACTCAACTACAACTACATAACCTCCCCCTTTCACTCAACTACATATCCTCCCCCTTTCACTCAACTACATATCCTCCCCCTTTCACTCAACTACAACTACATAACCTCCCCCTTTCACTCAACTACATATCCTCCCCCTTTCACTCAACTACATATCCTCCCCCATTCACTCAACTACAACTACATAACCTCCCCCTGTCACTCAACTACATAACCTCCCCGTCACTCAACTTCATATCCTCCCCCTTTCACTCAACTACAACTACATAACCTCCCCCTTTCACTCAACTACATATCCTCCCCCTGTCACTTCTCTTAACTTCATATCCTCCCCCTGTCACTCAACTACATATCCTCCCCCTTTCACTCAACTTCATATCCTCCCCCTTTCACTCAACTTCATATCCTCCCCGTCACTCAACTTCATATCCTCCCCCTTTCACTCAACTTCATATCCTCCCCCTTTCACTCAACTACATAACCTCCCCCTTTCACTCAACTACATACTCCCTCCCCCATTCACTCAACTACATATCCTCCCCCTATCACTCAACTACACATCCTCCCCCATTCACTCAACTACATATCCTCCCCCTTTCACTCAACTACATATCCTCCCCCTTTCACTCAACTTCATAACCTCCCCCTTTCACTCAACTACATACCTCTCCTCCTTTCACTCAACTACAACTACATAACCTCCCCCTTTCACTCAACTACATATCCTCCCCCTTTCACTCAACTACATATCCTCCCCCTTTCACTCAACTACATATCCTCCCCCTTTCACTCAACTACATATCCTCCCCCTTTCACTCAACTACATATCCTCCCCCATTCACTCAACTACATATCCTCCCCCATTACCAACTACATATCCTCCCCCTTTCACTCAACTTCATAACCTCCCCCTTTTCACTCAACTACATATCCTCCCCCTTTCACTCAACTACAACTACATAACCTCCCCCTTTCACTCAACTACATATCCTCCCCCTTTCACTCAACTACATAACCTCCCCGTCACTCACCTTCATAACCTCAACCTTTCACTCAACTACATCCTCCCTGCCACTCAACTACATATCCTCCCCTTTTCACTCAACTACAACTACATAACCTCCCCGTCACTCAACTACATAACCTCCCCCTGTCGCTACTTATATCCTCCCCCTTTCACTCACCTTCATAACCTCAACCTTTCACTCAACTACATATCCTCCCCCTTTCACTAATTGAATTCCCTCTTCCTCTCCCTCTGGCCCACTATCATTCATTCCTGTTTCTCTGACATAAATGCTTTTCTCCTCTCTCTCTCTACACCTCTCATCCCTGTTCCCTTCTCTCCCTCTCATCCCTTCTCTCTCTCATCCCTTCTATCTCTCATCCTCTCCATCTCTCATCCCTCCTCTTTCATCCTCTCCATCTCTCATCCCTCCTCTCTTTCATCCTCTCCATCTCTCATCCCTCCTCTCTTTCATCCTCTCCATCTCTCTCACCTCCTTCTTCATCCTCTCCATCTCTCATCCCTCCCCTCTTTCATCCTCTCCATCTCTCATCCCTCCTCTCTTTCATCCTCTCCATCTCTCATCCCTCCTCTCTTTCATCCTCTCCATCCCACCTCCTTCTTTCATCCTCTCCATCTCTCATCTCTCCTCTTTTATTCCTCTCTCTCTCATCCCTTCTCTCTCTCTCATCCCTTCTCTCTCTCATCCCTTCTCTCTCTCATTCCTTCTCTCTCTCATCCCTTCTCTCTCTCTCATCCCTTCTCTCTCTCTCTCTATCCCTTCTCTCTCTCTCTCTATCCCTTCTCTCTCTCTCATCCCTTCTCTCTCTCTCTCTCTCATCCCTTCTCTCTCTCTCTCTATCCCTTCTCTCTCTCTCTCTCTCTCATCCCTTCTCTCTCTCTCTCTCTATCCCTTCTCTCTCTCTCATCCCTTCTCTCTCTCATCCCTTCTCTCTCTCTATCCCTTCTCTCTCTCTCTCATCCCTTCTCTCTCTCTCATCCCTTCTCTCTCTCATCCCTTCTCTCTCTCTCATCCCTTCTCTCTCTCTCTCATCCCTTCTCTCTCTCTCATCCCTTCTCTCTCTCTCATCCCTTCTCTCTCTCTCATCCCTTCTCTCTCTCTCTCATCCCTTCTCTCTCTCTCTATCCCTTCTCTCTCTCATCCCTTCTCTCTCTCTCTATCCCTTCTCTCTCTCTCTATCCCTTCTCTCTCTCTCTATCCCTTCTCTCTCTCATCCCTTCTCTCTCTCTCATCCCTTCTCTCTCTATCCCTTCTCTCTCTCATCCCTTCTCTCTCTCATCCCTTCTCTCTCTCTATCCCTTCTCTCTCTCTCATCCCTTCTCTCTCTCTCTCATCCCTTCTCTCTTCTCATCCCTTCTCTCTCTCTCATCCCTTCTCTCTCTCTATCCCTTCTCTCTCTCTCATCCCTTCTCTCTCTCTCTCTCATCACTGTTCTCTCACTCATCAGTATTTTCTTCTACGTGGTGAGCCAAGCTGATTTTATGAGATGCTTTTGAGAAGCTGACTCTTCAGGATCACTGACTCCAGATCAGTCAAAGACAAAATATTTCATTTGAGAAAAGCTGCTGCTGTAGGCAGGATGGCTGACTTGAGATCAGTGAATGGAAAGAGGTTTCATCCTCCGCTCTCTGACAACAAAGACAGAGGGAAACAACTTGTGCCATATATACTCCTCTCGGTCTCTGATGGGCACAAGGAGAGATGGCACTCCACGAGGTGTGTGTGTGACAGGGATCTGGCATGTGCTTTCAAAGAGCTACGGATATCAGGAGTATGTGTCTCACTGAAGAGCTTTGAATGGTGAAGAGGAGAAAGGGATGAGAGAGAGAGAACAGGGGATGAGAGAGAGAGAACAGGGATGAGAGAGTCAATGCTTAGTGAGATGTCACTCTTTTACAACCAAGCCAAGCCCCCCCCCCCCCCCAGTCTCTCCTTATCTTTCTCTACATCCCTCCTCCATCTCTTCCTCACTTCAGTTCGGTCTAACATTTCCCCTCTCTCATATCCATCTACGTTCTAGCTCATTTAGTCCACTGTGAATAAATTAACACATGCTAAGGTAGGTTAATTACAAGACATTTCCCTGAGGGGAAAGACTCATACATACATCTGAACTACACACACATACACACACACACACACACACACACACACACACCGTCTACTACTGGCTCATAACAATCTTGATTAAATGCATGTACACGCACACACAATCAGGTAAACACATGATCATAATGACAATCTCAATCAGGTAAACACTAGAGAAACACATGTACAGTACATTAATAACGTGTGAAATAATGGACCCAGAAACCCACAATGTAACAACTTCACTTATACAATCACACACACACACCAAATCAACATTGTACCATCCATCTTCTCCCCATTTTCCACACGCACCTCGTGTCTCTCTCCATCTCTGTATCTGTCTGACTGTCTGTGTGTGTGTGACCTTTGCGTTTGAGCCCTCATTGATTACGGTTGGAGCTGTCAATCGATCCCTCAGTCTGTCTGAGGGAAGATAAAACGCTCCTGTCCGTGCTATGGACACCCCGGTTGCCATGTCTGGCTAGACATAGATTGGGGCTGCAGAATAGATCTGGCAACCCCAGCGGTTCTTATGGAACCCTTCATACCACAGCAAGAAACTATAATGGCTGATGTTGTGGGCAAACACACAGGCAAGCACACACACACACCTCAACCCACTTCATATTCTTAACACAAAACACACAGGCACGCATGCATGTATGTAAACACACACACACACACACAGTGGGCTATTGTGAATGTTGCAGTGGGTTAACACATCTAAGCAGATGTCATCTGAAAAAAATGCAGCTCTGCTGATTGTGAGTGAGTGCATACTCGGATACCGATACGAGCACGCTCTCTCCACCCTGCCTCGCAAACACACGTGAATACTTATGTGGCACAGAAACTGGCAGGGAAATATAGAGCACAAGTAGCTCGGTACGAGGGAAGCGAATGGAGTCGATTCGTCTGTAGTTCACGGTCTCTATTCTCTCTCAAATGTTCTCTCTCTCTCCGTCGCCATTTGCACTCCTTCTTGGCTTTCTCTCCCCCACCCATGAGAAGAGGAAGTGAAAACAGCATTAATACACCTGAGTGAATGGGGGTCCCAAAAGGACGTAGGAGAGAATCTACAGTACAGCAATCTAATAATGTCTACTCTTTCCTGAGGAGTTTTACACAGAGCTCATGTTTGGGTTGGCAAGGCCGTGTGTGTGTGTGTGTGTGTGTGTGTGTGTGTGCCTGAATGACTGTGTGTTAAGACTTCTCCTGGACTCCTGAATCCACTCTCTCTCCTCCCTCAGTGTTGTGTGTGCTTAAGAAAACAACCCCAGGGAGGTTTCGCTTGACGTGACCTTAAGAGATTGTTCTACGTGATACACACGCTGGGCTTGGCTGGCATTGATGACCTCGTCACGTATTCACGAGTCCTAACCTCAAACAAGCCCACATGAAAACATAAGAACTAGCTGGATCGCCGGTCACTGCAAGTCTGACAATAACAATAACCTCGGGCCAAATCAACAGCAGCAGAGGAGATACAGACAGCAAGCAAAAACACCGCCCCCCCACACACACACACCACAATCCTCCCCGCTCACCAATGATGTAGTAGTCAGCGTTGGTCTTGAACTCGTGTCCCCACAGGTTAGGCGAGTACTCCTGGAACTTGATGGTGAACCTCATGTCATTGTTGGGCTTGTCACAGGTGAGCAGCAGGTTGGGCGCGCCCGTCACCTCACACCTGTCTGCCTGCTCACGTGACGACACCAGGTACAGCTTGTAGAACTCGTACTCGGCGGGGGCCCGCTGGCTGGGGGGGTCCGACGACGGACAGATGAGATCCAGACGATCCCCAATCTGAGGGTAGAGGACGTAGCCCTTATCATCCAAAAACCTAGAGGGAGACAGAGGGAGAGAAAGAGGGAGAGAAGGAGAGAGAAAGCGAGAGAGAGAAGGAGAGAGAAAGCAAGAGAGGAGGAGGGAGAAAGAGGGAGAGAAGGAGAGAGAAAGCGAGAGAGAGAGAAGGAGAGAGAAAGCAAGAGAGGAGGAGGGAGAAAGAGGGAGAGAAGGAGAGAGAAAGCGAGAGAGAAGGAGAGAGAAAGAGAGAGAGAAGGAGAGAGAAAGAGAGAGAAGGAGAGAGAAGAGAGAGAGAAGGAGAGAGATGTAGAGAGAGAAGGGAGAGATATGTAGAGAGAGAAGGAGAGAGAAAGAGAGAGAAGGAGAGAGATGTAGAGAGAAAGAAGAGGGAGAAAGAGAAGGAGAGAGAAGTAGAGAGAGATGTAGAGAGAAGTAGAGAGAGAAGTAGAGAGAGAAGTAGAGAGAGAAGTAGAGAGAGAAGTAGAGAGAGAAGGAGAGAGAGAAGGAGAGAGAGAAGGAGAGAGAGAAAGGAGAGAGAGAGAAGGGAGAGAGAAGGAGAGAGAAGGAGAGAGAAGGAGAGAGAAGTAGAGAGAGATGTAGAGGGAAAGAGAGAGAAGGAGAGAGAAGTAGAGAGAAAAAGAAAGAGGAGGAGGGAGAAAGAGAAGGAGAGAGAAGTAGAGAGAGATGTAGAGAGAGAAAGAGAGAGAATGAGAGAGAAGTAGAGGGAGAAGTAGAGAGAGAAGTAGAGAGAAAGGAGAGAGAAGGAGAGAGAAGGAGAGAGTAGAGAGAAGGAAGAGAGAAGGAGAGAGATGTAGAGAGAAAGAGAGAGAGAGAAGGAAGAGAAAAGTAGAGAGAGAAGGAGAGAGGAGGAGAGAGAAAGCGAGAGAGAAGGATAGAAGTAGAAATTAAAACGAGAGGTTAGTGTAAACTAATCAACATAACCTATATAGTAAGTGTTTCTCCGTCTCCTTTCGTTGAAGGCAGTTTTTTTTCGCCACGCAAAAACGCATCCAACAGTCCTTGGAAATGACTCTGTTAAATCCCACGGTACATTTACATTGTAGTCATTTAGCAGACGCTCTTATCCAGAGAGACTTACAGGAGCAATTAGGGTTAAGTGCCTTGCTCGAGCTCACATTGAGCAGATTTTTTCATCTAGTCGGTCCGGGGATTCGAACCAGCGACCTTTCAATTACTTGCCCAACGCTCTTAACCACTAGGCTACCTGACGCCAGGCAGCAGAGGACACCCAGTCAACAGAGGATGAGTTGACCACCCCAGGATCTTGGCGACACTTAGTCAGAACAGAGAGAGAGGCAGAGGAGGGACATTACGGACTCATCCACTTTTTCATTCACAGAACACAATGCCACTTTGGCTAACAGCACACCACAACGCTAGTACGGCTAACAACACAAGAGCACGGTTAGGCTATCTGTTAGCATTAGCACTTTTTTGTGCAGCAGTAGCACATAGTGAATGGGAAATGTAAGCTGTGTGACCAGAAATATGCTAATTGAGTAGCTGTTAGAATGTTTGGCTAGCAGCATAAATGAATTAAGAATTTCGTCCTTGACCCTGCAAATGGTAGTGGAGAAGCTATCCTAGCGCTAGTGTAGTAGAGGCCTGCAGCAGCAGAGGAACTTGGCAATCCTGTTCTCATCACCGGGAGCAGGAGGTTATCACTGAGCACTTACACTGGAGAGGCAAATATCATCCACCAACACACACCCCCGCACCAGGAAAGCACAGTAGGGGGCTAGGCCCCACACACACACACACACCATTTACAGAATGTCTACTATACATTCCAGTCACATAGGCAGTTGCTAAGGGGCTTCCGTGTACACAATAACACACTCAGGAGATACTAACACATACCCATACAAACACCTTCCTGAAGGCACATTCACACCTGCCTTATTTCCTGCATGGCACATTTGTGTGTTATCTGATGGTGGATTGTAGCCTGTCACAGTAGACCTGAGCGTGCGAGCGAGCAAGCGAGAGAGAGCGAGAGGGAGGGGGAATAGACATAGAGAGAAGAGAGAGAGAGAGCGAGAGAGAGAGGAATAGACAGAGAGAGAGAGTGACAGAGAGAGAGTGAGAGAGAGAGGAATAGACAGAGAGAGTGACAGAGAGAGTGACAGAGAGAGAGAGAGAGAGAGAGAGAGAGAGAGAGAGAGAGAGAGAGAGAGAGAGAGAGAGGAATAGACAGAGAGAGAGAGAATGCTACTGTGCAGACAGGTGTAATGGTCAAACCAGAGGGAGGAGGAAGTAAAAGGTATGTTTAAAATGGAGAGAGGGAGAGAGGGCAGGTAGAACATGAGATAAAGATCAACTAAAGAGATCTCAAATACAGATGTCTGTTCAGGAACTGAAAGAGAGAAAATGGAGAAACAGACAAAGAGATGTGCAAAGATAAAAAGAGAAAAGCAAGAGAGAAAGGGAGACTGAAAAACAGAAACCGGTAGAGAGACGAACAGTAGCCCTACTTGTTGAGTTAACCCCGTGTGATGGCGCTATGCAGGCTCACCAAGAATCTTTATCACCATGTACATACCTTTCCTGGACACACACACACACACACAAACCTACAATTCATGTTCTGTACCAGCAACAAATCTCAACAGTCTTGTTCACGCAGGAGGGTACAAGAAATTGGATCGAAAATGCTATAACAAAGCAGACCTCGGTTCAACATTCTCGAATGCTATAACAAAGCAGACCTCGGTTCCAACATTCTCAAATGCTATAACAAAGCAGACCTCGGTTCCAACATTCTCGAATGCTATAACAAAAGGAACAACTCTCTCATATAACTGGGTGTGGAAGCAAGAAAGAGAAAGTGAAGTGAACTTCGCACAACTTCACAGAGTTCATCTTCACAACTCAATAAATCACTTGGACCAGACACGGAATGAACAGACGCAGCTCAACTCACTTGCCCTCAGCACCCTGCCTCTCTCCCTTTTGTCAGACCACATCTCCCTCTCTCCTACTCCCTCGCTCTCCCCTGGCAGACAATAGTGCCATTCATGTGTCCACACTTTGCAACAGGGAGCGGGGATAGAGGGGCCAGAGGTGATGGAGGGTGGAGTGGGTGGAGGGGTGGAGAGGTGGAGAACTTTCCTCTCCTCTTCTTCTCCGGGTCTTTCATGAGGGCAGAAACATCATTTTCTCAACCCTGGTCACTGCCCTGCCTCGACCTTCAAGGCCAGAGAAAAGACTGGTGTGTTAGTTTCTCTGACACTCGTCTCCCTCCTCTCCTGACCCCTGCTCTCCCCCCCCCCCCCCCCCCCCTCTCTCACGTCTCTGCAGTGTGTATGTACCTGACTGTGGCTGGTTAGATAGCGTATTCTGCACCCTGCATATCCCGGATTCCTCAGCGGCAACTCGAGCCGTGTCCGAACCAAAGCCGGGCACACAGGTGCAGCCAGCAAGACAACAGGGATGTGTGTGTGTGTGTGTGTGTGTGTGCGCGCGCGTGTGTGTGTGTGTGTGTCTCTATCCCTGTGTGTGAGAGAATACGGGGTGAAACCAACCCATCCGGCACAGAAGAGAGAGAGGAGAGAGAGACAGAGGAGAGGAGAGAGAGAGAGAGAGAGAAGAGAGAGGAGAGGAGAGAAGAGAGAGAGAGAGACAGACAGAGAGAGAGACAGAGACAGAGAGACAAAGAAAGAGAGAGAGACAAAGAAAGAGAGAAAAAGAAAGAAAGAGAGAAAAATAAAGAAAGAGAGAGAGAGAGGAGAGAGGGAGAGAGAGGAGAGAGAGGGAGAGAGGAGAGAGAGGAGAGAGAGAGAGAAGAGAGAGAGGAGAGAGAGAGAGAGAGGAGAGAGAGGGAGAGAGGAGAGAGAGGAGAGAGAGGAGAGAGAGGGAGAGAGAGAGAGAAGAGAGAGAGAGGAGAGAGAGAATTGAGCTTTTGAGTCTGAGCCCATGAGAAAAAGCCCTAAAATCCCCCCACAGACAAGCCAGATAAAAAGAAAGAGAGACTTACATCACGCCAATAGATCTCTATGATTTGTCCAATTAAACTAAACACAACCATATGTGTTACTAAGAATCCCAAAGTACCTTCCCATTATTGAATAATAAACCGGGACTCTGGTAGATTTATGGAACCCATGCATAAACCTGTCTGGGTTAATCTCATGGTAGACACACAGACAGGCCCTAATGTGCACACGCTGCTACACACACAAGGATGCAGACACACACTGGCTGGAGCCGACACCTGGCACTCGTCTCTCGGCTGTCTACTACAGGAACCACAGTGTGTCTGTTTGTGCTTAGAGAAGTGCTCCCCATGCGACGTACTAGAGGTACATTCATTTGCTTTCATCCTAATGTATATATTATTTTAAGTGTCAAAAACGGTCCACACGTCTGTACGTATTATCAATGCAAACCTCATTCAGGAGACAAAGTTAGTACATCCATGGAGAAAAGGTATACCCCAATGAGCTTCAGCCTGGGGGGGGGGGGGACTTGAAAATACCCAAAACATTCCTTACCCCAGGACACTTCAGCCAGTGACTATCCAGGAGAATGAAGAGTACGGAGCAGTCTGTTGCTGGGTTCATCCCATAGATTTATTGAAGGGACAAGACAAGACAATAGGCTTACGTTTTCATCATGAATCAACCTTCATCAGAGCTTTGAGTAGGAATAGGACAGAGAAATTGTCACGACTTCTAACCAAAGTCGATGCCTCTCCTTGTTCGGGCGTGTTGTTTGTACTGGTGCGCGACGGGTCCTCGTACCCACTTTGTTTTGATTATTGTTATGGTTTTGGAGCTGTGTTTTTAAGTTATTAAACTCGTGGGGGTCCAACACCCTCTTAAGACACTTTATGTTGGGGGTTTACTTTATTTTAGTTACCTATCTCAAGAGCATTTCTATAGCACAGAGAAGTTCTTTGACTGAGAGGAGACAGAGAGAGAGTTTTCAGACGAGAGAAAGTCACTGATCATACTTTGACTGTGTCCCAAGTGACACCCTATTCTCATACTTTTGATCATAGGGCCCTGGTCAAAAGTAGTGCACTGTGTAGGGAACCGGTTGCTGTTTTGGGATGCCAGATTTGACTATTTCCAATACGGAGGCGTGGCCAAGATATCTCCACATCGGGGTGAGAAGAAAAAGCAAGTGATGGGGAGGTGAAAGACAGTGAGAAAGAGAGATGGCAAGGACATGGAATGGAGGGACAGAGTGAGAAAGAGAAACAGAGCAAAAACATTGGCGAGAGGGAGCAGTAGGGAAGGAGAGGGAGCAGTAGGGAAGGAGAGAGGGAGCAGTAGGGAAGGAGAGAGGGAGCAGAGGGAAGGAGAGAGGGAGCAGTAGAGAAGGAGAGAGGGAGCAGTAGGGAAGGAGAGAGGGAGCAGTAGGGAAGGAGAGAGGGAGCAGTAGGGAAGGAGAGAGGGAGCAGTAGGGAAGGAGAGAGGGAGCAGTAGGGAAGGAGAGAGGGAGCAGTAGAGAAGGAGCAGTAGGGAAGGAGAGGGAGAAGAGAGAGGTGGCCGGAGAGAAGTGGCCAGAGAGAAGGAGAGGGAGGAAGAGAGAGAGAAGGAGAGGGAGCAGTAGGGATGGAGAGAGGGAGCAGTAGGGAAGGAGAGAGGGAGCAGTAGGGAAGGAGAGAGGAAGCAGTAGGGAAGGAGAGAGGGAGCAGTAGAGAAGGAGAGAGGGAGCAGTAGGGGAAGGAGAGAGGGAGCAGTAGGGAAGGAGAGAGGGAGCAGTAGGGAAGGAGAGAGGGAACAGAGGGAAGGAGAGAGGGAGCAGTAGGGAAGGAGAGAGGGAGCAGTAGGGAAGGAGAGAGGGAGCAGTAGAGAAGGAGAGAGGGAGCAGTAGGGAAGGAGAGAGAGGGAGCAGTAGGGAAGGAGAGAGGGAGCAGTAGGGAAGGAGAGAGGGAGCAGTAGAGGAGAGAGGGAGCAGTAGGGAAGAAGAGAGGGAGCAGTAGGGAAGGAGAGAGGGAGCAGTAGGGAAGGAGAGAGGGAGCAGTAGGGAAGGAAGGAGAGAGGGAGCAGAGGGAAGGAGAGAGGTAGCAGTAGGGAAGGAGAGAGGGAGCAGTAGGGAAGGAGAGAGGGAGCAGTAGGGAAGGAGAGAGGGAGCAGTAGAGAAGTAGCAGTAGGGAAGGAGAGGGAGAAAGAGAGAGGTGGCCGAGAAGAAGTGGCCAGAGAGAAGGAGAGAGGGAGGAAGAGAGAGAGAAGGAGAGAGGGAGGAAGAGAGAGGTGACCGGAGAGAAGGAGGAAGCGAGAGGTGGCCAGAGGAAAGGAGCAAGAGAGAGGTGGCCAGAGAGAAGGAGAGAGGGAGCTGGAGAGAGAGAAGGAGAGAGGGAGCTGGAGAAGGAGAAATAGTAACTAACAAAAGAGTAATGGAATGTCTGTGGTGAGAGAGAACGACAGGAGCAACCATATGGAAACTATTATTCCTGACACCGAGAAAGGGAGGAGAGGGAGAGAGAGAGAGAGGGAGAGAGGGAGAGAGAGAGAGGGAGAGAGAGAGAGAGAGAGGAGAGGGGAGAGAGAGAGAGGGAGGAGAGAGAGGGAGGGAGAGAGAGGAAGGGAGAGAGAGAGAGGGAGAGAGAGAGAGGGAGAGAGAGAGAGGGAGAGAGAGAGAGGGAGAGAGAGGGAGAGAGAGAGAGGAGAGAGAGAGAGAGGGAGAGAGAGGGAGAGAGAGGGAGAGAGAGGGAGAGAGAGAGAGAGAGGGAGAGAGAGAGAGAGGGAGGAGAGAGAGAGAGAGGGAGGAGAGGGAGAGAGAGGGAGAGAGAGGGGAGAGAGAGGGAGAGAGAGGGAGAGAGAGGGAGAGAGAGGGAGAGAGAGAGAGAGAGAGAGAGAGGGAAGGAGAGAGAGAGGGAGAGAGAGAGAGGGGAGAGAGAGAGAGGGTGGAGATAGAGAGAGAGGGAGGATAGGGAGAGCGAGAGAGAGAGAGAGAGAGGAGAGGGAGAGAGAGAGAGAGAGGGAGGAGAGGGAGAGAGAGAAGAGGAGAGGGACAGAGAGAGAGGGAGGAGAGGGAGAGAGAGAAGAGGAGAGGGACAGAGAAAGAGAAAGAGAAGAGGGAGGGAGAGGGAGAGAGGAGGGAGGGAGAGAGAGGGAGGAGAGGGAGAGAGAGGGAGAGAGCGAGAAGGAGAGCGCGAGCAGAGAGCGAGTGAGAAAGAGAGAGAGAGAGATGCAGGTAGGGCTGAGTTTGTGTTTGAATAGTTAGCCGGCGTCATGGGACTCTGAGGTAAGAGTGTCCTTGTCACTGCAGTGCACAGCATCCTTCATCAGCACACACACACACACACACACACACACACACACACACACACACACACACAGATCACTACACACACACCCTCCCTTCCATCTGTCCAGTAGGCAGTCTGGATTGCCGCAGCGCTGGTGTCACATCACACACCCCGTAACCGTGGGACTAACCACAGAGACATGGGATGCAGGCACACTGATGACTTGGCCTTTAAAGAACACACAGCCAGATCCTTCTTTACACCCTTCCATCCCTCTCTCCCTCCCTTCCTCTCTTTACACTCTTCCATCTCTCTCTCTCCCTCCCTCCCTCCCTCCCTTTACACTCTTCCATCTCTCTCTCCCTCCCTCCCTTTACACTCTTCCATCTCCCTCCCTCCCTCTCTCTTACACTCTTCCAACTCTCTCTCTCCCTCCCTCCCTTTACACTCTTCCATCTCTCTCTCTCCCTCCCTCCCTCCCTTTACACTCTTCCATCTCTCTCTCTTTACACTCTTCCATCTCTCTCCCTCCCTATCTTTACACTCTTCCATCTCTCTCTCCCTCCCTCCCTCCCTCCACACTCTTCCATCTCTCTCTCCCTCTCATTACACTCTTCCATCTCTCTCTCCCTCCCTCTCATTACACTCTTCCATCTCTCTCCCTCCCTCCTCCTCCCTTTACACTCTTCCATCTCTCTCTCTCCCTCCCTCTCATTACACTCTCCCATCTCTCTCTCTTTACACTCTCCCATCTCTCCCTCCCTCCCTTTACACTCTTCGATCTCCTTCCTCTCATTACACTCTTCCTTCTCCTCTCCTCCTCCCTCTCATTACACTCTTCCATCTCTCTCCCTCCCTATCTTTACACTCTTCCATCTCTCTCCCTCCCTCCCTCCCTTTACACTCTTCCATCGCTCTCTCCCTCCCTCTCATTACACTCTTCCATCTCTCTCCCTCCCTCTCATTACACTCTTCCATCTCTCTCTCCCTCCCACTTTTACACTCTCTCCCTTCCTCTCATTACACTCTTCCATCGCTCTCTCCCTCTCTCTTTACACTCTTCCATCTCTCTCCCTCCCTCTCTTTACACTCTTCCATCTCTCTCCCTCCCTCTCTTTACACTCTTCCTATCTCTCTCCCTCCCTCTTTACACTCTTCCATCTCTCTCCCCTCTCATTAAACTCTTCCATCGCTCTCTCCCTCCCTCTCATTACACTCTTCCATCGCTCTCTCCCTCCCTCTCTTTACACTCTTCCATCTCTCTCTCTCCCATTACACTCTTCCATCTCTCTCTCCTTCCCTCTCATTACACTCTTCCATCTCTCTCTCCATCCCTCTCTTTACACTATCTCTCCCTTCCTCTCATTACACTCCATCTCTCTCTCCCTCTTTACACTCGTCCAACTCTCTCCCTCCCTCCCCCTCTTTACACTATTCCATCTCTCTCTCTCTCTCTTTACACTCTTCCAACTCTCTCTCTTCCTCCCTCTCATTACACTCTTCCATCTCTCTCTCTCTCCCTCCCTCTCATTACACTCTTCCATTCCCTCCCTCCCTCTCATTACACTCTTCCTCATTTCTCTCTCCCTCACTCTCATTACACTGTTCCATCTCTCTCTCTCCCTCCCTCTCTTTACACTCTTCCATCTCTCTCTCCTCCCTCTCATTACACTCTTCCAGCCTTCCTTCCCTCCAATTACACTCTTCCATCTCTCTCTCCCTCCTTCTCATTACACTCTTCCATCTCTCTCTCTCTCCCTCCCTCTCCTTACACTCTTCCATCTCTCTCTCCCTCCCTCTCATTATACTCTTCCATCTCTCTCTTTCTCCCTCCCTCTAATTACACTCTTCAATCTCTCTCTCCCTCCCTCTAATTACACTCTTCCATCTCTCTCTCTCCCTCCCACTCATTACACTCTTCTATCATGATCCTGCTCTTTCCTGAAACTCCAAACCAAGGAGGGGTATGATTTGTTTTTGCTGCCTGGCACTACACAGCTGATTCAAATAATCAAGTAAAAATGAAGCTTTGATCAGCTGTGTAGTGCCAGGGCAGAAAACTACATAGTTCACCCCTCTCTCTCCCTCCCTCCCTTTACACTCTTCCATCTCTCTCTCCCTCCCTCCCTTTACACTCTTCCATCTCTCTCTCCCTCCCTCTCATTACACTCTTCCATCTCTCTCTCCCTCCCTTTACACTCTTCCATCTCTCTCTCTCTTTACCTTCCAACTCTCTCTCTTCCTCCCTCCCTCCCTCTCTTTACACTCTTCCATGTCTCTCTCTCTCCCTCCCTCGCTCCCTCTCTTTACACTCTTCCATCTCTCTCCCTCCCTCTCTTTACACTCTTCCATCTCTCTCCCTCCCTCTCTTTACACTCTTCCATCTCTCTCTCCCTCCCTCTCTCATTACGCTCTTCCATCGCTCTCTCCCTCCCTCTCATTACACTCTTCCATCGCTCTCTCCCTCCCTCTCATTACACTCTTCCATCGCTCTCTCCCTCCCTCTCTTTACACTCTTCCATCTCTCTCTCTCCCATTACACTCTTCCATCTCTCTCTCCTTCCCTCTCATTACACTCTTCCATCTCTCTCCATCCCTCTCTTTACACTATCTCTCCCTTCCTCTCATTACACTCCTCCATCTCTCTCTCCCTCTTTACACTCTTCCAACTCCCTCCCTCCCCCTCTTTACACTATTCCATCTCTCTCTCTCTCTTTACACTCTTCCAACTCTCTCTCTTCCTCCCTCTCATTACACTCTTCCATCTCTCTCTCTCCTCCCTCTCATTACACTCTTCCATCTCTCTCTCCTCCATTACACTCTTCCATCTCCCTCTCTCTCCCTCACTCTCATTACACTGTTCCATCTCTCTCTCTCCCTCCCTCTCTTTACACTCTTCCATCTCTCTCTCCCTCCCTCCATTACACTCTTCCATCTCTCTCTCTCCCTCCCTCTCTTTACACTCTGCCATCTCTCTCTCTCTCCCTCCCTCTCATTACACTCTTCCATCTCTCTCTCCCTCCCTCTCATTACACTCTTCCATCTCTCTCTCTCTCCCTCCTTCTCATTACACTCTTCCATCTCTCTCTCTCCCTCTCATTACACTCTTCCATCTCTCTCTCTCCCTCTCATTACACTCTTCCATCTCTCTCTCCCTCCCTCTCATTACACTCTTCCATCTCTCTCCCTCCCTCTCATTATACTCTTCCATCTCTCTCTCTCCCTCCCTCTAATTACACTCTTCAATCTCTCTCTCCCTCCCTCTAATTACACTCTTCCATCTCTCTCTCTCCCTCCCACTCATTACACTCTTCTATCATGATCCTGCTCTTTCCTAACTCCAAACCCAAGGAGGGTATGATTTGTTTTTGTTGCCCTACACTACACAGCTGATTCAAATAATCAAGTAAAAATGAAGCTTTGATCAGCTGTGTTAGTGCCAGGGCAGAAAACTACATAGTTCACCCCTCTCTCTCTCTCCCTCCCTCCCTTTACACTCTTCCATCTCTCTCTCCCTCCCTCCCTCCCTTTACACTCTTCCATCTCTCTTCTCCCTCCCTCTCATTACACTCTTCCGTCTCTCTCTCTCTCCCTCCCTTTACACTCTTCCATCTCTCTCTTTACACTCTTCCAACTCTCTCTTCCTCCCTCCCTCCCTCTCTTTACACTCTTCCATGTCTCTCTCCCTCGCTCCCTCTCTTTACACTCTTCCTCTCTCTCTCTCTTTACACTCTTCCATCTCTCTCTCCCTCCCTATCTTTACACTCTCCATCTCTCTCTCCTCCCTCCCTTTACACTCTTCCATCTCTCTCTCCCTCCCTCCCTTTACACTCTTCCATCTCTCTCCTCCCTCCCTCTCATTACACTCTTCCATCTCTCTCTCTCTCCCTCCCTTTACACTATTCCTATTCCATCTCTCTCTCTCCTCCCTCTCATTACACTCTTCCATCTCTCCCTCCCTCTCATTACACTCTTCCATCTCTCTCCCACCCACCTCTCATTACACTCTTCCATCTCTCTCTCATTACACTCTTCCGTCTCTCTCTCTCTCCCTCCCTTTACACTCTTCCATCTCTCTCTTTACACTCTTCCAACTCTCTCTCTTCCTCCCTCCCTCCCTCTCTTTACACTCTTCCATGTCTCTCTCTCTCTCCCTCCCTTTACACTCTTCCATCTCTCTCTTTACACTCTTCCAACTCTCTCTCTTCCTCCCTCCCTCCCTCTCTTTACACTCTTCCATGTCTCTCTCTCTCCCTCCCTCGCTCCCTCTCTTTACACTCTTCCATCTCTCTCTCTTTACACTCTTCCATCTCTCTCTCCCTCCCTCCCTCCCTTTACACTCTTCCATCTCTCTCTCTCTCTCCCTCTCCCCCTCCTCTCCCACTCCTCCACCTCTCCCTCCCCCTCCTCTCCCACTCCACCTCTCCCTCCCACTCCTCCACCTCTCCCTCCCCCTCCTCTCTCTCCCCCTCCCTCCTCTCTCTCTCTCTCCCCCTCCCTCTCCCCCACCTCTCTCTCCCTAAGGCCTCCCTCTCCCCTCCCTCCCTTTCCTCTTCTCTCTCTCCCCCTCTCCTCTCCCCCTCTCCTCTCGCTCCCCACCTCTTCTCTCGCTCCCCACCTCTTCTCTCGCTCCCCACCTCTTCTCTCGCTCCCCACCTCTTCTCTCGCTCCCCACCTCTTCTCTCGCTCCCCACCTCTTCTCTCGCTCCCCACCTCTTCTCTCGCTCCCCACCTCTTCTCTCGCTCCCCACCTCTTCTCTCGCTCCCCACCTCTTCTCTCGCTCCCCACCTCTTCTCTCGCTCCCCACCTCTTCTCTCGCTCCCCACCTCTTCTCTCGCTCCCCACCTCTTCTCTCGCTCCCCACCTCTTCTCTCGCTCCCCACCTCTTCTCTCGCTCCCCACCTCTTCTCTCGCTCCCCACCTCTTCTCTCGCTCCCCACCTCTTCTCTCGCTCCCCACCTCTTCTCTCGCTCCCCACCTCTTCTCTCGCTCCCCACCTCTTCTCTCGCTCCCCACCTCTTCTCTCGCTCCCCACCTCTTCTCTCGCTCCCCACCTCTTCTCTCGCTCCCCACCTCTTCTCTCGCTCCCCACCTCTTCTCTCGCTCCCCACCTCTTCTCTCGCTCCCCACCTCTTCTCTCGCTCCCCACCTCTTCTCTCGCTCCCCACCTCTTCTCTCGCTCCCCACCTCTTCTCTCGCTCCCCACCTCTTCTCTCGCTCCCCACCTCTTCTCTCGCTCCCCACCTCTTCTCTCGCTCCCCACCTCTTCTCTCGCTCCCCACCTCTTCTCTCGCTCCCCACCTCTTCTCTCGCTCCCCACCTCCTCTTTTGTTTCACCTTTATATAACCAGGTAGGCCAGTTGAGAACATTTCTCATTTACAGCTGCAACCTGGCCAAGATAAAGCAAAGCAGTGGGATAAACAAACACACAGTCAATAACACAATAGAAAAATATATATACAGTGTGTGCAAATGTAGTAAGATTAGAAAGTAAGGTAATAAATAGGCCATAGAGGCAAAATAATTACAATTTAGCATTAACATTGGAGTGATAGATGTGCAGATGATGATGTGCAAGTAGAGATACTGGGGTGCAAAAGAGCAAAAAATCAAAAACAATATGGGGATGAGGTAGTTGGGTGGGCTATTTACAGATGGGCTGTGTACAGGTGCAATTATTGGTAAGCTGCTCTGACAACTGATGCTTAAAGTTAGAGAGGGAGATATGAGTCTCCAGCTTCAGTGATTTTTGCAATTCGTTCCAGTCATTGGCAGCAGAGAACTGGAAGGAAAGGTGGCCAAGGTAAGTGATGGCTTTGGGGATGACCAGTGAAATATACCTGCTGGAGCTCTTGCTACGGGTGGGTGTTGCTATGGTGACCAGAGAGATAAGGCAGGGCTTTACCTAGCAAAGACTTATAGATGACCTGGAGCCAGTGGGTTTGGCGACAGATATGTAGTGAGGACCAGCCAACGAGAGCATACAGGTCGCAGTGGTGGGTAGTATATGGGGCTTGGTGATAAAACGGATGGCACTGTGATAGATTACATCCAGTTTGCTGAGTATAGTGTTGGAGGCTATTTTGTAAATGACATCGCCGAAGTCGAGGATTGGTAGGATGGTCAGTTTTACGAGGGTATGTTTGGCAGCATGAGTGAAGGAGGCTTTGTTGCGAAATAGGAAGCCGATTATAGATTTAATCTCCCCTCCTATTCACACCTCCTCTCTCTCCACCTCCTCTCTCTCAGTATGTAGTCCAGTGTAAGTTGGAATGATTTGCAGCTGGCTAAATTGGCCTCATTAAGAACGTCTATAGGAGGTGTGGGCTGATGGAGAACCCAGGTTCTGGACAGGCCAGAGCCGGAGGGCCCCCCAGTGTGTGTGTGTGTGTGTGTGTGTGTGTTTTCCAACTAGGCTTTTAGAGCTCCAGCTGGTGTTTATTTCTCACTCAGTGTGTGTGTGTGTGTGTGTGTGTGTGTGTGTGGTTAAACTCATTCTCTCAAACCAACTCAGTAATTCAATTAGGTGACTGAAGGCTCGGGAGGAATGAGGGCAGACACCATAGATGTCCCTGATGGAAGGGTGGAGAGTAGGGATGGGCATTTGAAATGATTTCACGATTCAAATACTAATCATAATATCAGGATATATCCGGATAGTCAAAATACAAAATACATGCTCGCGTGACTCAAGAGAGCCAGTGCGCTGCGCTCTGCTTGTTTCAGCAGAATGGTGGGGTCAGGGGCCAGTGTGTGTGACAGTCTGTGTGTGGCACGGAGGGAGAGAAAGCAGCCAAAATGACTTGTACTAGTTAGTGAAACTTGTGAAACTTGCCATCTCTTATATCATCTAGTAGTGCCTGTCCTGACTGCATCGTTGTAAAGAAGCTATCTAGCTACAGTAGCCAGCTACGTTAGCCAGCTAGCTGAAGTAGCTAGGTTACTTGAGGCTATTTTGAGGCGTCCTTGTCTAAAACAACTCCATTCATAGGAATCAAGAGCCTACGTGTCGGTTGATCATTGTAGCCTGCTCCTTGTCATTTAGCCAACTTAAATCCATCACTCTAACTCCATTTTGAATTGATTAGAAATCTCCCACTTCACAATAACAACCAGCTGCAGGTGTGAAATGTATGCAGGCGACCGGCACATCTTTATAAAATAAATAAATACACATTTTAAAAATGGGGAGCACTCCTCAAAACTGTCATAAAACAATTGTTTTATTAAAAATGTTGAAAGTAACGGCCTGGGTCCTTAAGTAGCCATGTCACATAAATCGTTATATTTACTTTCAGACAAAGCCTTCACTCTCTCATATAATCGAATACTGCAAATATTCTAATAACGGTACCCATCCCTAGAGGAGAGGTGGAGGGATGGAGAGGTGGAGGGATGGAGAGGTAGAGAAGTATAGGGGCTGACCCGCCTCACCTATCATAGTCTGGGTCACCTGTCCTGGGACACAGGGGCCACAGAGAGGGCCTCCAAAAGGCCCACACAGTCTGCCAGTCTCAAAATGATACCCTCCTAGTCATTTAGTGCACTACTTTTGACCAGAGCCATCACAGTATGGTTCAACGTAGTGCACTCAATGGGGTGTGGGTGGTAAGAGTCAAAAACGGTTCACTACAGTATACGGGGAATAGAGCTCTGCCCAAAGTCTTCCCAGTCCCTGACCTATGACTTTCAGGGCCCCGGTGTGTGTACGAAGCCTAAACTTTGTACTTTGAGGGGCCGTGAAATCTGAGGGGCCCGAAACCTTAGTACTAAAAGACCACAGTGTCTAAAGAGGTCTCTGACCCTTGGCCACAGTATATGAGGTCTCTGACTATAGGGCCACAGTATATGTGGGGCCCCTAGACTATGATCCTAAAAGGCTATAGTCAGTGTATATCTGCTTCTGGTACAGCTATTAATAGTGGGGTCTGGATTTCAGACCAGCTTCCATTCCTACCCCAAGGCACAAAGCCAGCCACGTAACCCTCTCCTTCTCTCCTCTCCTTCTCTCCTCTCCTTTCTTTCTTTCGTTCCTCCCTCCCTCTCTCTCGCCCTCTAACTGTTGATTTTACCACGGGGCTCCTCAACCCCTGGGTCCTTCTGGAACCGCAACCTGACCACACTCTCCTAAGCCCTTAACCCTCCTCCCTCGCCTCCAGGGGTGAGGAGGGGGCGGGAGACAGCCAGAGAGAGAGCCCCAAATCGCTTCAAGATGCTTGGGGAGAAGGACTGGGGAGGACTTGGGAAGCTGGAGTTTAAAAGTGGGGTAGAACAGGGCTTAGGAGAGTGTGGTCAGGTTGCGGTCCCAGAAGGACCCTGGGGTTGAGGAGCCCCGCTGTAAAATCAACAGTTGGAGGGAGGGAGAGAGTGTATTGTAAGAAAGTAGGACAGGCAGGCTGGGCTGACTATACGACTGAATATATATCCACACACACAGCCTCGCTCCTACCTCCAAGAACCTATTCACTCCTGTCAGGATATTGAAGTGTGTCATGCCAATTTCAGCCTCGATAGCTTGCCAGAATGAGTGTGTCTGTGCGTTGTAGCAGCTGCGTGTCTACCTCCACCATGCACCAAACCCATTATATTTTCTTCCCCATCAGAGCAAAAGAGTTTCTTTATATAAAAAAGCTAAAATATATTTTTAGGTACCTAATTCATTGGAGGTTAAGTGTTTTACTCTTCCATTTTCCTCTTGCCTGGAGGGCACAGAGACAGAAAACCTTTTCATAAACCCTCCCTGCCTGTACTCTACCTCGCTCTCTCTCTCTCCCTCTCCCGCATTCCTCTTTCCCAGTCTCTCTTTTCTCGCTCTCTCTCTCTCTCTCTGCATCTCCCCCATTTCTCGCTCTCTCTCGCTCTGCATCTCCCTCCTCACTCCCTGTTTATCCCTTTCTCTCTCACAAACCCCTGTTTCCCTTCTCTTGGTCTTCTCTCTCTCTTTTACTCTCTCCTCTTCCCTCGCTCTCCTCTTCCCTCGCTCTCCTCTTCCCTCGCTCTCCTCTTCCCTCGCTCTCCTCTTCCCTCGCTCTCCTCCTCCCTCGCTCTCCTCCTCCCTCGCTCTCCTCCTCCATCTCTCTCCTCCTCCATCTCTCTCCTCCTCCATCTCTCTCCTCCTCCTCCATCTCTCTCCTCCTCCATCTCTCTCCTCCCTCCTCCTCCATCTCTCTCCTCCTCCATCTCTCTCCTCCATCTCTCTCCTCCACTCTCCCCCTTGCTCTCCACCCCCCTCGCTCTGTGTGTGTTTGATGCTGACTCTTCTCTCCAGAGCCAATTTGATTGACAGCTGGCTGAGAGGCAGGGAGGCTCTCTGGTGACAGATAAGGACCTGGGCTCCATTACTCACTGGGCCCACTACACAGTCCCAAAGGTAACACACGCCCGATTGACAGACACACACACGTGCACACGCACGCGCGCACACACAAGCACGGATACACGCACACACACACTCTTATTTGCAATAGGAGCCATGTGAAATAAATAAAAACCATATGAATCGAGGAACAACAGACAGGAGGCATGACCATTGAGGGTGTGTGTACTATATGTGATTGTGTGAGTGTGTGTGAGAGAGCGCTTCGATTGTAAACCTGTGATTCCCAGGAGGGTGGTAAACACAACAGAGTAACCCCCCCATACACACACACGTTTAAATATACATGAAAAGATTCTACAAAGCCCAAATCATTATGTTAATGAGTTATGAAAGGGTCGAAAAATATTGTTCTTTCCCCTCCTTTGTTTAGGAGAACTCAGTAGAGACTACTCATACAGAGAATGTACTGTAGAGAGATTTGATAAATATATATACAGAGAGAGAGAGAAAAATAGATTCTCCCTCCCTCCTCCCCTCCCTCAATTCTCACTCTTTTCCCCTCAGCCTCTTTTCCATTCCCCTTCCATCTCTCTCTTTCTCTCTCTCTCTCTCTCGTTCTCTCTATTCTCCGGGGACAGATGTTTGACTGATTATCATTCATTCCTTTCAAACTGAGAGAATAAGAAGTTCTCACCAACAGAACAGACTGACTGCTGACTTGTTGATTGACAGGGGAGAAGAGAGACAGAGGGGAAATAGGGACAAAGAGAGAGAGAGAGAGAAACAGAGAGATACATAGACAGTCAGACCGAGAGAGAGAGAGACACACAGAAAGAAAGAAAGACAGAAAGAAAGAGGATAGATCGGTAAATACTGAGAGGAGGACAACAAAAGCAGACAGTACAGGGCAGAGAGATGGAGTGAGTGATGTCCTGCTTAAGCCAGGTGTCTGTATCAGTGTGTCACAGGGGAGAGAAGTCTGTGTGTGTGTGGGGGGGGGGGGTGCAGGAAAAGGCAGACCCCCAGGAGAGGAGAGTGGCAGGTGAATAGAGGGAGAGAGAGAAAGGGAGAGTGAGTCGGGTGAAAGGGAGTGGAGAGAGAGGGTGCGAGAAGAGAGGTGAGAGAAGAATGGGAAGGAGAGTGAAATATAGAGGGAAGGAGAAAGAGAGGTACAGTACCAGGAAGGTGACAGAGAGAAGCTGTGAAAGGGAGAAACGAAGAGAGAGGGAAGGCTGAGGTGAGAGAGAGAGAGAAGAAAATAGGTGACAGCACTTGCCCAGAGAGAGAGAGAGAGAAGAAAAGAAAGAGGAGCAGTGAGATGGACAAAGGTTGAAAGTGAGAGTGGTGAGGAGAAAGGGAGGATGCGGGAGAGGCAGGGTTGAGGGGAGGAGAGGAGAGGGCTATCGGGGGTCGACTGAGGGCATGAAATGGTCTTTTGTCATCCTTCTTCATCCTCCTTCAACTGAGAGGAAGACAAAGAGAGAGAGAGCGGCAAAGAAATGCATTTTCCAACACCTCTTTCAGATGACAATGGCTACTTATCTCGCCATCAGTTGGTTCACTGGACGAGAGAGAGAGCAGAGAGAGAGAGAGAGAAAGAGAGAGCAGCGAGAGAGAGAGAGAGCAGAGAGAGAGCAGAGAGAGAGAGAGAGAAAGAGAGAGAGAGAGAGAGAGAGAGAGAGAGAGAGAGAGAGAGAGAGCGAGAGAGAGAGTGTAAAGAAATAACGAGTCAGAGAGTTCAGAACAGACTCGCTCCTCTCTCTCTCTCTCTCTCTCTCCATGATGAGGTCACCCTCTCTCTCCTATCTCCTCTTTGTGTTTAGGAAATAGACCTAAACAGCCATGATGCTTGGGCTAGGGTCCCTCCGTAAAGGTCAGGGGTTAGAGGTCAGGGTTGAGTGCTGACAGTGTGTCCTGTCAGACAAAGAGCGTTAAACCCACTCTAACACCTTCATTCACTGACACACACACACACTCACACACACAACTCCCCAAACAAACTCCTCTCTCTCCACTTCTCCCTGTGATATTGTGAAGTCCAAACACAACGACCGTGTGACCCGTGTTTCCAGCTCTGCAAACTGAAGCCGTGTTCCGTTATGAAGCGCCACTCGTCATTAGTTCCCTGCAAATCTACACAGCATGTCCGTTAGTGACCGCATCAATTAACACATCAACTCAGTCCTAACTTACAGAGCCAAGCTAGTCCTCTCCACCCCGTCACACACACACACACACCTGACGTGTGTGTCTCGTCGTGAACTTTTCGTTTGTATTTTTTGTTGTTGTTGCTGGTGTATGTGAACGCTTACAATAAATAGCGTGAGTCTTGTAGAACTTTTGTAGCGCATTTTCCTCAGCCGATAGCCTCCTGTGGCAGAACGGCGAGGGAGAAGATTGTTCACACGCAGACGTGGATTTATTATTGCTTCAAAGCACGAAGCCTCTGAATAATTCAGAATATCCAATGGCAGAAAATTACTCAACACACACACACACACACACACACACACACACACACACACACACACACACGTGGATGCTTCCGTGGCAACAGTAGATATTTAGTCATCCCACACACTCGCCTCAACAATCTGCCACTGGTGCATCACTAAATACCACCCTCACTCCTCATTCATCCTGACAGCCTGCTCGCCACGTAATGACGTCCCCCCCTGCAACCAGGGCAGTAATCTCAGTCACTTGTCGGTCTATTATTACGTATTCTGTCTTTTTCTCTGCCGCCCCCTATTCCCTCCCTCTATCTGAATTCATTATTTCTTTCTCTCGCTCACTTTTTGGTCTAGTCTCCTTCTCTCTCTCTCTCAGGAAAAAGCCTGAATGACCACCCTTATTCCAAAAACCTGAGCAGGGTGAGGGTTGGGGGGAGAAGAGAGAGAGAGAGAGAGAGAGAGAGCGAGCGAGCGAGGGAGGGACGGAGGGAGAGGTGTTCTGACGTTAACGAGATTGCTTGTTAGGAAAAGAGGGACGGCGCGACAGGGAGGGAGGGAGGTGGAGAATGAAGTGGCTGTAATTGGTCGGTTTTTGAAAGGGGGAAAGACAGAAAAGACAGAATTAGGTTTCTATCTGTGGTGTGTGTGTGTGTGTGTGTGTGCGTGTGTGGCCAGAGTTCCATGTTGGATTTCTAAGGGTACTACTGGTCACTCTCACATGTCAATCAACAGGGCTAGAGGGACAGGAGAGACCCACTGTCACCCTGCAGGCACGCACACAAAGTCACACCACGTCTGAGAACAAAGACCTCTCAGTACATGATGGTGTTTGGCAATACATTGTCGTTTCTCAGTGTGCACATTTCTCTGTGTGTGTGTGTGTGTGTGTGTGTGTGTGTGTAATCCCTCTCTGTGGGACTCTCTCCGTCTTCTCTTTGAACCAGAAGATATTCAGCCAACAACAGCAGACCGAGCTGCCAACCACAAACATACAGCTGAAACACACACACACACACACACATACGAGACATGGGTTGGTGTGAGCTGCCAACCACAAACATACAGCTGAAACACACACACACACACACACACATACGAGACATGGGTTGGTGTGAGCTGCCAACCACAAACATACAGCTGAAACACACACACACACACACACGAGACATGGGTTGGTGTGAGCTGGGCAGGTTGATTATAGTCTAGGTCTAGAGGACTGTTCAGGGATTAGGAAGAATGCCCATGGAGAGGTAGATGGGGGGGGGGGGGGGGGGGGGGCTGCACAAAGACACACAGCCGGCGAAGTGACGTGGCAGCGGCGCTATGAAACGGTTAACGACGTGGTTTTCCCGCAAGATGGATAATCTCTCCCTTTCTCTCCCCTCTCCATTGTGACATTGTGTCTCGGACTATGGAACAGCGGTGTAGCGGATTGAATGGGATTCTTCCCTTCTTTCTGGAAAAAAAATTAATATGATAAAACTCCCAATTCCTTTTCAGTCCTCCTTATCCCCTCTATCTCCCTCCATTTTCCTCATCCTTTATCGTTCCCTCGTTCATGGTGGATAAGAAGTGTTGGGGGCCAAGCTACAGAGAAGCGTAGAGTTGACCAAACTGAGTACTATCCCACTGGACACACACTGGTTGGATCAGTTTGTATGGTCCTGAAGGACTTGGCAGAGGGAGTGAGAAAAAAATAGCGTGTATGGAGAGGTGTATGGAGAGGGAGTGAGAAAAAAGTAAGAGCATGTGTAAGAGAGATGTATAGAGAGAGGTGTATATAGGGAGGTGTATAGAGAGGTGTATAGAGAGGTGTATAGAGAGGTGTATAGAGAGGTGTATAGAGAGGTGTATAGAGAGAGTTGTATATAGGGAGATGTATAGAGAGGTGTATAGAGAGGTGTATATAGGGAGGTGTATATAGAGAGTTGTATAGGGAGGTGTATATAGAGAGGTGTATATAGGGAGGTGTATATAGGGAGGTGTATAGAGAGGTGTATAGAGAGGTGTATAGAGAGGTGTATATAGGGAGGTGTATATAGGGAGGTGTATATAGGGAGGTGTATATAGGGAGGTGTATATAGGGAGGTGTATATAGGGAGGTGTATATAGGGAGGTGTATATAGGGAGGTGTATATAGGGAGGTGTATATAGGGAGGTGTATATAGGGAGGTGTATATAGGGAGGTGTATATAGGGAGGTGTATATAGGGAGGTGTATATAGGGAGGTGTATAGAGAGGTGTATAGAGAGGTGTATAGAGAGGTGTATAGAGAGGTGTATAGAGAGGTGTATATAGAGAGGTGTATATAGGGAGGTGTATATAGGGAGGTGTATATAGGGAGGTGTATATAGGGAGGTGTATATAGGGAGGTGTATATAGGGAGGTGTATATAGGGAGGTGTATATAGGGAGGTGTATATAGGGAGGTGTATATAGGGAGGTGTATATAGGGAGGTGTATATAGGGAGGTGTATATAGGGAGGTGTATATAGGGAGGTGTATATAGGGAGGTGTATAGAGAGAGGTGTATAGAGAGAGGTGTATAGAGAGAGGTGTATAGAGAGGTGTATAGAGAGAGGTGTGTATAGAGAGGTGTATAGAGAGAGGTGTATAGAGAGAGGTGTATAGAGAGAGGTGTATAGAGAGGTGTATAGAGAGGTGTATAGAGAGGTGTATAGAGATATAGAGAGGGAGAGAGATATTTGTAAGAAAGGGGAATATATGAGAGAGCTGTGTATAGATAGAGGTATGAGATGGAGGGAATGCTGTGGGGAAGGTTGACAATGACAATTACAGTTACTGGAACCAGACAGCAACGCTATAATGAGAAAAAAGACACTCCACCTTTCTCTCCCTCTCTCTCCACCTTTCTCTCCCTCTCTCCTCTTTCTCTGTCTCCCCCCCTCTATCCACCTTTCTCTTTCTCCACTTTCCATCTCTCCCCCTCTTTCTCTCCCAACTCTCTCCACCTTTCTCTTTCTCTCTCTACTTTCCACTCCCCCCCTTCTCTCCATCTCTCGCCTACTCCTTTCCAGTCACTCCAGCTCTCCCTCATCTGCCCATGAATGTGTTTAATCAGTACATCAATCTTGGAGCAGACGGGAGAAGAATCCGAATAAATCCAATATGCAATATACAAGATAATTCATTTGGTAAAAACCTAGTGTGGGCGTTGACAAGATACTTGTCAAGCGCGTTCAATCACCATCCACCTGCCCCCGTCTCCGACTCTCCCCCCCTCTCTCCATCCATTAACAGTCAGATTGTTCCGGTCGGTGTTCCCAGACTGCCAGTCAGATGAGATTAACTCTGTAGACTACTCCCAGGGATTGGAGCAGATTACCAGTTAGCCACCGGGAGAAGAAGAAGCGACCCACCCAGACACGGCCACACGCGGACGTGCACATACACACATTCACATTTGGGCAATTTAGCATGTGCACGCACGCACTAGCACACACTCAGACATGAACATTTCACATGAATGACGGACAGGGGGAGGAGCAGGAGAGGTGGGGCACCAGTTAGGAGAGGTGGGGCACCAGTTAGGAGAGGTGGGGGCACCAGTTAGGAGAGGTGGGGGCACCAGTTAGGAGAGGTGGGGGCACCAGTTAGGAGAGGTGGGGGCACCAGTTAGGAGAGGTGGGGGCACCAGTTAGGAGAGGTGGGGCGTGGTTACAGAGTGCACTGGCAGAAGAGGGAGATGACTGGTCAGAGGAAAGGAGGGATAGGCAGAAGGGTAGATGAAGATAGGGTCCTCTTAATTGAGAAGGATGGAAAAGGAGGGCCGGGGTTAGAAGCTCATGTCTGTAGGTGTCACTGTATGACTCAGTGGAACAACAGTCCGTCTATTCGCTTAACACACTGAGCCAATTAAGAGGATGGCATGATCGATCAGTGTCTTGTCTATCACATCTTTTAAAATGATTTTAATAAACATGTAGCTGTGGGTATGTTTGTTAATCTGTGTGTGTGTGTGTGTGTGTGTGTGTTTTACTATCCTCGTGGGGACTGGAAATCCCCAAAAGTCTCCACAAGGATAGTAAAACAAGGAACATTTCCCAGGTCCCCATGAGGACAAAGGCTATTTTAGGTTTAGGGGTTAGGGTTAGAATTGTGGTTAGGTTAAGGGTTAGGAGTTAAGGTTAGGGTTAGGGTTAGAATTGTGGTTAGGTTAAGGGTTAGGAGTTAAGGTTAGGGTTAGGGTTAGTATTGTGGTTAGGTTAAGGGTTAGGAGTTAAGGTTAGGGTTAGAATTGTGGTTAGGTTAAGGGTTAGGAGTTAAGGTTAGGGTTAGAATTGTGGTTAGGTTAAGGGTTAGGAGTTAAGGTTAGGGTTAGGGTTAGAATTGTGGTTAGGTTAAGGGTTAGGAGTTAAGGTTAGGGTTAGGGTTAGAATTGTGGTTAGGTTAAGGGTTAGGAGTTAAGGTTAGGGTTAGTATTGTGGTTAGGTTAAGGGTTAGGAGTTAAGGTTAGGGTTAGAATTGTGGTTAGGTTAAGGGTTAGGAGTTAAGGTTAGGGTTAGAATTGTGGTTAGGTTAAGGTTTAGGAGTTAAGGTTAGGGTTAGGGTTAGAATTGTGGTTAGGTTAAGGGTTAGGAGTTAAGGTTAGGGTTAGGGTTAGAATTGTGGTTAGGTTAAGGGTTAGGAGTTAAGGTTAGGGTTAGGGTTAGAATTGTGGTTAGGTTAAGGGTTAGGAGTTAAGGTTAGGGTTAGGGTTAGAATTGTGGTTAGGTTAAGGGTTAGGAGTTAAGGTTAGGGTTAGGGTTAGAATTGTGGTTAGGTTAAGGGTTAGGAGTTAAGGTTAGGGTTAGAATTGTGGTTAGGTTAAGGGTTAGGGTTAGGGTTAGAATTGTGGTTAGGTTAAGGGTTAGGAGTTAAGGTTAGGGTTAGAATTGTGGTTAGGTTAAGGGTTAGGGTTAGAATTGTGGTTAGGTTAGGAGTTAAGGTTAGGGTTAGAATTGTGGTTAGGTTAAGGGTTAGGAGTTAAGGTTAGGAGTTAAGGTTAGGGAAAACAGGATTTTGAATGGAAATCAATTGTAGGTCCCCATACTTTTTTGCCCCACTGTATGTACGTATGCATGCATGCATGCATGCATGCATGCATGTATGTATGTATGTATGTATGTATGTATGTATGTATGTATGTATGTATGTATGTATGTATGTATCTCTGGATGCTACAGGGATGCTACAGGGACAAGTCTTGGCTGCTCTCTCTCAGTGTGACAATGTCTGACACCTGTCACTGGCGCCATGGCATCGCTCACTGGGGGACGGGATGAGCCAAACACACACACACACACACACACACACACACACACACACACAAAATAACTCTCCTCCAGGAAGCAGAGATCACACAGGTGGGATGGAGAGATAGAGAGAGAGCAGGGTTTAGAGACACGAAAGAGGAAACAGGACTTACAGAGGGCTAAAAAGGAAGGAAGAGGTATGGGGCAGGGGGGGGGGGGGGGGGGGGGGGTACAACGGAGCTTTCCGGAGACAGAGGAGCAAAAGACAAGAAAGGACAAATAAGAAAAGTCTGAACTTTGATGGAGAATGAAGAGAAGGTGGAAAGAAGATGGAGAAGAGACGGGGAGAGAATGTAGGAAAGTAAGAGGGGGAGAAAGAAGAGTTAAGTGGGTAAAGAATCAGAGCTAGAGAAACATGAAAGAGACATAGATATAAAGTGTGGATGAGAGAGAAACAAACAACTAGAGAAAGAGGAAAGAGAGGAAAGAGAGATATGGAGAGAGGAAAGAGATATATATAGAGAAAAGAGAGCGATATATAGAGAAAGAGGAAAGAGAGGAAAGAGAGATATGGAGAGAGGAAAGAGATATATATAGAGAAAAGAGAGCGATATATAGAGAAAGAGGAAAGAGAGGAAAGAGAGATATGGAGAGAGGAAAGAGGAAAGAGATATATATAGAGAAAAGAGAGCGATATATAGAGAAAGAGGAAAGAGCGAGATGAAAGAAAGAGGAAAGAGATGAAAGAAAGAAAAGATGAGAGGAGAGAGAGATGTAGAGAGAGTGAGGAGAGCGAGAGAGAGGAACATAGAAGTTGAAGAGAAAAAAAGGAAAGAGAGAGAGGAGGTCAGACTAGGTCAAGTGGTACAGGCTATTTTCTGCTTTCTAAACTCTCTTCCACACTCCCCGAGAGAATGTTCTTTGTCTTGTTTTTCTTGTTTTGCTAATAATGCTGAATATGCCATGGGTAAATCTGGGCAGAAAGCAGGGAGGCAAGGACGCATGACAGTAGTATTTCATTAGGATCCCCATTTTCCCCTTCTGATGGGAGAGATTTTAACTAAAGAAAGAACACAGCACTCAGACTGTGAAAAATAAAAAAAGAGAAACAATTGTTTGTATTGTCAGTACCGTGACCCTGCAGTGTCAGTACCGTGACCCTGCAGTGTCAGTACCGTGACCCTGCAGTGTCAGTACTGTGACCCTGCAGTGTCAGTACCGTGACCCTGCAGTGTCAGTACCGTGACCCTGCAGTGTCAGTACCGTGACCCTGCAGTGTCAACTGTAAATGCAGTGGACTCTGTCCCATGAATGACGGGTGATTGAATTGTGAGGGATTTCATGTGAATATAAACTAAAGATTTGTATCAACGAGATAAAGTTGGAATCCAATTGAATTACTGCACATATTTACAGTACTGCAGTTGTCAGTGCCTTTATCAGCGAGTTACTTCTAGTTCAGATCAAATTAGATTACATTTGGAATTCTGAGTCACAGAGTACCAGAGTCAAAATAAGCACACAACTCTAGATCTCCGAACGCATGTGCACTGTTGGGCTGTGTACACGCACGGACGCACAAACCAGCACCGACATTACAGACCACACATCTAGAGGGGTTTCAGTGTACAATCAATAACTGCAAGATCCATATACATGCATCACACACACACACACACACACAATCCCACACGCACAGTAGCACACAGCACACACATCCATCAAGTGAACGTTCTCAAAAAGCTCCCGAGATGGAGAGGGGGGGGCTGCACGGTTGAAGTAGTACAGGAAGGGGGGTCTTTTGTCCTCCTTCGCCCCTCTGACGAGCATTCTTCTGGCCCTCTTTTCTTTGCGGAGAAGAAGGGAACGAACGAAAGAGAAAAAAAATAAACCACTCCATCTGTTTTTTTTCTTCTCTCCCATGCGCCCCTGCACTACAGCTGGGCTCCAGTGGAGGGAGAGGAGGGAGTGAGGGAGGGAGAGGAGGGAGGGAGGGTTAGAGAGGGAGCAAAAGACAGTGTGAGGTGGGGTATAGAGAGAGAGAGAGAGAATGAGGAGAGAAGGGGGGGGTAAAGACGGTATGAGTGTGGATGTTGTGTGTGTGTCTGTATGTGTGGCTTCCCATAGCCCGAGAGGAAGGACAGGTTATGGTCTCTCTCATTCACAGGAAGTCCTAAATTGCTTTTGACACCATTTTGATAGGCAATCATGACTATTCATCCTGCCTTTTGACATTTGAATTGTTTACCAGAGGGTGGGGGGAAAGAGAGAGAGATTGGCACAGAACCATTTAACACTGGAACTGCCTGGCCTTTCGGCCTATAAGTACCCGTCAGACAGCGTTGCCGGGCATCCCCTTTAGCAAGCGCATCGGATGCATATCAACCCGCATAGTGCGGCAAACATAAGCCCCAACGCTTGATAAATAGTGCATAAACTACTATAAAGGATTCATTGCATTAAGGTAATATTTGTGGAAATATATCAAGTCCTAGAATAAACGTAAGCCTAATAGCCTATTTTCGTTTCCCTTACAGTAAAAAAACGACAGTCAAATCCATTTGATCAACTTGATTTGTTGATACGATTAATAATAGTTATAGTTACAGTCCAGTTACAGCTTCTTTTGACAAAGTACCAACTAAAAAGATAATATAACCAGCCAGGTACATATGTAGAATTATTTTCTATATTCCTTAACAAAAGCACCAGCGCATGAACAATTGTAAAGGAGGAATCGCATAAATAAATATTTGTGGAAATATATTCATGACAAGATAGAAAAACAGCAATTTGTTGATTGTATCGGACACTGTATTGTGGCCTTATACGCGTGCCTTTACGCATTTATCAATATCGTCTTCTCTTTGCTTGTGGTCCACAGTCGGCACACAGCTTCGGGGGCTTTGTGTGAGTAAGCCCCACAAACAAATCGGTTGCACTGCACATAGTTTTCATGGGCACCTGCCACAGGTGTGGCGGCATACCCTTGTCTGTAAGCTAACTCTTATTGTGTGTGAAATTCGTAGTATTTTCAACGGGCCGGCTGTGCAGGCTTACTGGCATCGCTCATTAAGTTGGATAGGGGACAAATATATATTTTGCATTATTCTAAAGGACTACTGCAACATGTAACATGTTTTCTTTTCCCTTACAACACATTTGATTAGTAATAGAGTTAAAGTAAACAAAACAGTCCCATAACAGCTCATTTCTACCAAGTAAAATGTAAGAGAGAATGGTATCAACCCCCAAGGCGCGCGGTCAAATGATTTGCTACTGAAAATAGCCATAACACAAACTCATCATCACACTGTTGTCTTTCTAAATTAAATCAACCTCTTCACCCTCCTTATCATTCCGTTAGGCCTAATTTAAATTCAATTGTGAAGTAAGGTGCACAATTATCACCCATTCATTAACTTGTCATTCATTCAGTGAGGAGCGAGAGGCATTAGCGCCTGGCTGGGTACCAACGTCCTGCAGCACATGGTCTTGGCACATTGTCTTGGCCGGTTAAATTTGGAAATACTCTTCTGTTTGTGATTGCTTCTGACAAATGAGCAGTGTAAAATACAAACATTTAGGAAAAGTCATGGAAGGAGCAGGGTATAGCATTTTTTGGGGAAGCAGATTTTTTTAAATTGACAAAAATCAAACGTCAGTGGCCGTTGGCGGTTCTAGTGTTAAAGCACCCACAAAGCGCAAGAGGGAAAGACGAGCAAAAAAAACCGAGCAATTTTAAATGTATAAACTGTGCCGGATTCCAACTTGGCGTAATGTGATAGAGGGGAGGAAATGGAAAGATGGACATTGACACTGGCCCGGTGTGGTGGAGGAAGGGAAGAGAGAGAAAGAAGGAGAGGGGGGGGGGGATTAGTAAGGAGAGGTGGACTCATTTTGCAGAGGGGTGGGGGGGGGGAATGTAAGAATGTGTGTGTTAGTGAGACAAAGTATGTAAGCAAGCGTGTGTTTGAGGCCTTTCAGTAAGGCACTGGGAGGGGAGCTCTTTTGTTCATGGGGAGGAGAGGGGGAAGAAAGGAGAGAGGGAGAGGTAGAAAAAGTAGTGAGCGATATGCTACTGAAGGAGAGGGAGTGCGCCTTGAAGGAAATTTAACTCCTCCAGTTGGTCTTCGGGCCAGCACTGGGAGCAATAAGAAAACGTGTGTGCGTGTCTGCACGTTAGTACTTACCACAAGACAGGCGGACAAAGAGAATGATTGGGGAAAATGGCAAAAAAAATTAAACCTGCACGTTCCATACCTCAAGGCATGAATACTAAGATGTGGATGTGTGTGTGTGAGTGCCTGCGTGCGTGCATCAGAGTGTGTCTGCATGTGTGTGTGTGTGTGTGTGTGTAAGCACGCAGCCAGAGTATCAGATTTAATCCTGTTGTTGGCGTGACCTTTATACAAGACATATCTTGTTATGGAGTTGTTGTGGACAACAAAAAATGTGTTCACTGTCTGTGTTTCTCTCCCATTCGGACGTGGTACACAGAAACCTTACATCCTGGTTACTGGAGGTACGATGCGGAGTCGCGAACCATTTACAATTTTGTCATTTAGCAGACGCTCCAGAGCGACTTACAGTAGTGAGTACGTCATTTTTTTAACTTTCCCCTGCACTGGTACCAAGTGGGAATCGAACCCACAACCCTGCCATTGCAAGTGCCATGATCTACCAACTGAGCCACACAGGACCACTGTCCTTTGGCCATTCCATCCCCCTTTCACTCCTAACCTCTCTAGGGCTGCAACTATCCAATATCTTCTTAGCCGACTAACAGGTCTCAGCTAACAACAACAGCACGTGCATGGGTTTTTTCTTTTTTCCTCGTTCCCTACAATAACTTGTATCCAGGGTCGTATTCATTAGTGCACACCGAATCAAAACATTTGCAATGGGAAACAAAAACAAGAGTTACTTATTGGACAGGTAGTCCCTCCCTGTTTCAGTCCAATTGATGTCTAATGAACACAACCCTACACGAGAGCCGAGTGGAGCTTGTGTAGTCTGAGCTTTGAGAAATAGGCTAGCTATAAACTAGACAAGCTCATGGTTTCCCTTCAGCCTGCTTTAAAAAGGTGGGATAACCAACCGGCCAGATGGACGGAAAGGAACTGAATCCATACAGGCTGTTCCTACGCCTGCCAGTTGTGTCTAGCAACATACACACCGAGTACAATGAAGTAGTATTAAGTATGCATGAAGTATCAGAGAATAAGTCACGTGAAGGTTATGAAGAAGTGGTTAAGTGGTCGTTTGAAGGATGAAAAGTAATGTCATAGTAATATTACTGCGTAAAAAAAAGAAGAAGTGGGATAAAAAGGTGAAACGAAATAAAAAGTAGGAAGAAGGAGGAGGTTGGAGTACTGTGGCAATGTAGTATCATAGCATCTTCCTATACTCTACGTGTCATAGCCAACTCCTCTATCGGTGTCATGGGTGGGAGTAAAAGAGGAATGCTGGGAGGGGAGCCTAATTATAGGAGTCTGGGTAGTATCAGGGTTGATTGGGGTTATTAAGAGGGTAATAAAGCGACTGGGGGTTAGCATAGTCCATTTCTGCTGCTGAGGAATGTGTCTGCAGCAGTGTTAATGGCTCACAGGAAGAAGCTCTCAGGGTGATGATCTACTGGCCATCACTCACTATCTGGGTCACGTCACATCAGACCACAGCCCTGTCACGACTCTACTCTCTCTCCTCTGCTCCTACTTTCTCTCATCCCTCCCTCCTCTCATTCACCCCCAAGTGCCTCCCTCCCTTTCGCTTGTTCTTCCTCTCTTCCTCCCTCCCTTTCTTTCTCTCTTCCTTCCTTCCTCCCGCCCTCGCTCTCCTTCCCCCACTCTGTCAGCGTCAGACCTCCAGTCAGCGCATCTCTCTCTCTCTCTCTCCCTCCCTCAAAGAGTCAGCCAGGACTATGACATTTACTGTGTTTCTGTGACACGATTCTGCTGGCTCGGTCAGGATAAACATTCCAAACCCTCTCTCTGAGACACACACCTGTTTGTTTTACTATCCTTGTGGGGATGAAACAATTGATTCCCATTCAAAATCCTATTTTCCCTAACCTAATCCTGAACCCCAAACACTACCTCTTAAACCTAATTCCAATTCTAATTCTAACCCTAAACCTAACCCCTGAAGCTAAAAAAGTCACCCCCACTCGTCTGAATTTTCCTCGCTTTACTATCCTTGTGAGGACTTCAGGATTCCCACAAGGCAGTTGAGGCTGCTGAGGGGAGGTCGGCTCACAATAATGGCTGGAACGGAGCAACTGGAATGACATCAAACACATGGAGGTAAGGGGAGGAGGTAGGAGGATTGTCCTGTGTGGTCGATCCAAGCCGCGGGGAGACATTTCATTAGCTTAAGAGACAACCGAGGGGGGGGGTCGACCGGAGGGGCCATGCGCTGAGAGCTGATCCTAGATCAGAGGAGACCTGGGGGATTTGGGGGCGCCACCCCTCTCTCCCCTCTCCTCACCCTCAACCTCCCTCCCTCCCCAGGCCAATGCTGATTAGCTATGTTTAACCAGTGGATCAGGAGGATGAGGACCACAAATCTCAGTGGGCTGTTCGTGGGCCCTATAGCTTTAGAGAGGCCACTCTGACAGCCTGTTCCTAACATCTGGTGTTACAGGTGAGGCTCTTCTCATATTGTGACATTTGCTCAGTTTAAATACCCCGGGACTGAAACATATACAACTGGTGGGCCTAAAGGACTCGAACAAGATCCGACTTCCTTTCATTCCTCAAACCTCATGTGGTTTCTGTGTGTCTGGGCTTCTGACATGCTGTTGAGGATGGAGTGTGTTGGACTTTACACACAACACAGTGACTATATTATATGAAGCCCACACATGCAGCATAGTGGTAGGTAGGGCAGGTCACCTCTTCTGAAGATTCTGTGTAATTTACAGTGTGTGTGTGTGAATGCGCGCAAGAGAGATCATGTCCGTGTGTGTCTGTCTATGCATGCATAGGTGAGTGTGTGTGCATCCGTGTGTGAGGGTATGCTTGACCTCATACCCCTGGGAACAGAGACAGAAAACAACTCCCACCACTGCCCTCACTGCTAGGCTTGGGCAGTATACCGTATATACTGTATACCGGGGTATTTGGAAAAAGCCACGGGATGGTTTTTCCAGTACCGTCAATACCATTGAAACCATTTCTTTGTTTGTCAATAAAAAGTTTGTTAATACATTTGAATATTTGGAGCTACTTGAAGTGTATACCCACAGTCAACTTGTGCAATACGTTAGGAGATAAAGAACATTGCGTTCTTCATTTCACCTGTCACGTTATTATAAAGCTTACGGTATTCCCCAGTAACGTGGTGTTTGTTTACAAGCACACAACTACGAGAGACTAATATTTGTTTTGTGTATGTGGCAAACTGCAGAGATGGGACCAAGTCACAATTTTACAAGTTCTAAACAAGTCTCAAGTCTTAACCTTCGAGCCTCGAGACTAGTCCCAAGTAAGAATGGGCAAGTCTCAAGTCCTAACCTTCGAGCCTCGAGACTAGTCCCAAGTAAGAATGGGCAAGTCTCAAGTCCTAACCTTCGAGCCTCGAGACTAGTCCCAAGTAAGAACGGGCAAGTCTCAAGTCTTAACCTTCGAGTCTCGAGACTAGTCCCAAGTAAGAATGGACAAGTCTCAAGTCTTTACCTTCGAGTCTCGAGACTAGTCCCAAGTAAGAATGGGCAAGTCTCAAGTAAAGTCCTAAGTTCCACAGCTCAGGTCAAGTCAAGCCACAAGTCCCTCATTTGGGGTTTTGAGTTCTCAAGTCAATGGTTAAGTGTTTTATGCCAATTTCATCGCAATGCATCAGTGATTTTGGAGCCATACGTTTTACAAACTGAATCCCTGTTTTCCCCCACTACCATAGTCTTTGAAACCGAATGCCAGGATTTTTGGGACCGATGATGCCCTGATGCAGAGGTGACACACCAGGTCCCAGCGTAGTGGGGCAAATTATTTCCCCTGGGGCCCGGAGCTTTTCCTAATCTGGTAACCTAACCAGGTATAAATCAGGACCCTATAGGGTGTGACAGTTATTATTTGGTTGAAAAATAGTTTTATATGGGCAATGATGGGAGTGAGACCAGATTTACATGAGTCATTTAGCAGACGCTGTTATCCTGATTGTCTTAAAGGAGCAATTAGGGTTGAGTGTCTTCTCAAGGGCACACTGACAGATTTTTCACCTATTCGGCTCAGGGATTCAAACCATCAACCTTTCGGTTACTGGCCAAACGCTCTTAACCACTAGGCTACCTGCCGCCAAGGTATACACATACATATATACATATAAATACACACAAATACACTACTGTTCAAAGGTTTGGGGTCACTTAGAAATATCCTTGTTTTTGAAAGAAAAGCACATTTTCTGTCCATTAAAATAACATCAATACAGTGTATTGACACATGTCTACACTGAAATACAGTGTATTGTACTGAAATACAGTGTAGACATTGCTAATGTTGTAAATTACTACTGTAGCTGGAAACAGCATATTTTTTCAAATGGAAAATCTACATAGGCTTAGAGAGGCCCATTATCAGCAACCATCACTTCTGTGTTCCAATGGCACGTTGTGTTAGCTCATCCAAGTGTATCATTTTATAAGGCTAATTGATCATTAGAAAACCCTTTTGCAATTATGTTAGCACAGCTGAAAACTGTTGTCCTGATTAAAGAAGCAATAAAACTGGCCTTCTTTAGACTAGATGAGTACCTGGAGCATCAGCATTCGTGGGTTCGATTACAGGCTCAAAATGGCCAGAAACAAAGAGCTTTCTTCTGAAACCTGTCAGTCTATTTTTGTTCTGAGAAATTAAGACTATTCCATGCGAGAAATTGCCAAGAAATTGAAGATCTCATACAAAAAGCTGTGTACTACTCCCTTCACAGAACCGTGCAAACTGGCTCTAACCAGAATAGAAAGAGGAGCGGGAGACTCCAGTGCACAACTGAGCAAGAGGACAAGTACATTAGAGTGTCTAGTTCGAGAAACAGACGCCTCACAAGTCCTCAACTGGCAGCTTCATTAAATAATACCCAATACAAATCTCTGGCAAACTGTGAGTAGCATGTTTTTGTTACTTGAATAGTTGTATAGTTTAGGTCAGAAACTGTGCAAAATGTTTGCAATGCCCTCCTTTGCATGCCCTATGGGATTTTACATTTACATGTTAGTATTGCTAACCTTTGCATTACAGAGTATCAGTGGGGTTTGTAAACAGCGCCCCTTGTGTTCAGTTCCGATATGACCAAATATCCCGGTATTACACAAGGTCGGAATGAAGGGATGACAATCTGGATACTGCCCAAGCCTACTCCCTGCCTGCCCGGTCTGTCTGCCATCCCTGCCCTCTCTGACTGGCTGCCGCCTTACTGGTTTCCCTCTCAGTGAGCCGGCTGTGTGGTGCAGTGGCCAGCCTGTTCTTTTTTTTGCCACATCAGCTGAAAGCTCTTTTCACAGCTCCTGTTGCTCTCAGCTCGTAAACTCTCTCCATCACACAGAACTTGGCTTTTTTTTAACCGCACGGCAGTTAGAGGAGCAAAATGAAAAGGGCCTGCTGCTAGAGATATTTTAACATGCCGCTTGGAGACTAGCAGATCCCCATACACTCTCTCTCTCCTATTCTGCCCGCTTTCTTTCTCTCCTCACTTTTCTTCATTTTCTCCCTCTCACTCGCTCACTCCCTCTCTCCCTCTCTCTCACATCGAGTCCTCCCCCTCTCGTCCCATCTCCCTCCTCCGTACAGTGCACTCCAAAACCCCTACTCTTGTCTCTTTTATAACCCTGAAACTTACAGTAGATATTCTCTAATCATTTTGCCTAAGGATCTGTCTAACTAAGCTTACTGCTTTTCATATACACACAACAGAAAATACCCTTCATGGAAAATACATCATTCATGTACAGTACAGGGAAACCTAAGGGTGGATTTATGGTTGGAACTAGGTTTGATTCTACCAATTTTAAATAAGCGCTAATTCCCCACACAAACAAATAACTGTTTTCATAAGACCTATAGTAACTTTTTTCTCCTCCTCTTCTGTATTCCTCTCCCTCCCCCTCCCAAATAGATTTCAAACATTTTCGGAGACCCTGCTGTGTTCCGTTTTTTTTTTGTACTTGCAACGCTTAGCCTAGTTAACCAGCCTTTTATCCCGCGCCAATTAGCAGACGATTAATTAATTATTGAGAATCTGGAAGGGGGATTAATTTTTAATGTGTGTTTGAGAGGGAATCGTTGTAGTACAAGTCACCGCGAGCAGTTTAGGGGAGACGCCCACTCACACCGGTGTTTACCATCATCTACCACAGTAGAGAGAGAGGGGGAGGTAAGAGAGGTAGAGAGGTAGAGAGACGACCAATTAAGGCTGATCGAACAGCCCCAAACCCTTTAACAACTCCCAATCCGATTGTACACACTGGAGCATCCAAAAAACCCCAGCATAAGCTAAAATCCCATCACATCTAATAAAGCCATTTATCTTGTACCGCGTGTGTGTTGGTGTGTGTGCAGAGACCCAGCCAATGTTACCCAACACCATCTACCTGATGTGTTTTCGTGTTGGAACAGCATTAGCGACCAGCGCTCCTTCCACTTCCCCTCCTAACAGAGAGTAATAACAGATTCGATCTTTCATTAGCCCAGTGTGTAGTTGATAATGGGAGATGCTGGGATAAGGATAAAGGATGTGTGTGTGTTCTAGGATAAGGGTAATGTATAGTGCCTTCAGAAAGTATTCACACCTAATTTTAAATGAATTCAATTGAGATTTTGTGTCACGGGCCAACACACAATACCCCTTAATATCAAAGTGGAATTATGTTTTTACAAATTAATTAAAAATGTGTCAATAAGTATTCAACCCCATTGTTATGGCAAGCTTAAATAAGTTCAGGAGTAAACATTTGCTTAACAATGGACTCTGTGTGCAAAAATAGTGTTTAACATGATTTTTGAATGACCTCCTCATCTCTGTACCCCACACATACCATTATGTATAAGGTCTCTTAGTCGAGCAGTGACTTTCAAACACAGATTCAACCACAAAGACCAGGGAGGTTTTTCAATGCCTCGCAAAGAAGGGCACCTATTGGTAGATGGGTAAAATATAAAAAAAGCAGACATTGAATATCCAGTTCAGCATGGTGAAGTTATTAATTACACTTTATACAATGGGTGGGTCTAATCCTGAATGCTGATTGGTTAAACGCGCATTACAGCCGGTGTCTATTCCACAAGTTACCACCAGCTAAATCTATGACGTTAAAATGGCTATTAACTCTGTTCCACCTGACTACGCAATCCACTGTCTCATCAGCCCTGACAGGGAAGTTATAAACTTGATCTCCACTATAAAAATCATCAAGAAATTCTCACATTTCTTTTAGGCTAACATTTAGTTTTCAACAGCGGAGATTTGTATAAATCTTGCTGTCTGTCTCGCTGACATTTGCAACACTGTTTCAATATTCAAATTCGATCTCCAGCTGTCCCATAGTAATGAATGTTTAGGGGTCGGGAGTCAGGATGAGACAGACAGGCAGGCAGGCAGCGCTTCTCAGCTAGTCGAAATCATGAATCAGCTGGCATCCTTTTTATGGATATACACAAAGAAATGTCAATTGAAAAAAGGTCAAACGAATCAACGTGCAGCTAGTTTGCAGTCTTTCCAGCTTGATTGTGTTAGCTGTGTTGTTGGCTCTGAACTACAGTGTCCTGACGAGAGAGCACATTTTCTATGCCAGATAAAAATGTTTAAAAAAAATCGCAGCTCATTGTTATGGAAGTATGCAAATAAATGTCACTAGAAAACAGCTTAAACAAACGCAGCTACTGTTGTTGTTTTGTCTGCACGGTTTGACGTGACTGTAAGTTAGCCGTAGTTGGCTAGCTAGCAAACAAAGGATAAGAACATTGCCAGCCAGTGTGGCACTTAAAACGAATGTCCATAGATACAGAACCGAAAGACTGAACGACTGGGTCACGTCTCTGGCAACTGATCCAATAGAACGAACAACCCGCCGGCTTAGGTAGCAACCCTAGATGTGTCAGGACAATATCTTGTGGAAGGATGAAATAGTATGAATAAATGCATCAACATAATGTTTATGAAAATATGTCAATTATTATTTTAATATGTTGGTAACCCGTTGTATAAAAGTGATATTGCCCCCGAAGCCAGTGTTTGGAGGATATATTGGCAAGGCTTGACTTCGTCTCGGGCCTAACAACACCCATGCCAATATATCCTCCTTAACACCGGCTTCTCTGGCATTATCACTTAATTGGATGGTGTATCAATACGTCCAGTCACTACAAAGATAGAGGCGTCCTTCCTAACCCAGTTGCCATAGAGGAAGGAAACCGCTCAGGGACTTCATCATGAGGCCAAAGGTGACTTTAAAACAGTTAGAGTTTAATGGCTGAAAAAACTGAGGATGGATCAAGAACAATGTAGTTACTCCACAATACTAACCTAAATTAGCAAGTGAAAAGAAGGAAGCCTGTACAGAATAAAAATATTCCAAAACATGCATCCTGTTTGCAATTACTGCAAAAAATGTGGCAAAGAAATTAACGCTTTATATTCAGGATATAAAGTTTTGATTGGGGAATATCCAACACATCACTCGTACTACTCATATTTTCAAGCATGTTGGTGGCTGCACCATGTTATGGGTATGTTTATCATCGGCAAGGGAGTTTTTGGGGATAAAAATAAATGGAATAGAGCTAAGCACAGGGAAAATCCTAGAGGAAAACCTGTTCCAGTCTGATTTCCAACAGGCGCTAGGAAGCATTAATTTTTCAGCAAGACAACAACCTAAAACACAAGGCCAAATATACAACAGAATTTTTCTGAGTGGCCTAGTTACAGATCTTCAAGCCGATTTTATGTAAAAACTATGTCAAGACTTGAAAATGGCTGTCTAGCAATGTTCAATAAGCTTGAAGAATTTAAAAGAATCATGTGTAAATATTGTACAATCGAGGTGTGCAAAGCTCTTAGCACTAGAACCGCCAATCTGTCTAGCAAAATGGCTATCTAGCAATGATCGACAACCAACTTGACCAAGGTTGAATAATACAAAATAAAATATATCTGCTGGCAGGAATTCTGGGGTTCAAGCTGTGGGGCCACTGTTCCACCATCAGGACAAATAGGACACAACATCCTGCCATGAGATACTTCTGTACTCTTTACCACACTTGCCAAATATCGCAACATAAAATGTAACAGATCATGCAATATGCACATTTTGGACGATTTGTAATGATGTTGACTACAGTAAACGTCTTCTCCAGAACCGCTAGTCCGATCGGCACAAACTTTGGTGTATAGCGTCTATGGATGTACATCTTCAAGTCGTACTCAAACAATATGGCCACAATAAGCCAATGTCCTACAGCATCCCCCACGTGGCCAAACTGAACCATACTTTACAGATTAGCTACACTCATATCCCTTATCATTATTAGATCAAAATATATAAAAACATGTGACCGTTATAGCACTACAATGTGGTTGATCTGAATGTGCCTGCATATGTTGAGTCTTGACAGTGTTTGGAACATGCGTGCCAAGCTTATTTACTGTACGGATATCCGTGTCGGATTTATATGCATTCATGTGCCAGACCACACCCACGTGAATGTTTATTGTCAGTAGCGGCCATGTTGTTTGACATACTGCTCTGGGAAATCTTGCATTGAGAGGCCTTAGTCCGTAGATGCCATTTATCAAGGTTAATTTAGATCAGCCCAGTTCCGGATGAGATGTAGGTTAAGTGTTTGTCACAAAACATTCTTAATGGCAGAATACCCATCATGGCGAACCTTATGACTGATATCCCTTATCATTTGTGCCAAATGTCATCACTCTGAGTCAAACAGATCAAGAGATAACCATGTGCCTGTTATGGCACCGCCGTGTGGTCCATCTGAATATGCTCACATATGTGGAGCGAGTGTTTGGAACATGTGTACCAAGTTTGGTTACAACGCAAATATCTCTGTCTGATTTATATGCATTAATGAACCAGACCACGGCCACATGAATGTTTATTGGTAAGTTGGTATGTTGTTTGACGTCCTGTATTAGTCTGGAAAGTATTGCGTTTAGAGACCTTGGTCCATAGATTCCATATATGAAGGTTCATCCAGACCGCCCCAGTAGTTCCAGTAGTTCCGGTTTTTCACAAAATTCTAAAATGGCCGAAAATCCATCGTGGCGGACCTTATGGTGAGAGGAGGGTCCTTCGCTACGAATTTCAGGACTCTATGTCAGATGGGGTGAGGGGCATGACCGTTCAAAGTTTGCTATGTCAATCACCTGTTATAGAGCCACTTTGAGGCCAATTGGCATGGCATTGCATAAGGTGTGGGCGATGAGCCGTTAACATCATGTGAAGTTGCACCCTCCTCGGCCATACCATCTCACGGGAATGTGCATGTTAATCTTCCTCGCTAGAAGAACCGGTATAATAAGAATCCTAATAGTGAACCAGAAGAAACACAACCGGGAACAACCTTGAAGCCCTAATAATGTACAAACGTTGTACAACACACTCTACATGACCAAAAGTATGTGGCTCATTGAACATCTCATTCCAAAATCAAGGGCATTAACATGGAGTTGGTTCCCCTTTTGCTGATATAACAGCCTCCACTCTTCTGGGAAGGCTTTCCACTAGATCTTGGAACATTGCTGCGGGGTCTGTGGACGCCCCTTCAAATGAGTAGATTCAGCTACTTCAGCCACACCCGTTGCTGACAGGTGTATAAAATCTAGCACACAGTAATAGATTCTCCATAGACAAACATTGGCAGTAGAATGGCCTTACTGAACAGCTCAGTGACTTTCAACGTGGCACCATCATAGGATTACACCATTCCAACAAGTCAGTTTGTCCAATTTCTGCCCTGCTACAGCTGGCCAGGTCGACTGTAAGTGCTGTTATTGTGAAGGAGAAACACCTACGAGCAACAACGGCTCAGCCGCGAAGTGGTAGGCCACACAAGCTCACAGAACAGGACTGCCGAGTGCTGAAAATGATCTGTGCTCAACTTCTACACTCACTACCGAATTCCAAACTATTTCTGGAAGCAACGTCAGCACAATAACTGTTCGTCGGGAGCTTCATGAAATAGGTTTCCATGGCCGAGGAGCCACACACAAGCCTAAGATCACCATGCGCAATGCCAAGCGTCGGCTGGAGTGGTGTAAGGCTCGCCACCATTGGACTCTGGAGCAGTGAAAACGCGTTCTCTGGAGTGATGAATCACGCTTCACCGTCTGGTTGTCCGACAGACAAATTTGGGTTTGGCGGATGCCAGGAGAACGCTACCTGCCCCAATGCATAGTGTCAACTGTAAAGTTTGATTGATGATAAATGATGATATGGGGCTGTTTTTCATGGTTTGAGGCCCTTTAGTTCCAGTGAAGGGAAATTTTAACGCTACAGAATACAATGACATTCTAGATAATTCCGTGCTTCCAACTTTTGGCAACAGTTTGGGGAAGGCCCTTTCCTGTTTCAGCATGACAAAATCCCCGTGCACAAAGCAATGTAGCGTCAGTGTGGAAAGCTCTTAGACTTGTCCAGAAAGACTCACAGCTGTATTCACTGCCAAAGAGGATTCGTAAATGTATTGACACAGGGGTGCTACAATTTCTAAAAACATGATTTTCACTTTGTCATTATGGGGTATTGTGTGTAGATGGGTGAGAAATCTATTGAATCCATTTTGAATTCAGGCTGTAACAACAAAATGTGGAATAAGTCCAGGGGTACGAATACTTTCTGAAGGCACTGTATGTCTCGGGGAGATTCTCCCACGGCGATTGTTCTGGTTCAATTCCTGTTCATTTAAGTATAACGTGTATTGGCACTTGTCTTAACTCATATCGATTCCACCCTTACTCCTCCTAGACTTCACCATCTCTCTCCTTCACTATCTCCCACTCTACCTCACCCGGCTTTTTTTCTCCCTATCTATCCAACCCCTCTTTCCCTTTCCTCACTCTCGCTCCCTTCCTCCTTTTTTTTCACATACATTTCCTTATGTTCCAGCCATTCCACCCCTTTTAATAAATCCAGCCTTACCTCACTCTCCTCTCTACCCCCCCCCCCCATCTGTCTCTCCTCCCTCCTTTCTCTATCCTACCTTTAGTCACAGTGTCCCCTGCTGTGTAGCTGTATAATCAGCGTCTGAATGGGACACGTTTTTAATTTGCCACGTCTGGCCACCGGGCTCTGAGAGGACTGGCAGAAAGAGAGGGCCGATGGAAAATGACAGGAAGAGATGGAGCAGCGCTGTAACCAGGTCCAGAGTTTTAGAGTTTTAGTGAGGTCCGGTAAGGGGGGGGTTTAAGATCAAATGAAAAACAGATTTTTTAAAATTGTATTTGGCTAAGGTGCATGTAAACTTCAGACTTCAACTGTATATTCCTTTACTTTGATTGTGCCTATTACTAGATATTACTTGTTAGATATTACTGCACTGTTGGAGATAGAAACACAAGCATTTCGCTACACCCGCAATAAGATCTGCTCAACATGTGGATGTGACAAATTTGATTTGAAAATGTATGCACTCACTAGTGTGAGTTGCTCTGGATAAGAGTGTTTGCTAAATGACTCAAATGTGTTCACATGACTTTACAAACATATTTCATTTGTTTTATTTGATGACTTTATTATTTAATTCCAAGTCATCTCATCTCTATAGAGCTGCTGCTGTCTGACAAAATCTCTATTTTAGTAGTTCTTCAGAGTAAATAAGGCATAGTTTTATGACTGCTGAATACCAACTATCAATCACTTAGATAATGTATTTTCAGGTTGAGATACCTTGTGAAGCAACTTCTCTCCGTCGCTCTACATTCTTCTGTCTCTCTTACGTAGCAGGCGTAAAAGAAACACACAGACCAGACAAGTAGGCACGCAATGGACTACGGTCATTGTAGTTAATTACCACATTTTCTGTGCTAAACTATGTAGAATATTGGCCTGATGGAAAGGACAATTACATCGCACAGTTCGGGCTTGATCCGATGTATCTCTAGAGAACAGTGCAATGTTCACATTGAGCCCACAGAAAGAAAAAAAACGAAATGGAAATCAAATAATTGAACCGACGTTGGTCAATGAGTTGTTTAAAAAACAGAAAATAACCAACACTTGTTAAACCCTCAGCACGACTGTTAGCTGAACATCTTTGCCCCTCCCCCTCTGAGGCATAAGCTACTGTATTTTTTTTGTTAATATATTTTTTTTATTTAACCTTTATTTAACTAGGCAAGTCAGTTAAAAACAAATTCTTAACAATGACGGCCTACACCGGCCAAACGTGAACTACGTTGGGCCAATTGTGCGCAGCCCTATGGGACTCCCAATCACAGCCGGATGTGATGCAGCTTGATTCAAACCAGGTACTGCATTGACACCTCTTGCACTGAGATGCAGTGTCTTAGACCACCACACCCCTCGGGAGCCCTGTAGTCTACCGACATTACAAGCATGAATCAGAAATTAGAGAGAGAGATTTTATAAGAATGGATTAACGTTTCAATGCTAGTTAAGGATACTATAGTTGTCACGCTTCACATTGGATTTATTAACTACAAAAAAGGCAAGCCGTGTTTTTATTTGAATTCTGGTGCAGGTCTGCACACAAGCTTGTTAGCTAGCTAGCTGTGGTTCAACGTTAAGGCAACTCTCAGAAGTTCAAGCACATTCAAAGTTCCATCATAGAAGCCGCTCTTCCGAGCTATAATTCAGATAAGGCGTGTCATAAGAAGATGTCCAGCGCTTCAAGCCAAGTCTCCTCTCTGCCTCCACACTTTCTCACCCTCTCCCCACCAGCAAAATGTCAGTCGCATCTCGCGCCCTACACTTGTCTGTCCAATCAATGCATGTAAACAACTATAGCTTGTCCTCTCCATAGCAAGCTTCTCTATCCGCACTGATTGGTGAAGTCATTTACTGTCGAGCTCAATGTAAAAATATATATATATATATATTTCAGAGGTTTAAAAAAAGGAACAATAAACCCTTACTTTTTGGGGGGTTCGAACGGCTTCAGAACTAATATTTTGTTGATCGGAACAGAACGGAAAGAAAATAATAATGGTTCTATTCAGAACAAAACGATTGCAAAATATTTTTCGTTCCAACCCTGCCTTAAACTAAGAAACACACAAGGACATGTTTTGCCCAAACAACACTACTGCCACCTTCTGATTTGGAGTATTTTCATTTAACAAGGCTGAGTAGCTCACGACTTCAAGGTCTTTGCTGTGTGAACACAAAAGAAATTGACTGCCAACACTGATTCAGATGTGCTAAGTACTGTCAGCAGTACGTTTGACAATCATATCGGCGTGTCTGAGCTATTAAAGAAAGAAAAAGCGGCATAAAATGAGAGAGAACGAGAGCGATAGGTGCAATGGGAGAACGAACGAGGCAGCGAGAACGTCCAGGAAGCAACAGAAAAATGTGACTTGAAGAAGACACTGACAAGCGGAGAGAGGGAGAGAAGGGCAGAGGGCGAGGAAGGAGAAGGTGCAGTTGGACACCCTAAACTACAGTTGCCAGTGCATTTGCTCCAAACCCAAAATGTGAACCATGCATGCACTTCAGCATGAATTTACTGATTTGTCCTGGCTTTAGATACCAGGGCGTGATCATTTTGACAGAATACAAGAAATATAGTGTGCGCGTGCGTATGTGTGTGTGGGGGGGATGATTATTCCCGTAAACACTTGTTAACTTGTAACAACTTGTGTAAATCACATTGTATTAACCATGTAAGAACATGCCTTCCATGATTTAACTGAGGAAAATTACAAGGCAATAATTTTGTGCGGAAACTTTGTGTCTACTTCGCCTAAGATTGTCCCTTTCCATGACCTGAGTGGGCACAGGGGAAAATGTGAAAGTGTGAAACAGTAACTAGTGTGAAGTAGCTAGTGTGAAAGTCACCGCGGTTATCAATTAGCTCTAGGCCGAGGCATAGGACTTACTTACCTCACAAATGGAGGTAACAGAACTAACAAGTAAAGTGGCAAGTCTATTAAATTAGAATCAAATCACACGACACCCTATCAACAGAGCATTAGGCCCACTCACAAAGTACACGGCCTACACTCCTTCAGTGAAAACTACCCTCCCGTGTCCACGGCAGAGGCACCCATCAGATTACGACGCCCACCACTGACAAAGACCCCTGTGCGTCTCAAATTGCACCCTATTCCCTATACAAAGGGAATAGGGTGCCATTTGGGACTTAGGCCCTCATTAGAGGCTTATGCCAAGAGCTACAATGGCAGAGCCGCGCAGAATTAGATCCCCTTGTTGCAGCATCTGTCCAATGAAGATAGGCCCCGGAGTAGCCAACGACCACATGGAGGCATTAAAAGCCTATTCGTCTTAAAACAGCCCTCGGCATCTGTAGCCCGGCCCAATAGCTGCACTGCTGCGCATAACCTACATTCCGTTCCAGACCGGCTATGGAGTCTCAATGTTTGGAGTAGGTTACCTACCACACACACCATCGCCACCAGGTGTCAATTCAGACGCATGGAAATTGGTGGAGGTGTGAGGAAATGGAGGTAAGGTGGTCTCGGTCGTTAGTCAGAGTGGGAAATGGGAGGTGTTTTAAATGACATTTCTCACCTACAACGGACTTTCCTTTTTACACAGGAAAATTGCAAATGAGTTGAATGTGTTATGGGCAGGCAGTCTCTTTATTGTTAATCAGTGCCAACTTGGTCTACAAGGCTACACAGTGTCTAGATTAGGCTACTAAGATGAATATTGTTTTATCACTCAGAGATCATATTAAAAACACTTAATTTTCCTCTCCGCCCATGGAAAAATGAGTAGAATTACAGCAAACTTGCTTAAAAACTGCAATATTTTCTCTATGCCCCATGGCAAAATGAGTAGAATTGAGCTCTTAAAACTGCACATGTGGTGGGTATGCAGACTGGAAGCAACTCGAGCCCCCTCATGATAAATTCAGAGTTGTTGTGTCCCCTACCCCAATCAAAGTTGCCCATCCCTGAAATAGATTTAGCCACGGGCCGATTTTTTTCTTAGGGGATGGTCGGGTGCAGGAACATATTTACAAATAATTTGTAGACTGCAAATTGACAGCAAGAACCCCAAACAGATATAATATTTGACTAAAACTAAAATGTTTTAACCTTGGTAACATTTGCATACATCACGGGTCTCTATTATGCGTGGGAATACTTGGGAACAGATCACTTCTAATCACTTGGAGCTTATTTCCTGGTGTTTTTAAGTATTTTATATAATAAATGCAACAACAGGCGGGCCGCCAGTTGGGGAACCCTGCTGCCTGTAGGTTCAACTCAACCCTACCCATAAATGGTTTGCATGACAATAGCCAAACGTTTATGTAGTCCTATCTAAATTAATTACAATGTAACAACTAGATGAAAATTGTCACTTTGAACAATATTGATTTCAATGGGTGGTTGCAATTGATGTGCTATATGGGAGAAACATTTGGGAATGATACAAATGCAGGCCATTCGATAAGCATCGAAAGGAAAACGCGTTTTCTTCGAAATATTGTCTTAAAATCCCTCAACACACACACTCAATACAAACGGGCATTTACGAGTCTGGGCCACGTAAAAGCCCACGCCGCCTTTAGCCTTGGATAACTCGACAATGGAGAGAGAGCTGAAGTCGTTATTACACACCCTCCCTCTACAAACTTCATTGAGAGCTTTCTCCACATTATAAAGATAGGCCTATAATTATCGTTTACAAACGACTGCAAAGTAATCCCATAGGCTGCACAACTTTACTTCCGACATACCTTTTGTTCAATGAATTCCAGTAGATAGGCTCCATGTTGCTCACCGCCGTTCCCAGTAAATCCAGTAAGAATATCAGCACAAATCCCAGTTTACTCCCACTTCTCCGACACGCCATTGCAACTCCACAGCCCCTATGATTTAACCCCATTTTAAAAATAAATGGTATATTTTCTATGAGGATGTAGATGGGGTGCTGTCCAAACAAAGGCTATGGCCGTGTAAGCTATAGGTGAGTCACTCAATGCGTGAGGAGGAAATATCGTGCCTTGGGCAACCGCATGGATATAAAACGAATAATAGAGCACACAACGTAGTAATTGACAACTACGGCAGAGAAAGTTGCTCTAGCTGTGTTCAATGGCTTGAGCACCACTCCCCTTCTTCCACAAAACAATAACTCCCGTTGAATCGATTTCTATCCGGATTTGATATGCGCTCGAGGAGAGCTATTTTCTGTTGCGTGTTGGTGTTTCCTATAATTGTGTTTTCCAAACAATGTTCCCTTGTTCTCTGCGCCGATTCTCTTCGGTTTCTCTCCCATTCCTTTCTACTTCTTATTTTCTTTTGAGTTTTTTACTCCGATAAATAAATTGTAGTTTCAGAAGATTCGAGACATGAGCGCAAATGCTGTGTTTAAAAATAGAAGAGGCTTTTCCCCCGGTTTAGAACAGTAGCTCCATCAGAAGGACGTGTTGATGCTCGCTGGTCGGTGGATTTGTCATTGCACGGTTTGATCCACACTGCGCGTCCTTTCTCTTCTCTTCCAGTGAGTAAATCAATATCCTTTCCCAAACGATTTGCAAATGAGACTGGCAATTCAAACAAACAAACTCAGGTGGTGTTGACAAATCCAGCAATCAATTTATCACATAACACATCAAAACACTGGACTAGAACGAGAACTGAAGGCTAGAAGATCTCCAGCCTATTCAACTTCAGCCCTTACCAGACGAACAAGAGCAGAATAAAACTTTGAATAATACATCGAACTTTAACTCATCTTCGTATGTTATAGACTCGCCTGTCTGATGTGGCGAGTCATTTGGAATCTGGATGGCTTCCAATGGTTTCCATTCGATATGTCCCCCGTCTCACTAGTTCAAAATCCCACTCGTTTGACTTGCCTAACGCTCGGAGCACATTGACAGACTGACTGCTTGTTTGGGAAAGGGGAGGTGTATGTTCGAATGAAAAAAATCCCCATCTTCCGAATAGCAGGCAGGCGCACTAATGGATTGGAATTCTCTTTCAGCATTTTTTTCTTCTGGTCGAGTCGGTTTTTAGCCCTCCCTCAATTTACATATAACCCCTCCTCCACCTGTGGGGTAAACTCAGGTTTAAACTCAATTCAACGGGCTTTATTGGCATGGGAAACATATGTTTACATTGACAAAGCAAATTAAATAAATAAAACAAAAAGTGAAATAATCAATCAGAAATGAACAGTAAACATTACACTCACATTTCAAAGGAATAGACATTTCAAATGTCATATTATGGCTATGTACAGTGTTATGATAGCTGTCGATATTTTCTGTCCTTTTCAAACACGCAAAAGCGACCCACCCTCTCCCTCCCTCTACTTCATCTGTTCGCAGACTCCAACAAACAGTCGCTCATTCACACTATCATGCATGACAAATGCTGCGATTTTTTTGGGGTGAGAGAGTTTGTGAAAGGGCTCGAGCGCCCCCAGTGTGTATTTCTTCATGTTCACAAACGTGGTAGCCCACTTATGTGATTTTCTGAAAGAAAATGATAGGTCTCTACTCTCTCATTACTAACATATAATAACGTTTATTTGACAATCCTGAAACGTGTATAAAGACAGAATGAATGTCATTCTAATGATGACATACATCCCAAGGCTATTACCCAGACTCCCAACAAGATTTTTCTCTCTGTGCTTTGACATTGTTTGGGAAGTATAGTCTAAGCAATAACTTCCAATACCAACAGTTGAAAGAGCCGTTTGATTTGACGATGTGCAGGGCATCGCGGACGACAGGCCACACACTATTGCTTACAGTGGAGCCGCGCTCGCCAAGAGAACAGACGGGGCCAAATGCCATCTGACTGTCAAGTAGAGACCAAAACCTTGCCTGCACTTCCACCCTGTGGTTAGCCATGGAAGTGCAACGTATCATCTGAACGTCTTTACTGTGTATTTACATGGTTTGATATCTTTAAAAAAACGTAACCCTTGATGTCCTGGTTCTGAAATGATTTCGTAATATATTTTCAGCGCAGATGAAACTAAGATGATAAAATAAGACAACATATTAAACTTAGGTTTATTGCTCTACACCGTGACATTAGTTTCATTCCCTATATGGGCACATTCCAGATGATGACAGGGCAGAGGCATCTGTGAGCTCAAATGGTAGGCCTAAGTAGAATGGTGAAGTTCCTATGTGCTGATCTAAGATCAGTGTTACGTTTTACCTCAAGACCGGGAAGAATGAGCTGATCCTAGATCTGTGCATTTTCAGTACCTGCACCCTGAGCAGCCGGGAGGTGTCTGTGCATCTGCGAGGTGTCACGTGTTGATGACATCAGTCTGGATGCCCACGTCTGTGTATACGGGCTCCTTGCCCAGGCGACAGAGCTTCAACAGGCAGTCAGAGTGGAGGGAGGACTCGGTCAGATCCTCAAACTGTCTGTAGCTACACTGTAACCTCTGTTAGTGAGTGGGTGAGTAAGTGGGGGGGGGGGGGGAAAGAGAAAAGAAAGAAACAGAAGGTTGAGCCTTATCCGCTGTCTCAGAGAGAGGGATGGGAGAGGGAGGGCCAGGAAGAAGGCTGCGACTCACATGGGCCTATTATGGATGGAGAGAGAGGAGCGAGAGAAAGAGAGAAAAGAAAGAGGAAGGGGCTGCAGCTAGCTCACGTGGGCCTGTGATGAATGTGTGTGTGCGCCATAGTTTAGCGGTGTTCATTTATTCATGACCTCATTAAGGGTGCTGACCTTAAACTCTGTCTCGTACTGCATCCTCTCCCCTGTGACTCTAGCCAGACCCTGCTCCAGCTGCCACTGCCTAACACCACACACAGAGACAGAGACACACAGCCAAAAAACATGAGAGGGAGTGCACAGAGACAGACGCACAGAGAGAGAGAGAGATTGCCAAAAACATGATGCAGACACACTGCAAGGCATGACATACAAGGGCATGCCTCTCCCCCCCCCCGCCCCAATGACACACAGTTACACACACACACACGGCATGAGAAACACACAATGCGTGAGGAGAGAGCGAGAAAGGGCATAGTAGGGGAGAACGGGGTAAGTTGAGCCATTTTTAGGTGGGTCTTGCAAAGCAAAAATCAGGACTAAATCGTAATCATACTTCTGCCTTTTTATTCTATTCCTCTTACACCGTTTCAGCTACTGTGGAAACGCCGTTCAAACCTGAAGATGTGTAGACTAGTCAGGACCAGTGTGGTTACATACAACTTTTTGATATCTTTTCTACATTTTTTTGTCTTTAATGGGATTTCCTCAACATTATAAAGGGTCCCATTGTGATATCATGACTTCCAACATTCCATAAACTGTAAATGCAACCAATAATGCAACTTTTGACACAAATCAGCTACTTTGCCCACTTTGTGTTACGCTCGTGGTTTGAATGAGGAGACCAAGGTGCAGCGTGGTAGGCGAACATCTTACGTTTATTAAAATGAACACCGAAAAACAACAAAATACCAAACTAACGTAAAGTTATACAAAATCAAGATCCCACAAACCTAGGTGGGAAAAAAGGCTGCCTAAGTATGATCCCCAATCAGAGACATAGATAGACAGGTGCCTCTGATTGGGAACCATACCAGGCCAAACAAAGAAATATGAAAACTAGATTGCCCACCCTTGTCACACCCCGATCTAACCAAAATAGAGAATTAAAAGGAGTCCCCCCCTAAGGTGCGGACTCTGGCCGCAAACCTGAACCTATAGGGGAGGGTCCGGGTGGGCATATACCCTCGGAGGCGTATCGGGCAGCAGGTGAGCGAGTGTTGGACAATGTTTTGGATCAGATGGCACGGCTGCACTACCTGATCGGAGTAACCCCTTTAGTTACGGCAAGCCTAAATAAGTGTCCGCCTGGAGTAGAAGGACTGTCCTACTCAGTTATCACCATCACAAGATGGATGTTCTGTGTGCAAGGAGTTCAAAATATTATTTGTATTTTAGTTCAGGAGTCCAAATTTGCTTAACAAGTCACTTAGTAATTTGCATGGACTCACTCTGTGTACGATAGTGTTTTTAACATGATTTTTGAATAACTACCTCATCTCTGTACCCCACACATACAAGTATCTGTAAGGTCCATCAGTTGAGTAGTGACTTTCAAACACAGATTCAACCACAAAGACCAGGGAGATTTTCCAATGCCTCTCAAAGATGAGCAGCTATTGGTAGATGGGTAAAAATAAAAAAAACAGACATTGAATATCCCTTTAAGCATGGTGGAGTTATTAATTACATTTTGGATGGTGTATCAATACACCCAGTCACTACCAAAGCTATAAGCGTTCTTCCTAACTCAGTTGACGGAGAGGAAGGAAACCTCTCAGGGATTTCACCGAGGCCAATGGTGACTCTAAAACAGTTACAGAGTTTAATGCCTGTGATAGGAGAAAACTGAGGATGGATCAACAACATTGTAGTTACTCCACAATACTAACATAAATGACAGAGTGAAAATATTCCAAAACATGCATTCTGTTTGCAACAAGGCACTTTTAAGTAATACTGAAAAATGTGGCAAAGCAATTCACTTTTTTGTCCTGAATACAAAGTGTTATGTTGGGGCGAATCCAATACAACACTACCAATCTCCATATTTTCAAGCACAGTGTTGGCTGTGGAAAAAGTCAAGTGGTGTGAAAACTTTCTGAAGTCACTGTAGCTAACAGCTCTCTCATGTCTCATCATTTGAGCAGCCATAATGGAGCCGTTGCTATGGATACTCCCACATGCAGAGAAGCACATGTGGCAGCGCAGGCAAAAATAATGAGGCGGGTGAAGAGGGTGATTGAATTGAGAACAAGGAGGCAGCCAAGGCAACAGTGTACTCTTTCTCAGGATCGTGGCCCGTGCTCTAAACTCAACTGGCTAGTTTTCCTGTCTGTAAAGAGAAGGGCGGGCTGGACGTTGATCCCGCTGCTCTGAATGGATAGAGCGAAGCCTTCTCCGGTCACTCGCTTCATATATTTCACCCGATCACTTCTCATCGCACATATATTTCAGTTTTCACACGTAGCAACTGTCGTTTAGACACTGGCCACAACTGCGGACCACAACCACACAACTGACCACAACCACACAACTACTAGCCTCTGCCGAGTCCCCAACAACTGGATGTTCTCGTTTTCAGGGGGAATGCAAAAGGGTCTGTGCTATCCGGGATCCTTGGGAGGCCCCTACCCAATTGAAGTTGCCATTTATCATGGTTAGGGGTTAAGGTTAGGTAAGGGTTATAGTTAAGGTTACCATAAGGGCTAGGGTAGGGACGTCCCAATGATCCCAGATAGCACAGCCTGTGATGCAACTTCCCCTTTTGGACAATAACAAGGCAACACTCTATTTTAACTCCTACTCCACGTTAGATTGGTTGAACAGTGTAGTAGAGGACCGTTTTTAAAATTCTCGTCAGGACCGGTACGTAGGGGATCTTGGTTTCAAGCGTCTGTTTTACGCCTGCTATGTTAGGTTACACAACTACTGAACCACAGCACCTACTCACGAAAACTACTGACCACAACTACTGACCACACAACTACTGAACTACACAACTACTGACCACAACCACACAACTACTGACCACAACTACCGAACCACAACACCTACTCACGAAAACTACTGACCACAAAACTACTGAACTACACAACTACTGACCACAACCACACAACTACTGACCACAACTACTGAACCACGCAAATATTTACCAAAACGACTAACCAAAAGTAGTACTGGCCACAACTACGGACCATGTCCATTCTGTAGGGCCCAAAGAACCTGCAACAACCACACAACTACTGACCACAACCACACAACTACTGACCACAACCACACAACTACTGCTCACACAACTACTGGTCTAGCTCTGGTCCTGCACTCTAAAAATGAGGGGTTCAACAAGTGTTTTTCGAAGAACCTTAGGGTTCTTGGCATTGAAAATGGCCCCAAAAAGGTTTTTCCAAGGACCCCATAGGAGGTGGGGTTCATCGAGGAACCTCCTTAGTGGGTGGGGGTTCTTGCAGGAACCTAACTGCCCAACGGAAACATTTGGATTTGAACGGACAGCATATGCAGGCACCTAACTGAAAAATGTAAAGATCTCAATTTAAGGTTTGTCCCTTGTATGATCTAAATTGATATTGTTTTATAACGATACCATCTATCTTTTCATATTTGTGCAAATCTTTCTAAAACAGAAAATGGACACCCTTCAATGGATATCAATCAACAAAGAGGTAAGAATACTGTATGTAGGCTATAAGAATATGTTGAAGGCTAGCTGTATAGCGTGCAGATGACTGAACTGCTCACTTTTGTGTCTGCAGTTATACAGAGGAGGCATACAAAGGTATGTAAAATTGCATTGGTATGTTATTCTGTTCACACTTACCATCCTCCTCCCTCACCTCGTCAATGAATTTCCCATAGGCCTCTACATTATGGACAAGGTGTGCGAATGAAAACTATTAACAAAACAGTTTTTTTTCCATTCACATTCACCACGAAAACCAAGTTATGAATTCTGTCTTGTGCATGTTCTGTTAATCATCTGTATAATCAAACATGTTTTGGTTTCACAGACTTCACCCTCCCTACACCTCTGATGAATATAACAGGAAACCTGTTCGATCACCATGCACTGCAAAATCATTCTGGCTGTGGACAAGGAGAACATCAGCACATTAACATCAACATGCCAGAGGATGTGTCCATTGGACTTGGGGCTCTGCTGAGAGTTTACCTTATTTCGATTCTTTTAAACTTCTGCTTTGCCACTAAAATCATAATAAACACGGAGAACTAAAATATTGTGTTATTATTATGCGTATTATTATTAATATTAATCATAATAATAAGGGGGGTAGTTAAAAAATGAACCCCAAAAGGTTCAAAATGTTCTTCAATCAGAAGAACCCCTAGAGGAATCTCCAGGAACCTTCTCATTTTAGAGTGTGGGCATAGCTAGTTAGCTCTGGTTCGCACTAGCTCTAGTCTGCACTATAAATTATAACTACATAAATGTCCATAAATGAGCATAAAATACCCACCAACAATCATTTTAACTCTTGAACCGTTCAAGCTAGAGACACCGAACCAACTTTCACATGTTCAGGCATTTCCCATCATATCAACCAATCTTCACCTACCTACTTTTTCAACTATAACCAGTCACCACCATTACTACTGCAGACACTACCACAACTATAACTTATCTCAAAACCATACATACTTTAAAACAAGCTATTAAGCGCACCACATTTTCTTCAGGAAATGTTATTTTCAGTGATTACGGTGAGCCTAGAGAGTTCATTTATCAGATAGAACTACAGCCAGCTATCACTAGGTATACATACAACCCTGTTCTATGTAGTTCTTCACTACCACAAATATACTTGTAAAGAGTTAAAGCAAGTCCCATCTATTGTACTTCGTGTACAATGATCATCTAGTTTTACATTCAGCATCACTCTGTCAAGGGAAATATAGTTTCTTTCCAACAAAGATATCTACATATATTTCAGGATGTATCCCTGGAATAACTAGAATTCATGTAAACATTACAGTTTTGAAAACAAAGCTTGTCCAAAAAGTGGTCTATTGGCTCAACTTACCCCAGGTATGGAAGTTGAGCTACGGGACAGGGTAAGTTAAGTTGAGCTGCGGGACAGGGTAAGTTAAGTTGAGCTGCGGGACAGGGTAAGTTAAGTTGAGCTGCGGGACAGGGTAAATTAAGTTGAGCTGTGGGACAGGGTAAGTTAAGTTGAGCTGCGGGACAGGGTAAGTTAAGTTGAGCTGCGGGACAGGGTAAATTAAGTTGAGCTGTGGGACAGGGTAAGTTAAGTTGAGCTGTGGGACAGGGTAAGTTAAGTTGAGCTGCGGGACAGGGTAAGTTAAGTTGAGCTGTGGGACAGGGTAAGTTAAGTTGAGCTGCGGGACAGGGTAAGTTAAGTTGAGCTGAGGGACAGGGTAAGTTAAGTTGAGCTGTGGGACAGGGTAAGTTAAGTTGAGCTGTGGGACAGGGTAAGTTAAGTTGAGCTGCGGGACAGGGTAAGTTAAGTTGAGCTGTGGGACAGGGTAAGTTAAGTTGAGCTGCGGGACAGGGTAAGTTAAGTTGAGCTGTGGGACAGGGTGAGTTAAGTTGAGCTGTGGGACAGGGTCGGTTAAGCCGCCTACACATTTCTGTGCTAAATGAAATATAACCACTACCTTTTTAAAATCCTGTCAATCTTTATTTCCCAAACACAATCGCTTTTGGTCTTTTAATCATTACCTAAAACACTTAGTATTTTTTTTGTTGCACTTTTAATGCCAGGCCATGTGTTACCTCAAATCGCAGCAATAATTCCTTGCATTATGCCTGGGAAGAAAACACTTACATTTTCTCAACTTGCCAGTGGCTCAACCATTGGGTCAACTTACCCCAAGGTAAACAGTTTGACTATATTAGCCCACACAGCTACAAGGATGCACTTTCATGCTAGGTTTAGCACCTCATATAGAATCTTATAGAGACCAATCTTAAAATGATTCACAGTACTTTGGTTTAGAGTCAAGAATCATGAAACCATTAAACAAATTCATTTGACTGGGTGAAAATCTGTTTTCTGGACCTAACTTGCTTACCACTTTTTCCATGTGGTTTCTTCCTTCACAGACTCCATGAAATGACCTCTTCCTAAATATTTGGCCAAACTATACATTTTGTGAACGATTTCTTTAAAGCAAGGGTGGCTCAACTTACCCCTTTGGCTCAAATGACCCATTCTCCTCAATACTCTCCCTTCACACTATACAGAATGACAGAGAAGTATTCATATAGGCAGGTATACAGGACGGAGAGTAATGCAGAGCAGAGAGATCGTGATAAAAGACGAGACATTTCTGAGCATCTGGGTGTGCTGTGCATATATGCATGTGGAGACATTCTTGCCTGTTTTGCATTTGAGAGAATTCCATCCTGAAGAGTCTGTCCTGGGGAGTCTGTTGGTCATTCTGTGCCTCTGGCTCCCTAACACACCTCTTCATGTCCTCCTGAGAGAGAGAGAGAGAGAGAGAGAGAGAGAGAGAGAGAGAGAGAGAGAGAGAAAATGTAGAAGTCGTACTTCAACTATTTGCACATTTTTACAACAATGTACATAACCAATAATATGACATTTGAAATGTCTCTATTCTTTTGAAACTTTTGAGAGTGTAGTGTTTACTGTTCATTTCTGATTATTTCACTTTTATTTATGATCTATTCCACTTGCTTTGGCAGTGTAAACATGTGTTCCATGCCAATAAAGCCCTGAATTGAGAGCGAGGAGGGGTGAAGTGCGAGTGGAATCAGACAGGGGTCTGTACAAGCTGTGGAACACACACACACGTTTAGATCTGTCCCACCTGGGCTTTAGCCTCCATGGCCTTTGCTTCTCTCAGTCGCTCCTCCACCACCTCTCTCTGTATCTCAGCCCATATCCTTCCCGCGTGTTTCCTCCTCCACCACCTCTCTCTGTATCTCAGCCCATATCCTTCCCGCGTGTTTCCTCCTCCATCACCTCTCTCTGTATCTCAGCCCATATCCTTCCCGCGCGTTTCCTCCTCCACCACCTCTCTCTGTATCTCAGCCCATATCCTTCCCACGTGTTTCCTCCTCCACCACCTCTCTCTGTATCTCAGCCCATATCCTTCCCGCGTGTTTCCTCCTCCACCACCTCTCTCTGTATCTCAGCCCATATCCTTCCCGCGTGTTTCCTCCTCCACCACCTCTCTCTGTATCTCAGCCCATATCCTTCCCGCGCGTTTCCTCCTCCATCACCTCTCTCTGTATCTCAGCCCATATCCTTCCCGCGCGTTTCCTCCTCCATCACCTCTCTCTGTATCTCAGCCCATATCCTTCCCGCGCGTTTCCTCCTCCACCACCTCTCTCTGTATCTCAGCCCATATCCTTCCCGCGTGTTTCCTCCTCCACCACCTCTCTCTGTATCTCAGCACATATCCTTCCCACGTGTTTCCTCCTCCACCACCTCTCTCTGTATCTCAGCCCATATCCTTCCCGCGTGTTTCCTCCTCCACCACCTCTCTCTGTATCTCAGCCCATATCCTTCCCGCGTGTTTCCTCCTCCATCACCTCTCTCTGTATCTCAGCCCATATCCTTCCCGCGCGTTTCCTCCTCCATCACCTCTCTCTGTATCTCAGCCCATATCCTTCCCGCGTGTTTCCTCCTCCATCACCTCTCTCTGTATCTCAGCCCATATCCTTCCCGCGCGTTTCCTCCTCCATCACCTCTCTCTGTATCTCAGCACATATCCTTCCCGCGCGTTTCCTCCTCCATCACCTCTCTCTGTATCTCAGCCCATATCCTTCCCGCGTGTTTCCTCCTCCACCACCTCTCTCGGTATCTCAGCCCATATCCTTCCCGCGTGTTTCCTCCTCCATCACCTCTCTCTGTATCTCAGCCCATATCCTTCCCGCGTGTTTCCTCCTCCATCACCTCTCTCTGTATCTCAGCCCATATCCTTCCCGCGTGTTTCCTCCTCCATCACCTCTCTCTGTATCTCAGCCCATATCCTTCCCGCGTGTTTCCTCCTCCATCACCTCTCTCTGTATCTCAGCCCATATCCTTCCCGCGTGTTTCCTCCTCCATCACCTCTCTCTGTATCTCAGCCCATATCCTTCCCGCGTGTTTCCTCCTCCATCACCTCTCTCTGTATCTCAGCCCATATCCTTCCCGCGCGTTTCCTCCTCCATCACCTCTCTCTGTAGCTCAGCCCATATCGTTCCCGCGTGTTTCCTCCTCCATCACCTCTCTCTGTATCTCAGCCCATATCCTTCCCGCGTGTTTCCTCCTCCATCACCTCTCTGTATCTCAGCCCATATCCTTCCCACGTGTTTCCTCCTTCACTACCAGTTTCATCTCCATCTCCTCCCTCAGCCCCACAAAGCACTCCTCAAACTGGGCCTGCTGCTCTACCCGCTCCCCCTGTCCCTGCTCGGCCTCCAGCCTCTCCCTGTCCAGCAGGAAGGGAAGGAGGGAAAGAAAGCGATAGAGGTCCAAAGGGAGGTAAGGAGAGAGGGAAGCAAAGATGAAAGGAAGGAGGAACAGAAGGAGGGATGGAGAGAGGGAAAGAAAGAGCGATGGGTGGTTAGAATTGGCACTGTTCTCAGTGGTTTGTGGTAGTCAGCCTCAGGGCTGGTGAGGAAGAGTGAAATCTTAGGGCTAGCTGCTGTACCTTTCCCTAGAGTGCAATTATAGAAGCCATTATTCCAGCTAGGGCTCTAAACTCCCAGCCATAATACATCCTATCTGCCAGGAGACTCAACAGCCACATCAATAGGGCGTGTTCATCATAACTATATATCTACCGCCAGAGGGACTAGAGAGGGAGGAGGTACAGAGAGAGGGGGGGGGGGGGGTGGAGTGAGAGGAAAAGAGACTCAACAGCCACTTCAATAGGGCGTGTTCATCATAACTATATATCTACCGCCAGAGGGACTAGAGAGGGAGGAGGTACGGAGAGAGAGTGTGGGGGGGGGGGGGAAAGAGGGAGAGTGAGAGGAAGCGAAGGGTGCTAAAGTACATATTCTTTATGTAGTAGAACATATTGGAAATGTAAAATCAAGGTAGGATCCTTGTCTCAGTGTGTATAATGTATAGCGTAATGTATATAATGTGTGGGTTAGTGATATGCTACTGTACATCTGTCAATGCGTCAATCAAGGTCAGTATTTCACGTGGAAATCCAACACATCTGGATTGAATGAGGTGAGATCAGAGTAGTTGATGTGTGTACAGCTGGATATAGAACAAACACATGCCAATTACCTTCACCTCTAGTGTAAGCAGGAGGAAATGTGTCTGTCAATCAATTCTAAAGCCTTTGGAAAAGGGAAGAGCGAGGAAACAACTTCTCTTCCTGAATAATGAGTTGACGGGCTATTAAAGGTGTTAACTTGATTTGATCATTGAAATATAAATGTTCCATCCATGATTTGTCTTAGTGTGCGATCTACCACCTCCTGTTGATTTAGGGTGTTTGCTTTATCCTCCTCCGCCTTCTGCAGAAATACCTCCATCTGGGAGGGGGGGGGGGCTCCCTCTGTGTGGACCCCACCTTAGTCTGCTCCAAATGGGGGGAGAGAGAAGCCAGCCCCGAGTCCTGGCTGGGGCTTGTGGAGGTAGAGGTGGAAGGAGAGAGAAACTGCTCTCCCTGAACTGTTAGAACCAACAGCCAACACAGAACAAGGTCAGCTAACTCTGGTCCTGGAGTGCAGTTATTAGTGCAGGGTTTTGTTCCAGCGCAGCATTAGCACACTAAGCCTGTGCACATTGCAGCCCCGCAAGACCCTTTATCCCACCCCTGCCACTGAACCACATATTTATACTGAACCATCATATTTTCATTCTGAGGGAAACAACTTAAGTGTGACATTGATGACACAAGCCCTCAGTGGCTCTATTCCCTCCATTTCCTTCCACCCATGCCCTGAAAACATGTTCCTTCCTTTAAGAGTGGAGCAGCTAGAGAGCAGAGTAACATGAAACACCACACACCAGCTTACACAGACATTTACAATTCTCCCTCCAGAGATGTCATCCTCTTTCTCCATGCTGAATTACCCCTTGTCAAACTGATGTGTGTGTTTGTTCTCTGAGTGCTTTCTCCCTCGGATTACTGCTCTAACAGCGGACGGTCATTTGAATAATTGTTTACAAATGTCTTTCAAAATGTCAAAATGCCATTATTTTATATAGCTACTTGCTTGATATCCCCCACTTGGAGGAAAATCATTTCTGACCGACTATAGAGCGTGGAGGCAGGCAGAGAGCGGGGGCGAGAAACCATTCATCAGAAATGGAACCAAATACTCTGTGCCATTGTAAGTAAATAACACTCAAGAAAACACAATAACGTTTATAAAGGTGTCTTGGAACGAAGGTAGAATTACGACATAGCTACACGCCTCATGTTGTTTGCAGTTTTTATGGAGGCTGTCTAGAAGTGGGTGGGGGGGGGGGGGGGGGGGGGAAGAGAAGAAACAGAAAGCAGAAGGAAGAAGAACCTTACTCTACATTCCATTGTTAGTGGAAGTTGCGTACACAAAGCGTGGCTTGAGTGTTGCATTGTTGAGTCTAACCCAGGATGTGTGTGGGAGAGCATGTGTAGAGGCTGGTCTTGTTCAGCATCCTCTGTAGAAGCCCCATGTCAGACATGCTCTCAACCCTTAACAGACACCCCTAGACTGGTAACAGAAGATCACACACCCTTCTTACTAACGAGCCTAGGCTGGATAGATGAGGATTACACTCTCCCTATTCTCTGTTTGACTCCTAAAAATACCCCCAGACTCCTAAAAGAAGACTCTCGGCTAGTTAGATAAAGCACAGCTCACTGTTCGTCTGTGTGAAGATCACACCACTGATTCAGCACTAACAAGTTCTCCCCCTTTCGGCACAAACGCTCCATCACCCACTCTTTCTCCGTCTTGTACCCCACGTCACCCTCCCGAGGCCCTTCACTTATTCTAAGACGGTCGCTTAGCAACTTTCACAACACAACAGTGTCGCTCTCCAACTCGGCACTTAGCTCTACTTATACTCGTGGTTCTACAACGTGCGTCTGTGTGCATTTGTTTTGAGGGTGTGCTTGAAAGGTATATGACAGATCCTTCTCAGAAAACAAATATATATAGTCCCCTGGGCTTGTTAGAATAGCTTATTCTACAACAACTAAATATAGAGACAAAATACAACACATTAATTCAGCTGCAGCATGAGGTGGTTTCTGTGTGAAACCGATAATCCACCTGTAGCAGTTAGTTTGCCCTCTAGTGGTTTCCCTGGATTTGCAGACAGGCTACACCGCAACCAGCAATGGAGAACTTGCAAAAACAACCGTTCTTCCTATACAAATATTGCTAATCACTTACCCCCCCCCAGCAATTATGCTAACTGCTTACCGATTTTAATACATTCAGAAACTACAATATTCACCATGGCTTTACAAAAATATACATTTACTGATGCATGTATAGCGATGCCATGGCACCAGCTTGGCACTTGCAACAATAAAAAAAAAGACTAACACGAGGTAAACAGAACACTCCCCTAGAGCAACATATGATTGGAAGGTAGATTGATGTACATTCAACACAACACTGTGCTCATCCAACACACAGGGCCTGGTCTGGCTGTGGTGGTCATCTGAACCTGAGAGGTTTGGAATTGGTAAGCTCCCTGCTAGCATTGTAGCACATTACCTTTCAATTGTAATAGCATGTTAGCATTCACAATAGTTTGTACCTTGGCTTCGAGACTGGGGAAACTGTAATTCGCTGAATCCAAGGGACAATATATTGATTGCCATACTTTTAAAACAGAATAAGTACTACTACATTTTCTCATATTGGCAGTTTGACATTTGGTTCAGTCCAGAGGGGGGGGGGGGGGTTGAGATGGGCTACTCCACAATCAATCAATCACCACCACTGGCGGTGGTTCCTCCTGCGCCCCCTCGTTGGCTGGGCTAAGTGGTCCGGCCCACCACACAGTCAGAGCGTTGTCCTGTCTGACCTCTGGGGTAGGTGATAACATCACGACATCTCCCTCAGAGCCCGAGGAGTCTCCATCACTACTGTCCCCCGGGGAGAGGAACTGGCGCTGCCCGCTGGACGACACCAGCAACGGCATGAAGGGGTGGACACTAGGGGGAGATTGGAGGGACGAGAGAGACGGGACATTGACAGAAAATAAGAGCGATATTGAAATGACACATACGCTGCTGCCCCCAAACAGCAAGTGGGAGACCACTTCTAAAAATCTACATATTTAGTATATTAAATAGATACAGCAGTCAAACAATGCTAATAAAACCCTGGTAAAGCCTACCTGATGCCGTTGGTGCAGTCCCTATGGGCCTGGAAGTGGAGCTGAGGCTGCAGTAGCTCCTGGTTACCATCGGGGGGAGCTGTGAGGGTGTCCCACACTGACACCACCCCCTCTGTGTCACCACTCAACAAGTACCGGCCAGACCTACACACACACGGTCAGCATTAACAACTACACACACAGAGACAGACCGAGAGATGGTATAATATGAAGAGCAGTTGTGAAGAGTATAATCTCTGAAGTTGTGAAGAGCATAATATGAAGAGTAGTTAAGGGTGCAAGGGTATTAGGTGCTAAGTCAAGGGTTTCTCAAATGGTGGAACGGGGACAGGGGGCATTGGCGGACTGCGGTTAGCTGTGAGAGTAGCAGGAAGACAAGATCCAGGGTATGGACTTACGGGTCCAGGTCGAAGTAGATCCGCTGGTTGGTGGCCACATTCCTTTTCAGAGAGAATAGAATCTTTCCCGGGTCCCTCAGGTCCCAGCACAGAATCTCTGGGTCCTACACACACACACACACACACACACACACACACACACACACACACACACTCTTGTACAGCTAACCTTGTCGGGACTCAAAATCCTATTTTTCCTAACCTCTACGAAATAGCATTTGACCTTATGGGGACCAACAAAATGTTCCCAGTTGATGAAATTTGTGTGTGTTTAACTATTCTTGTGGGGACCAGAAGTCCCCACAAGAATAGTTAAACAAACACACACACACACACACCTCAAGACTTCCAAGTTAAATAATAACACTGATAGAGAATGTGGGTATGAGTGCGTAAATACAGTATGTGTTTTAGAGAACCACCCCGTTCTCCACTGTGCTCCTCCTACCCAAATCTCTCTGAGTGGTCCGTTTTATAAAGGACAACTCTTTTAAGCCCCATGTCTCCCTTTGAGGTTGTGTTTGCGTTCGGTCACCTTGCGACCCCCAGTGTACAGGTAGTGTCCGTCGGGTGAGAAGGCGAGGTGTGTGATGCCCCCGTGGTGCCTGGGCGGCAGCAGGGCCAGCTGAGAGCCGTCCTGGCAGGAGTAGAGGCCTGCGGTGCGGGAGTACGAGCCACAGGCGTACACAGACTGGCACGGGCTGAACGCCATGCAGGAGATGATGCCACTCTGACCCTGACCCTGCTTCTTCACTGGGGAGGGAACACACGCTCAGCGTCCACATGGGTTCAGATCAACATATTAAGGACCATTTGAGTTTGCGCTGCTGGTATAACTAATGGGTTAGAAATCTAGGAAAACACGTTTTATTTTACCAGGTAAGTCGACTGAGAACACATTCGCATTCATAGCAATGACCTGGGGAATAGTTACAGGGGATGAATGAGCCAGTTGGAAGCTGAGGATAATTACGGATGATTAGCCAGGACACCGGGGTTAACACCCCTACTCTTAACATAAGTACCATGGGATCTTCAGTGACCACAGAGAGTCAGGACACCCATTTAACATCCATCCCGAAAGACGGCACCTTATACAGGGCAATGTCCCTAACCACTGCCCTGGGGCATTGGGATATATACAGGTTTTTTTTTTTAGACCAAAGGAAATACTGCCTCCTACTGGCTCTCTAACACCTCTTCCAGCAGCCTCTGGTCTCCCATCCATGGACCGACCAGGACCGACCCTGCTTAGCTTCAGAGGCAAGCCAGCAGTGGGATGCAGGATGGTGCAGGGTGGTATGCACATCAGATCATTTGATGCAGCTGCGTTGGAATTATTTGATCACTTGAAAGAAAAATACTGCACTTACCAGGATCCCCTGTGTTTATTTTATTTGATTTAACTAGGCAAGTCAGTTAAGAACAAATTCTTATTTACAATGACGGCCTAGGAACAGTGTTCCTTGTTCAGGGACAGAACAACCAATTTTTTACCTTGTCAGCTCGGGGATTCGATCTGGCAACCTTTCGGTTACTGGCCCAAAGCACTAACCACTAGGCTACCTGCCGCCCCATTTATAGCTGACATTGCAAATTATAACGGATATTACTCTGTCTACACTGTAGAGAATGATTGAGCAAATAACATTTGGGCACCCAAATACAAATACTGTGCAATTAACACCACTACCAATCCGTAACTGGTAATGTACATCACCAATACGTTCCCCAACCCCCCCCTCCCCGCCCGTCCGTCCGTCCCCGGGGTGCACGTTCTGGTTTTTGGCCTAGCACTACACAGCTGATTCAAATAATCAAAGCTTGATAATGAGTTGGTTATTGTAAATCCGATATATAGTGCTAGGGCAAAAAAACAAAAACGTGCCCCCGGCCCAGGGCCGAGTTCGGGAAACCCCGATCTAGTCTACTAACCTACAGTGGGCCTTTCCTCACAATCTCTTCCAGGCCTGTCTGTGTAGAACACCCTGACTGTCTTGTCGAAGCCGCAGTAGAGCTGTGATCCGTCTGGGGAGAAGCAGAGGGAGTGGGCTGCGGTCAGCTCATCCAGATGGTTGTAGGGTCTGAAGCTGGCACGCAGGTCCCCGTAGAACGCATCCCAGATATGGACCGGGTTATCACGACTGCTGCTGGCTATACTAGGGGGGGGAGAGAGATGGAGGAAAGGATGGATGGATGGAGAGAAGGAAAAGGGATGGAGAAGGATGGTTGAAGAGGAAGAGATTGGTCATGGAGGGAGTTTAAGGATGGATGAAAAAAAGGGGTGGAGAGAGAAGAGGTTGAGGGAAATGATGGAGGTAGAAAGGAAAGTGTGGGTCACAACAGGACAAAGGAAGAGTCATTTTTTCATCTCACTTGAAAAACAGACACACTGCTTTGTGCCAGATCCATCAGAGAGGACATTTCAGTACTTCACTCCCCAGTCACTATTTCAGCTTGAATTTCATTCAGCCCCTCTTATCTATTCACTAACAGTTTGTTGTTTTAGAATGGACAAAAAAAAAACGAGCCATCAACAGACAGACATACTGTATGGCTTTTCAACTAACAGAACTACGGGGGGGAACCTAACAGCCCAACATAAACGCTTAAATATCACTGTCTGAACTGAGGCTCAATTAGCCAAGAGGAAATTAGCCTGGGCGGCTCAGTGCTCTTATGGCACTGTGTCTTTGTTCTGTCTGTTGGGAATCCCCTCATTATAATGGTACACCACAGCTAGCCTGGACGCCAGCCCAGAAAGCAATTCAAAGGAGGAACACCAGTGACCATTCTACACTCCACAGGAGGGTACACCACATGGCTTTGGGCAGAGAGAGGGAGGGCAAGAGGGAGGGAGAGCAGGAAAGAGGGAGGAGGGAAAGAGGGAGGGAGAGCATGAGAGAGAGAGGGAGGGAAAGGGGTAGGTAGAGCATGAGAGAGGAGGGAAAGCTGGAGAGAGAGAGAGAGAAACACACAAAAAAAGGAGGGAGAAATATGACAAAAACAGCCAAGAACCCCACTGCCACTCACAGACCCTCACCACATGCTTGCAAATGATGTCATGTTTTTACTATCTCTACCAATCAGATCTTAGTACATTCCCCAGACACCCAAACAGGAGTACGCCTCGTCCACCTGTGAGCATGACGCAATGATGTCTTCTAAACATACGGTTCATTTGACTCCCCGAACAAATGTTTAGGAAACGTTAGGGCCACGTCATCCCACCTGACTGACTCCACTCCGTAACCCTCAACAACACCAGACAAAACATCATGCTGTCTGAACACACAGACGGAGTTCACATGGTGGGTCAGCTCCGACTAGCATCCTCGTCCCCGTTACCCTGGCTCCTCTCAGGGTCCTTCCCTGAGACAATCATCTCCACTCGCCCTTCTCTTTCGTCAACTCGCTTTCCTTTTTTCTCATTCTCTCCACTTCTTCTCGCTGTGAAGAAATGTTTTCCGTTCCGTGTTGTTTATGGTTTGATCCTTCACTCCTTGTGTACTGTCCCCCTTCCACCCAATGACCCCGCTCTCTCTCTCATTCCCCCTCCTTCTTCTAGTCTAGAGGATATGTTGCTTTCCTCGCTTCGTGCGGTGGACCACAACCCACGCTGGGCACTGATCAGAGAGGAACCATCGGAGGCAGTGTGAGGGGGGGGGGGTTAAGCGGTGTTGGTAAGGAGGCCTCGTTAGCGGCCCGTAACAATGGCATTCTCCACGGTAACGGCTGGGCAACATTGATCTCAGCTTGCCACGGCACAGACGGAGTCATAATAATTACAGTGCTTTACTAAGGCCCTTTAAAAACAATCAGTTCTGTTAAAGCTGCAATATGTCACTTTTTGAGAGCCCCAAACAAATAGCCAATAAGTATTCAAACACTATTCAAACATGCCTCGCAAAGGGGGGCACCTACAGTATTGGTAGACGGGTGAAAATAAAAGCAGACATTGAATACCCCTTTGAGCATGGTGAAGTTATGAATTACACTTTGGATGGTGTATCAATACACCCAGTCATTACTAAGATACAGGCGTTTTTCCTAACTCAGTTGCTGGAGAGGAAGGAAACTTCTCTGGGATTGAATTAAAACGTCAAAAAATGTGGCAAAGAAATGAACTTTATGTCATGAATACAAAGCATTATGTTTGGGGCAAATCCAACACAACACTGAGTACCACTCTTGATATATTGAAGGATGGTGGTGGCTGTTGTAGTGACTGTATTACCACCACACTGGCAGTCATGAGTCACTCAGGCTCCCGAGTGGCACAGCGGTCTAAGGCACAGCATCTCAGTGCTAGGTGTGTCACTACAGACCCTGGGTCGATTCCAGGCTGTATCATAACCATTTGTGATAGGGAGTCGCATAGAGTGGCGCACAATTGGCCCAGCATTGTCCGGGTTTGGCCTCTGTAGGCCGTCATTGTAAATAAGAATTTGTTCTTAACTTACCTAGTTAAATAAGAAATGACGGCAGTAAAAATTGACCGTTGAGTCATGGTTATCTCCTCTTATGCATATGTATTACCCTTTAACCTAACCCCTAGCTAACATTAGCCAGCTAGACAGAATTCCTAACATACCATACCTTTTGCAAATTCGCATAATAAGAATTGTAATTCGTAACATATCCTACAAAATTGGGTCATGGGCAAACAATTTTAATACATACCAAAACATTATACTAAATGGAGTGTCTCCGATTTATGTACAGAAGAATACGAAATGAAGGAAATGAATGAAGGAATTGTCAGTAGAGGTACAGATCTGGGGAAGGGTACCAAAAAAATATATGCAGCTTTAGAAATCCAAGACCACAGTGGCCTCCATCATTCTTAAATGGAAGAAGTTTGGAACCACCAAGACTGTTCTTAGAGCTGGTCGCCCGGCTAAACTGAGCAATCGTGGGAGAAGGGCCTTGGTTAGGGAGGTAACCAAGAACCCAATGGTCACTCTGTCAGAGCTCCAGAAGTCCTCTGTGGAGATGGGAGAACCTTCCAGAAGGACAAGCATCTCTGCAGCACTCCACCAATCAGGGCTTTATGTTAGAGTGGCCAGACAGAGGCCAATCCTAAGTAAAAGGCACAGGGCAGCCCGCTTGGAGTTTGCCAAAAGGCACCTAAAGAACTCTGACCATGAGAAACAAGATTCTCTGGTCTGATGAAACCAAGATTGAACTCTGTCATGAATGCCAAGCGTCACGTCTGGAGGAAACCTGGCACCATCCCTATGGTGAAGAATGGTGATGGCAGTATAATGCTATGGGGAAGTTTTTCAGGGGCAGGGACACTAGTCAGGATCGAGGGAAAGATGAACAGAACAAAGTACAGAGAGATACTTGATGAAAACCTGCTCCACAGCTCTAAAGACCTCAGACTGGGACGAAGGTTCTCCTTCCAACAGGAATGGCTTCAGGACAAGTCTCTGAATGTCCTTGAGTGGCCCAGCCAGAGCCCGGACTTGAACATCTCTGGAGAGACCTGAAAATAGCTGTGCAGCGACGCTCCCCATCCAACCTGACAGAGCTTGAGAGGATCTGCTGAGAATGTGAGAAAATCCCCAAATATAGGTGTGCCAAGCTTGTAGCGTCATACCCAAGAAGACTCGAGGCTGTAATCGCTGTCAAAGGTGCTTCTACAAAGCACTGAGTTATCTATGCATAGTCACTTCAATAACTCTACCTACATGTACATATCACTTCAATTACCTCAACACCAGTGTCCCCGCACATCGACTCTGTACTGGTACCCCCTGTATATAGGCCCACTATTGTTATTTACTGCTGCTCTTTAATTATTTGTTATTCTTAGCTCTTACTTTTTTGGGGGTATTTTCTTAAAACTGCATTTTTGGTTAAGGGCTTGTAAGTAAGCATTTCACTGTTGTATTCGGCGCATGTGACAAATACAATTTGATTTGAGTAAAGGGTCCGAATCTTTACCCTTTTTTTAGTTAACTAAGCAACTCAGCTAAGAACAAATTCTTATTTACAATGACGACCTGCCCTGGCCAAACCCGGACGACGCTGGGCCAATTGTGCGCCGCCCTATGGGACTCGCGCAATGCCGTCGGGGGTACGAGATATATAAAAAAAATGTGATTCACATTTTCAAAGAGTCCATAAAGATTTTCCAACGGGGCTATGCAGTTTCTCCCGACGCCACGTGGGTACACTGCAGCATTCACTGGGAGGCTCTTGCTGCCAAGGGAATGCCTGACAGCTTGAAAGACGTTTTGGACACTACAGTGAAAATGGTTAACTTTGTTAAAGCAAGGCCCCTGAACTCTCGTGTATTTTCTGCACTATGCAATGATATGGGCAGCGAAAACAACTGGATTCGTTATCCCTTTCATGCCCTGCCTCCAGTCCACTTACCGATATCTGAGCAAGAGTGCCTCATTGAACCATGCAGCCGATGTATGTTCTGATTTCTAAGACATCCTAAGGTTTGTATCATTCACAACTAAAGTTGCCAAATAACTCTAAATCTAGTGTATAGGACCCGTTTCAAATTATCACTGACACTGAACATTGCCACTTCACTCGCGTACTCTCGTTCTGGAATGGGAAAAATATCCTTTCTATTTTATTCACCTAAGTACAAGTATATTCTTCTCACGATAAAATTACAGAATATCAAATAAATGGCAGGGGACTTATAAGCATATCTTGTCTGCTAAATGAAAAGGCCTACGGTTCGGCGCATTGCCAGATAACACAGTAGGCCAACTCATATTCTGTTCTTCTCAAATACTTTTCCGTCATATAATAATGTTTCTTTAGACATGGCTAAAATAAATAATGGATTTACTTTTAAATTAAATTGATTTATTATACTTTCTTTAAAATGTAGATGTTCCAAAAGTGGCATCCGCAGCTTGCATGAGCGGAGGCCTGGAGATGAACGCGTTTATGTTCATTAATGGTCAATTACTGTGAGACCGGCAGTCTTTTGCGTGACAATAACCGGTTGACAAAATTTCATGACCACCACAGCCCTAGTGGTAGCTGCATCATGTTATGGGCATGCTTTTCATCAGCAAGGACTAGGGAGTTTTTTGGGGATAAAAATAAACAGAATAGAGCTAAGCACAGGCAAAATCCTAGAGGATAACCTGGGATCAGTCTGCTTTCCAACAGACATTAGGGAGACAAATTCACCATTCAGCAAGACAAGAACTTAAAACAAGGACAAATACACAGTGGAGTTGCTTGCCAAGACGACATTGAATGTTCCTGAGTGGCCTAGTTCCTGAATGGCCTAGTTCCTGAATGGCCTAGTTCCTGAGTGGCCTAGTTTCAGGCTTGAAAATCTATGGCAAGACTTGAAAACGGCTGTATAGCAATGATCAACAACCACCTTGACAGAGCTTGAAGAATTTCTTACAGAATAAATGTGCAATTATTGTACTATCCAGTTGTGCAAAGCTCTTAGAGATTTACCCAGAAAGACTCACAGCTGTAATCGCTGCTAAAGTTGATTCTAACATGTATTGACTCAGGGGTGTGAATACTTGTGTATTTAATTTTCAATAGATTTCTAAAAACATGTTGGGTATTGTGTGTAGATGGGTGAGAAATCTATTTCATCCATTTTGAATTCAGGCTGTAACAACAAAATGTGGAATAAGTCAATGGGTACGAATACATTCTGAAGGCACTGTAGCTTAAAGGGAAATTTTAAAAAAACATATGAATAATCTCCAGCACCACCCTAACATCAACATGTGTGAAAATGGCACATTTCTATGTTTTGTAGTAAAAAAGATAGATCGATTAAGTGTTTCCAATGACATCATTAACCAATTAGTAGGCAATGCCTACTCATAATTGATCAAAATCACACCGATGAAGTCATCGGAAACACTTATCTTCCTCTATCGTTTAACAATAAAAGATAGAAACGCACCATTTTCACTTATGTTGAGGTGGTGCTGGAGATGATTAATACAAAGTTGAACCATTTTGAAGTCTCCCTTTAAAGCTGGAATCATTCAAGCTGGAATCCATAGCAGTGAAACTGCCATGTCCGTTATCGAGATTAGAACAACAAAGACGTTATTTCAAACAAAGAACTGTTTTTTCCACCCCCTTAGAACCTCATTGCAGGCGTGATAGAACAGCTGAATATGTAATGATTTTTGGGGGGACTGCGGTGCGTGACGTTCCCCAGCAAAAAACAAAAACAGTGGAACTGCTAACCCTACTGCGGATTCCATCTTTAAAGTACTTTGTGACAACTGTTGACAACAAAAAAAATGGCTTCATAAATAACGTTTGATTGATTGAACTCACAAGCAGGAGTCAGGGTCCAGGGAGCTCATCTTGGGGTACCAGCAGTAGTCATAGATGGTGTCCCCCTCTGCCATCTTCAGCACTGGACTCTGCAGGGGAGGGAAGGAGAGACACGAGATAAATACTGTGTTGATCTCCAAGGGGAATCTAGCCGTTTTAGTCAGTTACCCTGTGGTGTATTCATTACGCAATACGTTTTCAAGGTTGATCCCTCTCTGTTTTGTTGGCTTTTTAGTGAATTAAATCTCTGGAGCCTCACCATCTCAGTGAGCAGGTCCCAGTTGTAGCTGTAGATCTCTGGGGGGAGGTTGTAGACACGCAGCACGTTGTCTGCACTGTTGGTCAGGATGCACAAGCCATCTGGGGCCCTGGAGAATTAACAGTTACTTCTTCAGATAGCCTGTAAAGCTAAATGGATCCTAAAGCCACGTAATCAACCAAGGAACAATATTTTAAGAGGGAGTTACCATTTGCAGCCCTTGAGGTAGTTCTCAGGGAGGCTGGAGTACTCAGCCCAGGAACCAGTCAGCATCTGGGGGTTCTGGCTGAAATCGAGACCCAGGCTGCAGATAGGAGAGAGGGGATAAGAGTAGGCCGCAGTACATGAGAAATACATAGATGAGGACAAACAAAACAGTGGATGGATCATTTAAAGGTTTGGACACCCAAATATCACCGCAGAAATGTCTCTTCAAACCTCGAATCTCTGTGTGCTTAATTTTTTAGCTTCTAAATTATTTACCTAGAATAATCCTAAAATTCTTCACATACTTTTGTCCTTCGCTGGTGCTTTCAGCTGAGCTTTCCTGTTCCCCCTCTTCCACCTTCTCCTGTTCCCCCTCTTCCACCTTCTCCTCTCCTCCCTCTCTCGTGCCATGAGCCTCACAAGGACCTCCATTCTCATGGCATTCTACTTCTTCAGCTGCCGTATCTTCTTCTCCTCCTTCCATCACACTTGGCTGGTTGGCCTCTAACAGATATGGATAAACATTATGAGTTAAATACTATTATTGCATTAAGTCAAGAGGCTAGAGGCTATGTTCCCCATCTTCTATCTTTAAAAAAAAAACGTCTTTTTTTTTTTTTACAAGGAATGTGAATCAAACATATGATAAGCATTGACTTAGAATATTTAGAGAGATGCACACCAGTGAAGGAAGCTATTCCTGAAATACAACAACTGGTAACAACTTTACCTCCATTATGGGTCAGTACAGCCAAGTCTTCCTGCCTCAATCCTGCCTGTTCTATGGGTCCTCCATGTGCATCAGGGGGGTCCAGGCTGAGACTCAGCTCCAACCCATCTCCACTGAGCCTAGGCTGCTTAGCCGCTGGAGGGGCCTCTTCTTCTTTATTCTCCAAGCCCTCACCCTGGGATAGAGGTGGAGCTGATTGAGGAGGATCACTTTCCACCTCTGCCTCCCGCCAAACTCCTGCCACATCCCCACTTTCACCCCCCTCTACCGGACCAGACATCTCTCGATCACTATTTCGTCCTATCCTTCAGTGCTTCCTCTCAAATCTTCTTTCCCCCGGCGTCACAGTGCTGAGTTGTATATCCTGCCTCCCTGGTGGTCTGCCTGTGTCAGACGTTAGTGTGGTAGGTGCTACTAGGGTGCTTCTTCCTGCACTGTGGATGTCTCAGTTTGGTTGAGGTCATCACAGCACCCACGGCACGGGACACTGGAGGGGTAGAGGGGTTGGCAAGGAGAAATTGAATGCGAACACACTACATCATGGGTACACGTCAAATAAAACCCATCTAGGTAGCTAACAAACATATCACCAATCATTCAGCACTACATCACAATATCGACAAAATTACGCCATTAGTGTTGTTAGAATGATATTCAATGCGAGGGTTGGTTAAATGACGGCTAGTTTAGCAATTAGCTAACTAGCTACTATAAAACATTAGTTACAGATGGACAACTAGCGATGCTAACTAATGTTAGCTAGCTACCTCTTTGGTCGGCCTTACGGTTTTTCTATTAGGTTTCAAAGCCTCTTCGGCAAAGGCGAAACTCTTCTTTACTGAAATTGAGTATTCGAACGAGAACAACGTAGCAGCACACTGGACTTGGATAGCAGCAGTCACGAAGTCATGCTGCGAATTCGTAAACACAAGACACCGCCATGTTACGTTCACCAGAACTATCGCGAGACTTCAAGCTAAACATAGCCCTTCCTCGGAAGTAGGGGGCGACTTTTTTTTACGATTTTGCATTCCTTGTGTGGACAAAAGAAAGACACACTGACTGAACCAAAGATAATTTACATACGGCATAGGCTACCCAACCTGATCCACTGAAAAAATGTCTAAACTACAGTTGTTGCGTTTATTTTTAAATGAGCGTTTAACGGAGTCTGCTGCTGTGGAGATTTTCGAAGCAGTTGAGAAAGCGGTAGCGGAGTACCAGGAGGAGAATGATCGGCTACGGAGACTGCTGCGGTTCACACCAGAGATACAACTATGTAGAATAGGTTCGTATGTATTTTTTTGGTTTGTAAACACTCATTTGTATTATTTTAGCGATCCTGGTTTAAAAGCACGGATATCGATTCTGCCAATGGTGCATGCTTTTGTGGCATGTCGATATCCACGGGGTTAAGGGCCAGATAGATAATGAAAACCCTTCTATATATGATGCTTAGATTGAACGCGCTGTGCATTTCGTTTTAGGCTATCAAACAACATCCACAACGACCATGTTTTCCACTTCGTTTCAACCTGTTGTTAAACAGTTTTTAAATTTGAATAATCACAGTGAGGTGAGTTTTAAAATCACGATACTGTTTTGAGGACAAGTGTTTGATGTGATTTTCTATTGCATTTGCATTGATGCAACATGCAGGGGGCACCTTTTGGTTTTAGAAGTGTTAGGGACATAACTTGGCGGGGGGTCTGAGGGTAATCCCACTTTGTGGAGTATCTAAACGCTAATTTCCTGAATTTCGACACAATCTAATATGACCCATGACCCTTCTAGCCGTCTCTATTTAGAACAACAAAAAGTAAGCAAGAATGACAACAGTCATCAAGCTATGTAAGATACCGTTATTAAATATGTTTAAGGGAGAATCTGTAGATATACCGAGATGAAAAAAAAAACACTCTGCCAGAATTAAGCCATCCAACACAAGACCATAACATATGTCCCCTTTTGTGTTTTACACCTCCAGCAGAGGAATGACATTTCTGACTGCATGATGTTCAGTTTCACTGGCATATAGAAGAGCCAGCAGCATACCACCTTGCTTCTGAAGCTAAGCAGGGTTGGTCCTGGTCAGTCCCTGGATGGGAGACCAGATGCTGGTGTGGTGTTGGAGGGCCAGTAGGAGGCACTCTATCCTCTGGTCAAAAATAAAATATCCTAATGCCCAAAGTGATTGGGGACACTGTCCTGTTTAGGGTGCTGTCTTTTGGATGGGACATTAAACATGACTCTCTGAGAGCATTGAAGATCCCATGGCACTTGTGTTAACCCCGGTATCCTGGCTAAATTCCCAATCTGTCCCTTAAACCATCATGGTCACCTAATAATTCCCACCTTACAATTGGCTCATTCATCCCCTGTAACTATTCCCCAGGTCGTTGCTGTAAATGAGAACGTGTTCTCAGTCAACTTACCTGGTAAAATAACAGAACAATAAAATAAATATAGTATGTGGTCTTACACTGCAGTTATTTATGTTTGAGATTATATGAACATGACTGGGCATTCTAACATCTCTATCCATTCATCATCAATAGTGTTTCCCAGGTCTTCCTCACATTTTTGTTTTACATGTTTCAGTGTCATCGGCGAAAGCCATTATCAACCCTTGATACAGTTTGGAAAACAACTTCAGAGATTGGTCAGACTGCCTTAAAATAGTTTCAATCTTTTGAAGCTTCTTGCTTGTCCAGTGTTTGCCGCACTGAGAGAATAAAGTGTTGTATCTGCAAGAGTTCACCTCTGTGCCGTCACAGACTGGTCTTCCCTGGCTGCCTGACCCTGATGAGACCCCTGTCACCATCTGCTCCTTCTCCGATGAGGCTTGACAAAGAATTACCTTGGTGTACATTTATTCATTGATTCTATTCTTGAACAATATAACGGTTCAATAATTGAAATGATCATTATTCCCAGATCCCAGACTGTTGCCTACCCATCAACTCAAGATGGGATATTGTATCCATTTACTGATTGTTATAATGCAAAATTCAGTTGAGCTCCGTAGACTGGTCTTCCCTGGCTGTCTGACTCTGCTGGGACACCTGTCACCATCTGATTCTGCTAAGACATGATGAGCATAGTGTTGTGTACTGACTGTGCACCATGACATTGAAGCCTGTAGTGCTGTTTGTGTCGGTGTGAAAAGTAGGAAATTAACTAGGGAAACTTGACAGATCAACGTTACGTTGCTATACTGACTAATAAAAACTCACATTACGTTGAAGAAACGTCAGAATATATCGGTCTTCAATCGTTTAGCCTCTGGTTAAATCGTTTGAGTCAGGTCTAGTGATTTGAGGCAAAAATAATAGCTAAAGTTGATAAGCTAGCTAGCTAGCTAACGTTTGGCTAGCTCTAGCTAATGGTACATCATAAAATTGACTTCTGTTGAAACGGGACAAAAAAAAGGCTACAATACATTTCCATACTCACAACAGCTGTTAGATACTGCTACCTGACAGATAGCTAGAGGCTAGCTAGAGCCGAATTGGCTGCTAGTAATGTTAGTTCATTCACTTCAGTCGAGAGGGGGTGAAATACTGGCTAACGTAACATGTCAGTTACACTACTACCTCAGCACTGGGAATAAATATGATCTTTTTTTTCTGTCAAACAGCAGTTACCTTGCCAGCTAGATCAGTCAACTAAAGAGTAGCCAGTTTCTGCTCTGTTTGCTTTTACAACTCAGGGAAAAAAAGTGCAACACAGACAGCAGCTGCCCCTGATCATCTCTCCCGTGCTAGTACTATACGCCAGCCTTTCAGAAGCTTTGCCTTCACACAGCCTGTCCGCATGCTCTGTGGTGTCCCATACAGTCCTAAATCCAGCTGTCTGAAACAGCCTACCCAACTGCTCTGAGGCATCCACATGGTCCTAAAGCACACCGGAGCTGTGTTTTTTTTATTATCAGAGTGCGATTATAAAACTGGGGGGGACAAAAATTCTATTTTAGAATGTGGGGGAGTCGTCATGTTCCCAGTGAACGTTGCGCATTGATGTCAGAGCGGTTAGAGGGACAATAGAACCCTGAGGAATAGGCTATCAGTGACCTGATGGTTGTTAGCAAGTTGGGTACTACCAACACATGTCCAGAGTTGCTGCAACCTGGTCTCAGAGCATTTTGTATTATTCTGTATGTAAATCCGAGACACTCCATTTACAAATTACAATTCGTATGCTATGATAAGAATTTGCAAAATGTACAAAATGTTATGAATTTGAAATAAAATGTGGCTAATAATGTTCGCTAGCTGGCTAACGTTAGCTAGGCTAGTGGTTTGGGTCATGAGTGAGGTTAAAGGGTTAAGGTTAGCTAAAAGGGTTAGGTAACATGCAAAGTAGCTAAAAAGTAGTAAGTAGTTGAAAAGCTGCTTATTAGGTAAAATGCTAAAGTCCTCCGTGATGAGATTTGAACTCGCAACAATTTCTTGCTAGAAGTTTGCGTAACCATCTGTCTTATGTAACAATACCAAACAAAACATATCATACTAATTTTAGTTTCTGGATTTACATTTACTGTGTTATGTCTAGTCTATGAGACCAGGCTGCCAGAGTGTATAAAAGGAGATTGTCACTCAATGGTCATGTGGGCATTTTTTTTCATGACTGCTGGTGTCAATACAAAAATACAAAAAACAAAAAAAAGATACCTTATTTACATAAATATTCAGGCCCTTTGCTTTGAGACTTGAAATTGAGCTCAGGTGCATCGTGTTTCCATTGATCACCCTTGAGTTGTTTCTAAAACTGTGGTCATTTAAATTGATTGGAAATTATTTGGAAAGACCTGTATAAGACCTATATAAGGTCCCACAGTTGACAGTACATGTCAGAGCAAAAATCAAGGAATTGTCCATAGAGCTCCGAGACAGGATTTTGTCAAGGCACAGATCTGGGGAAGGGTACTAAAACATGTCTGCAGCATTGAAGGTCCCCAAGAACACAGTGGCCTCCACCATTCTTAAATTGAAGAAGTTTGGAACCACCAAGACTCTTCCTAGAGCTGGCCGCCCAGCCAAACTGAGCAATCGGGGGAGAAGGGCCTTGGTTCAGGGAGGTGACCAAGAACCCAATGGTCACTCTGACAGAGCTCCAGAGATCCTCTGTGGAGATGGGAGAACCTAACAGAAGGACAACCATCTCTGCAGCACTCCACCAATCAGGCCTTTATGGTAGAGTGGCCAGACAAAGCCACTCCTCAGTAAAAGGCACATGACAGCCCGCTTGGAGTTTGCCAAAAGGCACCTAAAGACTCTCAGACCATGAGAAACGAGATTCTCTGTTCGGATTTATTTATTTATAGGGGACAATGCACATTAATCAACATCAATATTACAACATCCATGTAAATGTGCCAGGTTTAGTCAAAAGCTAATTTCCACTGTGAATGTATAGCCTACAAAATGAATTGAACTTATAAACAATTGATATATGTGATTAAATAAGTGTCTGTATCACAACACGCATTTTGAAATGGCATTGTGCACTCAGGCATATCCAAAGACTATAAATGTAACCTCTGCTTCTCCTCTCCTTCCCTCCAGACTCCCTGCAGTTTTCTCTTGCTGTCTCTGAAGAGAAGGTTCCCCCTGAACAGCAGCACTGTGAGCAGGAGTGGAGCTCCAGTCTGGGGCAGGAGGACCCAGAGCCCACACAGATCAAAGAGGAACAGGAGGAACTCCGGATCAGTCAAGAGGAAGAGCGGTTTCAAGGGTTGGAGGCTGACATCACAGAGTTCAAATTCCCTCCTACCTGTGTGAAAAATGAATGTGATCAGGAGGACCCACTTCAGTCCGTGACTGAACAGACTATGGAGAACAGAGAGAGTGACTCTAAACCAGTTGATCTCAAACCTTTTGGGACTGTGACCCACCTGAAGGGTCTCGACATTCCCTTTGACCCTCCAGATAATCAAAACAATGCCTCCAGTCACAGCTCTGCTACAAGCAGCGACCAAGTAGGACTTAACAGCAGCCCCCCATTGGATCTAATTGTGCACAAACTGGCTCACACAGGGGAGAAACTGTTTAGCTGTGGTGACTGTGGGAAAAGCTTCAGTCAAAAGGAACACCTAGGGAACCATGTACGCATTCACACAGGGGAGAAACCGTTTAGCTGTGGTGACTGCGGGAAAAGCTTCACTGTCAAGGGGAACCTAACTGTGCACAAACTGGCTCACACTGGAAAGAAACCATTTAGTTGTGGTGACTGCGGGAAAAGCTTCTATCAGAGCCAGGAACTAACTGCGCATATACGGACTCACACTGGGGAGAAACCGTTTAGCTGTGGTGACTGTGGGAAAAGGTTTTATCACAAGATTACTCTAAACCGACACATTCAGACTCACTCAGGAGAGAAACCGTTTATCTGTGGTGACTGTGGGAAAAGGTTTTATCACAAGATTACTCTAAACAGACACATTCAGACTCACACAGGAGAGAAACCATTTATATGTGGCGACTGTGGGAAAAGCTTCAGTCAGAAGGAACACCTAGGGAACCATACACTGACTCACACAGGAGAGAAACCGTTTAGCTGTGGAGACTGTGGGAAAAGCTTCAGGCAGAAAGGGACCTTAAATACGCATAAACTGACTCACACGGGAGTGAAATCATTTAGCTGTGGAGACTGTGGGAAGAGCTTCATTCTGAAGGGGTCCCTAAAGATGCATATACAGACTCACACAGGTGTGAAACCATTTATATGTGGAGACTGCGGGAAAGGCTTCTATCTGAAGGGAGACCTAGGTAAGCATATACTGACTCACACAGGTGAGAAACCATTTAGCTGTGGAGACTGCGGGAAAAGCTTCAGGCAGAAGTCGGCCCTAAAGACGCACACACTGACTCACACTGGAGAGAAGCCATTTCACTGTGGAGACTGTGGGAAAAGATTCAGTCAGAATGGGGCCCTAAAGAAGCATTTATTGACTCACACAGTGAAATCATTGTAGCTGTGGGGACTGTGGAAATCTATCAGAAAAGACGCCTAACTGAACATATCCAGACTCACCCAGGAGTTAAACAACATGACTGCTCAGTCTGTGACAGAACATTTGTTACGGCTCATCTGCTGAAGCATGTTAATAATGTCCTCAAAGAAAGAAACCGGGAGGACAAATACAGCTGCAAGCAGCCACGAAGGCTCCTGGCCACAATATTTCTTGAATTTTAATTAGAGCATTCTGTTAGTGAACCTTTTGAGCAAGATACTTTGCCACTTGGTTTTGATACTGCCTGGAGAAGGAGTGACAATGCCGCAAAAATCAAGGCTTTTTAACCAATAACTCCACCCCCTCCCCCCAATGCAAATTTAGTTACTGAAACGTACTCGCAGTTGAGAAGATTTGTTAACAGTTTGACGTTCACAACTGAATTGCATTCTGTTTTTGGAGATACCGACACGTGCTTCGTAGTAGACCTTCCTTGTGGTGTCCTTAAGCCCCTCGAGGCAAGTCAGTTAAGAATAAATTCTTATTTACAATGATGGCCTACAATGATGGCCAAACCCTCCCTTAACCTGGACAACTCGAGGCCAATTGTGCACCGCCCTATGGGACTCAATCAGTACTAAGTTGTTGGATGGATCAAAGAGAAGTTGAGTAGTTTGGGTTAAGCTGGGTTTGGTGTGGACATGTCGTTTTGTTTTTACAAAATTGACACTTTCTCCATCATCTTTTGATTAAATTCTTAGCTTTTCACATAGGAGTTCTTAACTTCTGTTTTGAGTTAATCGGACGTGGTTCATAGGAAGATTTTTAAAGATTTGTATGGTTCAAACTTCCAAAATGAATGAAAATCCAAAATGGCAGAGGTCATAGCTCCTTGGGAGAGTCTCCTTTGGAAAAAAGTCTGTCCTCGACTCCTGTCCTCCTCTCCGTGAACCGGAAACTGATACGTCATTTGTTAGTTGTCGGACGGAGAGAAGTGTCATCCAAAACCCATTAGATGAGAAAGCCAGAGGTCCCGCTCCAATTACCTTCTCCTCCAATGGGTTTTGAGAAGGAGACAAGGAGTATGCCATTTGAGATCTTCCCATAAGTACCCTTTCAGCAGCTAGCGCGGCATTCTTTCAGAATATGCCACACCCCCTTTGAATGGTCTGTTTTCTCAAAGGAGAAAAACATGCACCCGTTTTAAAACGATACACTACTTATCCTTTTATCCATAAAATGTCTTGCACATCCAGCTAAATTTTGTTTTGATCACTTTACACATTTAATTTGGGATTCTACCCCTGTAGCGCGAGTGGAGAAGGGTAGTCTCATTTCATATGAGCGCATTTCGGTGAATCCCAAACCAGCCCCTTGCCGCTACCTCCTCCGTTGTCACGTGTTGCTGACGAAACTAACGAGGATGACTTCCATCGAGTGGCAAGGGGATCAATAAACCCTTCGACTTCGGGACACACTAGTGACTTGAATGATGCGATTCATGTTCCATATTTTAATAATAAAATGCACATGAAATTCAAATGAACAATTGACTAGCAATACTCTTAACAGTTAAACTTATCATTTGGGAGGTATTTCATATGTTTTGAGTCAAGCAATGAAATCCAACACAAACAAACACACATTTCCTATAATTAGGCAAACTCCAAACATATCTTAGTGCGTGTTGGGGATAGCACTTCACTCTGGAGCCTGCTTGGTTCGAAATGGCAATCAGAGGCTCTAATTAACTGCTACATCCAGGGCAAAATGGTTTACCCTCTTGATGGTGGAGAGAAATGTACGTTTTAAAGTGTTCCATTTCATACGTTTGTCTGAGCAAAAGGAATGACAATTTATGGTAAGAATAGGGAAAAACAGAAATAACATTCATAGTCATACCCATCAAATGCATTTTATTTAATCACTTTTGGTTCTCTTCAAACAAACAAAAACCAAACTATTTACAATTCTTTAGGTTCTTTTTCTGAATGCATTTATGTTACTAAACTCATTCAAAAAGTTTAAGTGATGGAATTGAGCTGACTGGGTGAAAAAAGGGAAAATATCATTTGATAAATTGGTAAATTAATCATCTCCCCCAGGGGCATCACAATGCCAAAACATCAATCACTTTTGAACTTCAAGGATTAACAGAAAATCAGAAAAATGTCAACAGCTGGAGACTTGACAGACTAACATATCATAACCACCAGTCATTCAACAGCAGACTAGAATAATTGATGGCTACATTTGAAACACAGCTCCCTGCAAACCAGCATGCCACTGGCATCCTTATCTGACCGATGGAATTTGAAATAATGACAATACCCTGCTCTCTCTGTCTTCACAAAGTACTTCAGTGACATTTTAGATATTCCCCAATCTGCACTAACCAATACATCAACTGAACCAAATGGACTGAATAGAGTGTATTCAAAACCGACCCAGCTAAAACGTAACTTTCTGAGAACCATATGTTTATTAGTTTGGTGAGAGTCTGGTTGTGTTGATTTTGCATATGACCTTTCCACAACTTTCTGGGAATGTTGCAGGATAGTTGCTTGACTTTGGAACATTCTCAGCACTTTTAAGTAACTTGAAGAAAAAAAAATGTAACTACTTTTAACAGAATGTTTCCTAAAAGTTCAAACATGGTTACATTTAAGTTCAGTTTTGGTAATGTTTTAAGAACATTCTCCAACTGGTTTGACATCGGGAATGTTCTCATAGTTCAGAGAACGTTAAACAACATTCTTCTGTGGGAATTTCAGTACTTCAGCATAACGTTTCCTCATGGTTCTATTTAAAGTTCTCATTGTTTAAAACTTCCTATAAAAACTTTAATGTTCAGAGAGCGTTATTTCAAAACATACATTCTGTTCTCAGCATCACCAAAACACTCTTGTTAAGTGTGTTTGGGTGTGGTGGCCGCACCCACTAATTGGCCACACCTGTGCTTGAGTGCTGTTTCCTTTAAAAATGTGGTCTGTTTGAATAGACTCAAAGGAACAGATTTGTATGTGTAAAACAAACAATGGCACACTAGCTCCATCCTGATGGCACCGTAGACTAATTCCAGAAGATTATAGGTTCGAATCTCACAGATGCCATGTCACAATTTTTTTTATGTTTGCATGAATTTCCATGTGTCTGATCTGTGCTTGGAGTTTAAACAGTTAACCCCAAATAAGCTAGCGGTGTTCTTGAAACTTTCAGTGAAAGTTAAGGAAGTTATTTAAAAAAAACTTCAAGTACATAGAATTTCCGTTCTCAGTGTTTAATAAAACCTCAGAGGGGAACTTCAAAGGAACCAGAGTAAAACGTTGTATGAACCTCCCTGCAACCTAAAAATAAACATTCCCAGAACAGGCAAAGTTTTCACTGCTGTTCTCAGAACGTACACAGAACGTACATTTTTTTAATTCTGTTTTACCAGTTAGGAAAGGTATGGCTTCTTCCCACAACCAATGGGAAACAAAAAAACACGACGTTCCCACAACTTCCAAGGAACCAAATGTGCTAGCTGGGTAGAAAGCCAAAGCTAACATATATGGAAAAACCTGAACCACAGCCATATCCTACAACGGAAGTTAATACTTGTTTGTCGGACCAACCAGAACTGATTCTAAATAGGAAAACACGTTCAAAAGAATGAATCCATTCAACCTAACTGACAGGGGAAGTATTGGGTTTCTCCATACGAAAAACAAACTAACAAGTTTCAGAACTGTTCCAAGCACCTTCAGTAGAAGAGAGACAAACCCATTATCAACTGTATAATGGTATACATATAGCAACAAGTATCATAGCCACTCAATCTGTTGCGTAAACCTTGACTCGTATACAGCCATTCAATACCATTAGCTACGGTAGTCGCTTCTAATATACAGGGACATAAGTCATTACAAATGGTCAGTAGTCAAATGTTTAGGGACAATTTAGGCTACTCCGAGAACGCCAAGAATAAATATATCCTCCATTTTAAGGTGTGGTAAGCACCAAGATAAAACAGTTGAACATGTTTCAAATCAAGTCTCACAAAACCAGCTTCTTAGCAAAGACCAATTTATCAAGCAAGAATTTAGCAAGGACTGTCTGGGAGTGGTCTGCGTGGGGAGGGAAACTAAACTAGCTGTTATTGGCAGAGAGGTTTGGAACGCTTTTTCTTATTGGTCTATGTCACCATGCAGGCAAATACTCCATCCCACCAAAATAGTATTTTCAAATAGCTCTTAAACTAAAAGAGCATTAACATTTTCACAGTTTTACAGTATTATTCAAACCTCAGTGTGGAAATATACTATATATATAAAGTCGTTTTTTTGGGTGCACTGGGCCTTTAACATACCCTTCCAAGTCAGCTCAGCTCCACACTATACTCCAGACTTCTCATTCCTCACCCTACACCAACTAAATGTATAGGCATTTAAAACTGGATATCTGAAAAGAAACACTCTTGCTTTCAAAAAAGGCAAACCACCATCATCATCATTGTCGTAAGGGGTTTTCTACAGTTCTACTTTCATGCTAACGTGCGATAGATGCTGGACAGAAATAACGTAACATACAACAGTATTGTTAACCAATAAGACAGTCCTGTCCAGTAAGTAGAACAGACCTCCCTTCAAATGCTATTGTCCTTATGTTCTCTTACTGTTTATTGAATATTTAGAGTTTGCCATACAAGGCAGATCTGTACAGTTAAGGCATGTTGAACAGAGAGAAAATAAAAACAATTAGACGAAAACAAAATACTTTCACGTTATTTACATAGCAGTTTGAACTCAAGTGTGTAGTATTGAGCCTTTCCGCTTGTGTGTGTGTGCATGAATGTGTCATGCAGTGTTTCCCAAACTCGGTCCTGAGAACCCCAAGGGGTGCACGTTTTTGTTTATGCCCTAGCACTACACAGCTGATTCGAATAACCAGCGCTTGATGATTAGTTGATTATTTGAATCAGCTGTGTAGTTCACCCCTTGGGGTCTCCAGGACCGAGTTTGGGAAACGCTGGTGTAATGACAGGCTCTATTAGTTGTGTGTGTGAATGTGGTTCTAGAAAAGAGCAAGTCTTTTTGAGAATGTGTGCTTGCAATTCTTTTACCAGAATCCAGCTGCGTGTACTGTACACATGAGTAAAGCTGTAGTCCACCGTTCAAGTTCCTCTGCTTCTTCGGCTGCTGTGGTTTCTGCTTGGCACTTTTACCACCAGGGGGCAGAGAGAAGAGGAAAAGAAAGGTTTGAAGATACAGTACGCTCCATCTCCTTTCCAACAGAGGGCAGCTAGGAACAGTTAGAATCCTGTGGAAAGAGAGAAAGAAGATCTTCATTAGACAACACTGAAAACAGAACTGCGATAAGGACAACATAGCTACCAACATTATACAGTAGATTCACGAAGGAAGAAAAAGTATAAACATTAAATAGTTAAGTGATAATGCCAGAGAAGCCGATGTTTGGAGGATATATTGGCACGGGTGTGCGTTGATGGCCGGCAAACTGTGCTACCATATCCTCCAAACACCGGCTTCGAGGGCACTTTTATACAACGGGTTACCAACATATTACAATACTGATCGACAAACAGTACCAATCAAAAGTTTGGACACCTACTCATTCTTTATGTTTACTATTTTCTACATTGTAGAATAATAGAAGACAAACTATGAAATACCACATATGGAATCATGTAATAACCAAAAGAAGTGTTCTTCAAAAGTAGCCACCCTTTGCCTTGACAGCTTTGCACAGTCTTGAAGGAGTTCCCACATATGCTGAGCACTTGTGGGCTTCTTTTCCTTCACTCTACGGTCTAACTCATCTCAAACCATCTCAATTGGGTTAGGTCAGGTGATTGTGGAGGCCAAGTCATCTGATGCAGCACCATCACTCTCCTTCTTGGTCAACTAGTCCTTACACAACCTGAAGGTATGTTTTGGGTCATTGTCCTGTTGAAAAACAAATGATAGTCCCACTAAGCACAAACCAGATGGGATGGCGTATCGCTGCAGAATGCTGTGGTAGCCATGCTGGTTAAGTGTGCCTTGAAGTCTAAATAAATCACTGACATTGTCACCAGCAAAGCACCCCCACACCACCACCTCCATGCTTCACGGTGGAAACCACAAATGCAGAGATCATCCGTTCACCTACTCTGCATCTCACAAAGACACGGCGGTTGGAAGCAAAAATCTCAAATTTAGACTCGGACCAAAGGACAGATTTCCACTGGTCTAATGTCCATTGCTCGTGTTTCTTGGCCCAAGCAAGTCTCTTCTTATAATTGGTGTCCTTTAGTAGTGGTTTCTTTGCAGCAATTTGACCATGAAGGCATGATTCACACAGTCTCCTCTGAACAGTTGATGTTGAGATGTGTCTGTTACTTGACATCTGGGAAGCAGTTATTTGGACTGCAATTTCTGAGGCTGGTAACTTGAATTAACTTATCCTCTGCAGCAGAGGTAACTCTGGGTCTTCCATTCCTGTGGCAGTCCTCATGAGAGCCAGTTTCATCATAGCGCTTGATGGTTTTTGCAACTGCACTTGAAGAAACTTTCAAAGTTATTTACTTTTCCGGATTGATTGACCTTCATGTCTTAAAGTAATGATTGACTGTCCTTTCTCTTTGCTTATTTGAGCTGTTCTTGCCATAATATGGACTTCTTCTTTTACCAAATAGGGCTATCTTCTGCATACCAACACAACTGATTGGCTCAAACGCATTAAGGAAAGAAATTCCACAAATGTACTTTTAAACAAGGCACACCTGTTAATTGAAATGCATTCCAGGTGACTACCTCATGAAGCTGGTTGAGAGAATGCCAAGAGTGTGCAAAGCTGTGATCAAGGCAAAGGGTGGCTATTTTGAAGAATCTCAAATATTAAATATATTTGGATTTGTTTAACACTTTTTTGGTTACTACATGTTTCCATATGTGTTATTTCATAGTTTTGTTGTCTTCACTATTCTACCGTGTAGAAAATAGTCAAAAGGAGTAGGTGTCAACTTCTGACTGGTACTGTATGTTTATGAAAAACATTATTTTGATAAATGTATTCATACTAGTTCATCCTTCCACGAGATACAGTCCCGACACAGATCTAAGTTTGCTACCCAAGCTGGCTGGTCGTTCATTCTATCTATTAGGTTGCAAGAGACGCGACCCAGTCGTTAAAGTCTTTTTGTTCTATATCTATGGACGCGACAATGTTCTTATCCCTTGCTTGCTATCTAGCCAACTACAACTAATCTTTCAGGCACATCAAACAGTGCAGCCAGAATAACAGCAAAGTAGCTGTTTTCTACCGACATTTGGATACATCTATAACAAATGAGCTAATGATGCGCGATTTCGCCTGGCATAGAAAATATGCTCTCTCGTCAGGACACTGTAGTTCAGAACCAACAACACAGCTAACACAATCACTTCAAACTGAAGCTGGAAAACCTGCAAACTAACTGCATTTAATTTCATTTGACCTGTTTTGACATGTCTTTGTATATATCCAAATTATGTCAGCTGGTTCATTATTGACTGGCTGAGAAAAGCTGTCCGTCTCATCCTGACACATTCATTACTATGGGACAGCTGGAGATTGAATTTGAATATTGAAGCAATGTTGCAAATGTCGGAGAGACAGACAGCAAGGCTTATACAAAACTCTGCTGTTGAAAACCAAATGTTAGCCTAAAAGAAATGGGAGAAAATGTCTAGATGATTTTTATAGTGGAGATCAAGTTTATAAATTGCCTGGCTGGGCTGATGAGACAGTGGATTGCGCAGTCAGATGGAAAAGAGTAAATAGGCATTTTAACATCATAGATTTAGCCGGTGGTAACTTGTGGAATAGACACCGGCTGGAATGCGGTTTTAACCAAATCAGCATTCAGTATTAGACCCACCCGTTGTATAAATATAAATAGACCCTTACCTATATGATGGTTCTCTTCTTGCAGTCACCTTGTAGTTGATCTCCAGCCAGTGGCTAGGTGGCAGAAGGCGGGGGGGCATCTGGGCAGAAGGTCTCCCGGTACATCCATTGTTTGTGTTGTCTCTTCCCCTGCCTTCTCCATTGGTTGGTGACTGTTGTTCAAACACCCTGGGCTGGGCTCTGCAGCGGAGTCCTTTTTGATGACAGACTATGATCACCAGTCAGTCTTGGGAGTCGCTGCAGTCCGCAGCTCCATCCACGTTAAGTCCTTTCTATCGCCATTCCTGATGATAGACAGGGCCACTGGCAAAGTCAAGGGAACTTCCAGGTAGTTAATTTACCTCAGTATTTTCAACAACAACAAAAAACATGTTTCCTTGAGGAACATTCACTCTGTTCCTCAATCTGTCTTGAATTTCTTTCATCTGTTTGTTTTTATATCAAGCCTTGTGGTTTTGTCCAAGTGATTTTCTAAAAAAAGGTAATATAAAAATATGTTTATGTACAGGAGGAGGAAGGTGTGTTCCTAAGTCTTTCGTTTCGGTTTGAATCTTTTGTTTTCAGTGAGACGGTACTAACTAAAAACTCAAAAAGTTACATTTTCCAACCCTCCCTTTGTACTATAATATTTCTGTGCTCCCGTCCCAAATGTAATGGAACCTCACAGTTAGAAAGTGCATAGTGAGTGTCAGGGCAGGGTGTGAGTGTCGAGGGGTGTCCCCCAGGGATCAGTACTGGTACCCTTTAATTTCCCCTCATTGCAGGGTTAATACACTACCACTGCACACCCTGAGCCCCCTTAAAAAAGTATAATGATAAAAAGTAAGATATGCTGCTGACACAGTCCAATCAAATGCAATGGTAGATTTGAGGTCAACATCATGTATGTACAGTTTTACAAAATCTTCAAATGTCCTTTATTCTCATCCACCCCTCAAAGGTTTGTCCATCTGTCTCTTTTACGTTGGTGGATAAAAAATAAAACTCCACAATTTCACTCCAGGGCATTTTTTCTCTCCTATTAAAGCGATGATATTGTTGTTTCCTTTATTCCTGGTCGAAGTACCAAAAACACCTCTGCTGTGCCCTGCTTTTTGTTTAAGCTTTATTCTTCTTTCAGTACTTGTCTAGTTAAGATAGGCAGTTCAACAACAACAAAGTAACTAAATGAAACCGGAAGACACACTAATAATGAACTCCCCCAAAACCAAAAAAAACAGACTAACTTTGTTGTTGAATTCTTTCCTTGAGGATCAGTCAATTCCAAAGAGCCATGCCCACTAAAGGGTCAAAGGGCAAGGATCTTGTCCGTCACATTGTGATGTCCCTCCTTCTCCCGCCAAAAACAATGTACGCCAATGAATGTCCATATTGCAGAAGCACACTCGCAAAACCCCACCCCTACACAAAAAAACTGCACCCACAGAAATCTGTGTTTTGTAAACAACCAAAAATCCAGTCAGGAATAGAAAATAGTCTATTTTATTTCTCATAGTAATATTGTTTTTGTAAGAACAGGATTGCAGAGGCAGTGGGATCAACTGTAGCCATCCCGAGTTCTTCCTCGGAGTAAAACAGAAAAGGTGAAAGACATCTTCAATCTGAGTTTTGTTGTTGTTGTTGAAATTATATCCGGTATCATCACATTTTGTCTTTTTTGGGGGGGAGGGGGGGAATACATTCAAAGTTTTCTTAAGAAAGAAATAACAAAACGCACTTCACATGGCGGTAATGAAACAAAAACAAATGAAGAAAAAAAAAGCAGCCCCAAGTGCTTATCATAATCTTAGTCCAAATCTTTTTTTTTTTCTTTGTATATATATTCATATATAAAATGTTCATTTATATTCAGAAAAAAGTCACCACCATCATGATCAATAGCAACAACAATAAGTAACACGAATATGCTAACATCCCGCCCTGTACACAGACAGTTTGATGACAATTGTTTTGAGCAGAATCTGAAACTCAACACCTTTCACACGCAAGTTAAAGAAAGCCGACAAGGCAACGTGATCACGTCCCAGGAAAACTAAACCGGACTAACCTTACAAAGAAGAAGAGTCATCTTCATCCCCAGGCTATACTAGAAATATTAGGATACATGACTGACATGCACATTGACTGTGCAGAGCGCTTAAGATAATTTCATTAAGAACCTCATATTTATTTTGGATGTAAATGGAATGTTATACAAAGTTTACAGACCCTTCTTTTTGCAATTTCACTTGGTTTTGAAAAATGTACCCCGGCAGGGATTGACTTCTCGAGCCTGGAGTTCCGGGGCATCCAAAAAACATGAAAAGGCTCCAAAAATATCCTTTTACAAACAGAAACGCTCTGCCGTTTTTCATGTTTTTGGATGTCCTGGAACTCCAGAATGAGGCCCAGGAAGTCGATCGCTTCTGGGTAAGTTTCTCAAAACCAAATGAAATTGCAAAAAAATATGTCGTCTGGACCCTTTCTAATAACATGCCATTTACATGAAAAATAAAGATTAGGTCCCTAAAAATAGTTAAATTCTCCTTTAACTTATCACAGTACACTCAAAAGTAGTTCATGTCTCAATGGTCATTGAACATTCCCTCCCATTCACCCTTTCAGAGTTCTAAGGCAAAAATGTGCATGCATATACACACACACACACACACACACATACAGATAAGTACCTGTAGGGATCACTTCTTTCCTATGATTAGTAAAGACACAGGCGTACACACACACACACTAAAGATCCTTACCACTGTCTGTTTGAAACCTCACAGAGGCTGAGAGACCGTGGCTGAGAGAAGACCGCAGGGGAGGGGTATAGCCCATACTCCAAAATCACACAGAAAAAAAACAAGTGGTGGTCAACAACATAAAGCCATAATCCTCCTCTACAAATGTATGTGTTTCCACTACGTCTATCTGGGGATGACGAGCTGGTGAGAGGAAGAATGTGTTGTGGGATTGCCCTCTCACTCTCGGTCTCACACACAAGTATTCAAAGAAAGTCCCTCTGTACAAGAGGACAGACGTTCTACTCATGAAAGAAAAATAAAAAATGTATATAATTTGAACCAAATGACGTACATCTTGGTAAGCAACGGAAAAAATATATACATTGTGCAGACTAGTATGTTTCTGATACACAGCAGCCCTCACACACACACACACACACAAAATATTAAATCTCTATACCTAACCTCATTTGTTTTTTTATTTTATCTTTTTTAACACAAGTGCAAATCTTCAAGTTTTCTTTGTATCCATTTTTTTGTAATAGCTTTACTTTTTATATAAATGTATTGTCTTAAAAAAAAACAAAAAAAACAACAGTGTTTGTCTTTGAAGAAAAGATTGGTTTTTCTGATAAGGTTTCAAAATAAAAAGGTCCCCTCTACCTTTGAGTTCCCCTCCCAGTGAGCCTATCCCACCAACCATTCACCTCACCCTTCCAGTTCAGATTTTCACGTGTATACATACGGCATTGCGTGTAGATTCAACACACACACACACACACACACACACCGATTCTGTATTCATAAAAAAAAATGATTCAAACTTAATAATAAAGTGCATTAGTTCAGTTTAAGGTGCTTAGTCTTACAAGTGCCAAGGGATACCCATCACACCCCCTTTCACCTCATCCACCCACTCAAGTGAACGATTTAAGAAGAGGAGCCCTACTCTTTTTTTTGTTGGGGGGGGGGGGGCAGTGAAACAATCCTCTCCTTCCTGTCCCCATACGACCCCCCCCACCCCCATCCCCTAGCAGTGCACATTCGTCATCAGGTTTGTCTGATTAGTAGACAGAAGGCCTCAGGTAGTAGCTATTGCCGCTGCTGATCAGATCTGGATCAGTAATCCTCCACCATCTCCATCTCATTTAGGCTCAGACGCTCGCCCGCGTTGTGGAACGAGTAGCCTGGAGAGGAGGGGGAGAACAAAAGAAAGAAATGGGGGAGAGAAAGGGAAAAGGAGGCGGCACAGGTGGATGCGGGAGGAGAGCAATTTAGAGAAGGCATCGAGCAACTCAATCAGTTATGACCCAGATCTATGAGCAGCCGAAGAGAACATCCACCAGGCAGGTTTGCCGATTTCTCCAGAGCTGGGTGGTGACAGATCATACTGAGGTGATACATTGTGAAGTGATACGTTTGTAACAAGTGTGCAATAAGTCGTAAGTGTGAATGAGTTGAGGAGGACATGTCTTACCTAGGATGCTGGGGTCAGACTGCAGCATCACGGGCTGTTTCTTCTTCTTCATGCCCCCCTGGGCATCGTACATCCCTCCCTTAGCCATGTGGGCCGCCTGGAACATAGACTGCAGTGCGCTGGGGTTCACGCCCCGCATGGAGTCCTGGAGAAGAGGAATCCAATGAGGTACAGAGAGGAAAGACACACTGGGAGTCTTTCCTTGATTCCTTACATCCTCTCTCCTTGTTCCCACCTCTTCTCTGAGAAAGAGGTGAGAGGACATGAGGAATCAAGGACATGTTTTAGATTTGTATCCACTGTGCCCAGTCGTAATAGAGAGAAAGGTCTTACCTGCAGAGGGAAGTTGTTCATGGTCAGCCCTGCTACTTCCTTTGATAGCTAAGTGGAGACAGGACGGTAGGAGATCAAAACGAATACAATATGCTATGCACTGAGACAGGGCAGGAAACATACAGACGTCATCACTAGAGGTCGACCGATAACAATCGGTAGTCAGCCTTTTTGGACGGCGATTATGGACGGTTACATTGCAATCCATGAGGAGACTGCGTGGCAGGCTGACCACCTGTTACGCGAGTGCAGCATCAAAAGGACCTTGTGGCTGCAAGGCGCCTAGGCAAGTTGCTAGCTAGCATTAAACTTCTCATAAAAAGCAATCAATCTTCACATAATCACTAGTTAACCTAGTAATATCAACCATCAACCATGTGTAGTTAACTAGCTTGTCCTGCGTTGCATATAATCAAAAAGAGGTGCCTGTTAATTTATCATCGAATCACAGCCTACTTCAACTACACCAAACGGGTGATGATTTAACAAAAGCACAATCGTTGCACAAATGTACCTAACCATAAACATCAATGTCTTTCTTAAAATCAATACACAGAAGTATATTTTTTTATACCTGCATATTTAGTTAAAAGAAAGGCATGTTGCAGGCAATATTAACTAGGTAAATTGTGTCACTTCTCTTGCATGAGTCAGGGTATATGCAGCAGTTTGTGCCGCCTGGCTCGTTGCGAACTGTGTGAAGACCATGTCTTCCTAACAAAGACCGTAATTCATTTGCCAGAATTTGACATAATTATGACATAACATTGAAGGTTGTGCAATGTAACCTCAATATGTAGACTTAGGGTTGCCACCCGTTCGATAAAATACGGAACGGTTACGTATTTCACTGAAAGAATAAACATTTTGTTTTCAAAATGATAGTTTCCGGGTTTGGCCATATTAAGGACCAAAGGCTCGTATTTCTGTGTGTTAATTATACTATAATTAAGTCTATGATTTGATATCTGACTGAGTGGTGGAAGGCAGCAGCAGGCTCGTAAGCATTCATTCAAACAGCACTTCACTGCATTTGCCAGCAGCTCTTCGTAATGCTTGAAGCACAGCGCTGTTTATGACTTCAAGCCTATCAACTCCCGAGATTAGGCTGGCAATACTATAGTTCCTATAAGAACATCCAGTAGTCAAAGGTATATGAAATACAAATGTATAGAGAGAAATATTTGACGCGTCATAATTCATATTTTTTATTCGAGACTAAATTAATTTTTATTTCATTTATGTATTATATTAAGTTAAAATAAAAGTGTTCATTGTTCATTCAGTATTGTTGTAATTGTCATATATATATATATATATATACACACAGTGCCTTGCGAAAGTATTCGGCCCCCTTGAACTTTGCGACCTTTTGCCACATTTCAGGCTTCAAACATAAAGATATAAAACTGTATTTTTTGTGAAGAATCAACAACAAGTGGGACACAATCATGAAGTGGAACGACATTTATTGGATATTTCAAACTTTTTTAACAAATCAAAAACTGAAAAATTGGGCGTGCAAAATTATTCAGCCCCCTTAAGGTAATACTTTGTAGCACCACCTTTTGCTGCGATTACAGCTGTTGGGGTATGTCTCTATCAGTTTTGCACATTGAGAGACTGACATTTTTTCCCATTCCTCCTTGCAAAACAGCTCGAGCTCAGTGAGGTTGGATGGAGAGCATTTGTGAACAGCAGTTTTCAGTTCTTTCCACAGATTCTCGATTGGATTCAGGTCTGGACTTTGACTTGGCCATTCTAACACCTGGATATGTTTATTTTTGAACCATTCCATTGTAGATTTTGCTTTATGTTTTGGATCATTGTCTTGTTGGAAGACAAATCTCTGTCCCAGTCTCAGGTCTTTTGCAGACTCCATCAGGTTTTCTTCCAGAATGGTCCTGTATTTGGCTCCATCAATTTTAACCATCTTCCCTGTCCCTGCTGAAGAAAAGCAGGCCCAAACCATGATGCTGCCACCACCATGTTTGACAGTGGGGATGGTGTGTTCAGCTGTGTTGCTTTTACGCCAAACATAACGTTTTGCATTGTTGCCAAAAAGTTCAATTTTGGTTTCATCTGACCAGAGCACCTTCTTCCACATGTTTGGTGTGTCTCCCAGGTGGCTTGTGGCAAACTTTAAACAACACTTTTTATGGATATCTTTAAGAAATGGCTTTCTTCTTGCCACTCTTCCATAAAGGCCAGATTTGTGCAATATACGACTGATTGTTGTCCTATGGACAGAGTCTCCCACCTCAGCTGTAGATCTCTGCAGTTCATCCAGAGTGATTATGGGCCTCTTGGCTGCATCTCTGATCAGTCTTCTCCTTGTATGAGCTGAAAGTTTAGAGGGACGGCCAGGTCTTGGTAGATTTGCAGTGGTCTGATACTCCTTCCATTTCAATATTATCGCTTGCACAGTGCTCCTTGGGATGTTTAAAGCTTGGGAAATCTTTTTGTATCCAAATCCGGCTTTAAACTTCTTCACAACAGTATCTCGGACCTGCCTGGTGTGTTCCTTGTTCTTCATGATGCTCTCTGCGCTTTTGACGGACCTCTGAGACTATCACAGTGCAGGTGCATTTATACGGAGACTTGATTACACACAGGTGGATTGTATTTATCATCATTAGTCATTTAGGTCAACATTGGATCATTCAGAGATCCTCACTGAACTTCTGGAGAGAGTTTGCTGCACTGAAAGTAAAGGGGCTGAATAATTTTGCACGCCCAATTTTTCCGTTTTTGATTTGTTAAAAAAGTTTGAAATATCCAATAAATGTCGTTCCACTTCATGATTGTGTCCCACGTGTTGTTGATTCTTCACAAAAAAATACAGTTTTATATCTTTATGTTTGAAGCCTGAAATGTGGCAAAAGGTCGCAAAGTTCAAGGGGGCCGAATACTTTCGCAAGGCACTGTATATATATATATAAAAAAAATATTTTAAAAAAATGTAATAAAAAAAAGAAAGAAGACAATTCGGCCGATTAATCGGTATCGGCTTTCTTTGGTCCTCCAATAAAATCGGTATTGGTGTTGAAAAACCATAATCAGTCGACCTCTAGTCATCACACACACTAATATACTTGAACCACGGACACACTTCCATCATCATAACACTTCATCGGAGGCAGACAGACAGACAACCACACACCTGCTCCTGCTGCCTCTTCTGGTTCTGTTTCTGTTTGGCACGGCGCTCCAGGAACTGCTTGGCGAACTCTTTGGCTTCCATGGTGTCTCCCAGGTAGGAGCAGATAAAGTCCAACACCTCGTAGGGAGACTCTACCTCCTTCAGGTACGCCACGATGGTGGACACTATAGACACAAACACACACACACACACACGATTGACACAGATTAGAACAGATGTGAGAGAGAAAAGTAGCGGTCATAACCATGTCACAATATGACATAACTTGTCACAACACTCATGACCCATATATTTGTACCTGTTGTGACATATTGCATTATTTTATGGCTGGTTATAACACCTTCATAGTGGCAAAACCCACATTCATTCTAATTAGTTTTCCCCCTGCCAAGAAGTTTCCTTTCGTTTGAAAGTTCATTTCTTAAATCCTTTGTTGTTGTAATGAATTATTTAGTCACGTTTTTGTTCTCCATCATATTTTAAATGACCTGTCGAAAACACACCTTTACGACACTGTCAAGAAGCATTGTGACCATCCTGTGTCTGTTACCTTGGACAAAGAAAACACACCTTTACGACACTGTCAAGAAGCATTGTGACCATCCTGTGTCTGTTACCTTGGACAAAGAAAACACACCTTTACGACACTGTCAAGAAGCATTGTGACCATCACAACCATATTGTGATGGTCACGGACAGGCCCTTATATCAGTCATCAGTCAAACAGAGTCTTGTCCTGCTCCTGAAACTCGCTCCTGCATTCATCCCAGTCATCAGCAACAGAGCACTGGGGTGGGTGCATGTCTGACATCAACGTGTGCGCAATTAGAATGATAATTTAATATGGTGAATTTGTATTTATTTTTTATATATAAACAAACATACTGTTGACATGTAGGCTATGGTGTGATGGAATGTTTTGTCTTGTGTGGTAGGTTTGGTAGGTATTGACACTTAAGTCCGTGTCATAACCAGCCATAAAATAACCAGCGTGGTAGGTAATGACATTTATGTAGGTGTCATAACCAGCCATAAAATAACTAGCGTGGTAGGTAATGACATTTATGTAGGTGTCATAACCAGCCATAAAATAACAAGCGTGGTAGGTAATGACATTTATGTAGGTGTCATAACCAGCCATAAAATAACTAGCGTGGTAGGTAATGACATTTATGTAGGTGTCATAACCAGCCATAAAATAACTAGCGTGGTAGGTAATGACATTTATGTAGGTGTCATAACCAGCCATAAAATAACCAGCGTGGTAGGTAATGACATTTATGTAGGTGTCATAACCAGCCATAAAATAACTAGCGTGGTAGGTAATGACATTTATGTAGGTGTCATAACCAGCCATAAAATAACTAGCGTGGTAGGTAATGACATTTATGTAGGTGTCATAACCAGCCATAAAATAACTAGCGTGGTAGGTAATGACATTTATGTAGGTGTCATAACCAGCCATAAAATAACTAGCGTGGTAGGTAATGACATTTATGTAGGTGTCATAACCAGCCATAAAATAACCAGCGTGGTAGGTAATGACATTTATCTAGGTGTCATAACCAGCCATAAAATAACCAGCGTGGTAGGTAATGACATTTATGTAGGTGTCATAACCAGCCATAAAATAACTAGCGTGGTAGGTAATGACATTTATGTAGGTGTCATAACCAGCCATAAAATAACCAGCGTGGTAGGTATTGACATTTATGTAGGTGTCATAACCAGCCATAAAATAACCAGCGTGGTAGGTATTGACATTTATGTAGGTGTCATAACCAGCCATAAAATAACTAGCGTGGTAGGTAATGACATTTATGTAGGTGTCATAACCAGCCATAAAATAACTAGCGTGGTAGGTATTGACATTTATGTAGGTGTCATAACCAGCCATAAAATAACTAGCGTGGTAGGTATTGACATTTATGTAGGTGTCATAACCAGCCATAAAATAACCAGCGTGGTAGGTAATGACATTTATGTAGGTGTCATAACCAGCCATAAAATAACCAGCGTGGTAGGTATTGACATTTATGTAGGTGTCATAACCAACCATAAAATAACCAGCGTGGTAGGTAATGACATTTATGTAGGTGTCATAACCAGCCATAAAATAACTAGCGTGGTAGGTATTGACATTTATGTAGGTGTCATAACCAGCCATAAAATAACCAGCGTGGTAGGTAATGACATTTATGTAGGTGTCATAACCAGCCATAAAATAAATAGCGTGGTAGGTAATTACATTTATGTAGGTGTCATAACCAGCCATAAAATAACCAGCGTGGTAGGTAATGACATTTATGTAGGTGTCATAACCAGCCATAAAATAACTAGCGTGGTAGGTAATTACATTTATGTAGGTGTCATAACCAGCCATAAAATAACTAGCGTGGTAGGTAATGACATTTATGTAGGTGTCATAACCAGCCATAAAATAACCAGCGTGGTAGGTATTGACATTTATGTAGGTGTCATAACCAGCCATAAAATAACTAGCGTAGTAGGTAATTACATTTATGTAGGTGTCATAACCAGCCATAAAATAACTAGCGTGGTAGGTAATGACATTTATGTAGGTGTCATAACCAGCCATAAAATAACCAGCGTGGTAGGTATTGACATTTATGTAGGTGTCATAAACAGGCATAAAATAACTACAGGTCTAAATATATGTGCCATGGCAGTGTTATAACAGGTTATGACAACTGTTTTGACATGGTTATGACTGTCATTATGTGTTATGACACTGGGTGTCAAGTAAAGTGTTCCCAAAATGTATTATGGACAAAAGGCAAAAGTCATGTAGATAAGAGTTCGGGGGATTTAGAGAGTGAGGGAGAGGAGAGGTGAAAGCATAGACAGCAGGGTTGCGAGTGTTTCCCATCCAGCGAAGAGGACGACCGTTCGGGTTAGGTGGTGACGGTCTCAGGGGAAAAGGAGGGGAACGGTGGAAGAGTTCCAAGTCCAGAGGAGAGGAGGAGTTGTGACATCATAGGAAGAGCTAAGGAGTTACAGAAGGTGTGTTTTACCGTCCCGTTGGGAGGAGTTGTGACATCATAGGAAGAGCTAAGGAGTTACAGAAGGTGTGTTTTACCGTCCCGTTGGGAGGAGGAGTTGTGACATCATAGGAAGAGCTAAGGAGTTACAGAAGGTGTGTTTTACCGTCCCGTTGGGAGGAGTTGTGACATCATAGGAAGAGCTAAGGAGTTACAGAAGGTGTGTTTTACCATCCCGTTGGGAGGAGTTGTGACATCATAGGAAGAGCTAAGGAGTTACAGAAGGTGTGTTTTACCGTCCCGTTGGGAGGAGTTGTGACATCATAGGAAGAGCTAAGGAGTTACAGAAGGTGTGTTTTACCGTCCCGTTGGGAGGAGTTGTGACATCATAGGAAGAGCTAAGGAGTTACAGAAGGTGTGTTTTACCGTCCCGTTGGGAGGAGTTGTGACATCATAGGAAGAGCTAAGGAGTTACAGAAGGTGTGTTTTACCATCCCGTTGGGAGGAGTTGTGACATCATAGGAAGAGCTAAGGAGTTACAGAAGGTGTGTTTTACCGTCCCGTTGGGAGGAGTTGTGACATCATAGGAAGAGCTAAGGAGTTACAGAAGGTGTGTTTTACCGTCCCGTTGGGAGGAGGAGTTGTGACATCATAGGAAGAGCTAAGGAGTTACAGAAGGTGTGTTTTACCATCCCGTTGGGAGGAGTTGTGACATCATAGGAAGAGCTAAGGAGTTACAGAAGGTGTGTTTTACCGTCCCGTTGGGAGGAGTTGTGACATCATAGGAAGAGCTAAGGAGTTACAGAAGGTGTGTTTTACCGTCCCGTTGGGAGGAGTTGTGACATCATAGGAAGAGCTAAGGAGTTACAGAAGGTGTGTTTTACCGTCCCGTTGGGAGGAGGAGTTGTGACATCATAGGAAGAGCTAAGGAGTTACAGAAGGTGTGTTTTACCGTCCCGTTGGGAGGAGGAGTTGTGACATCATAGGAAGAGCTAAGGAGTTACAGAAGGTGTGTTTTACCGTCCCGTTGGGAGGAGGAGTTGTGACATCATAGGAAGAGCTAAGGAGTTACAGAAGGTGTGTTTTACCGTCCCGTTGGGAGGAGGAGTTGTGACATCATAGGAAGAGCTAAGGAGTTACAGGTGTGTTTTACCGTCCCGTTGGGAGGAGTTGTGACATCATAGGAAGAGCTAAGGAGTTACAGAAGGTGTGTTTTACCGTCCCGTTGGGAGGAGTTGTGACATCATAGGAAGAGCTAAGGAGTTACAGAAGGTGTGTTTTACCGTCCCGTTGGGAGGAGGAGTTGTGACATCATAGGAAGAGCTAAGGAGTTACAGAAGGTGTGTTTTACCGTCCCGTTGGGAGGAGTTGTGACATCATAGGAAGAGCTAAGGAGTTACAGAAGGTGTGTTTTACCGTCCCGTTGGGAGGAGTTGTGACATCATAGGAAGAGCTAAGGAGTTACAGAAGGTGTGTTTTACCGTCCCGTTGGGAGGAGTTGTGACATCATAGGAAGAGCTAAGGAGTTACAGAAGGTGTGTTTTACCGTCCCGTTGGGAGGAGTTGTGACATCATAGGAAGAGCTAAGGAGTTACAGAAGGTGTGTTTTACCGTCCCGTTGGGAGGAGTTGTGACATCATAGGAAGAGCTAAGGAGTTACAGAAGGTGTGTTTTACCGTCCTGTTGGGAGGAGTTGTGACATCATAGGAAGAGCTAAGGAGTTACAGAAGGTGTGTTTTACCGTCCTGTTGGGAGGAGGAGTTGTGACATCATAGGAAGAGCTAAGGAGTTACAGAAGGTGTGTTTTACCGTCCTGTTGGGAGGAGGAGTTGTAGGCTTGGGTGTTAGGAGGTGAAGGGAGTGACGGAGGGAGGTAACTGTCTCTTAACGTCCAGTGTAGGTGGTGTTGAGGATTAGGAGGTGGTGGGGGGAGTAACAGAAAGAGGTCAAGGTTCTTACCGTCCAGTGTAGGTGGTGTTGAGGATTAGGAGGTGGTGGGGGGAGTAACAGAAAGAGGTCAAGGTTCTTAACGTCCAGTGTAGGTGGTGTTGAGGGTTAGGAGGTGGTGGGGGGAGTAACAGAAAGAGGTCAAGGTTCTTACCGTCCAGTGTAGGTGGTGTTGAGGATTAGGAGGTGGTGGGGGGAGTAACAGAAAGAGGTCAAGGTTCTTACCGTCCAGTGTAGGTGGTGTTGAGGATTAGGAGGTGGTGGGGGGAGTAACAGAAAGAGGTCAAGGTTCTTACCGTCCAGTGTAGGTGGTGTTGAGGATTAGGAGGTGGTGGGGGGAGTAACAGAAAGAGGTCAAGGTTCTTACCGTCCAGTGTAGGTGGTGTTGAGGATTAGGAGGTGGTGGGGGGAGTAACAGAAAGAGGTCAAGGTTCTTACCGTCCAGTGTAGGTGGTGTTGAGGATTAGGAGGTGGTGGGGGGAGTAACAGAAAGAGGTCAAGGTTCTTACCGTCCAGTGTAGGTGGTGTTGAGGATTAGGAGGTGGTGGGGGGAGTAACAGAAAGAGGTCAAGGTTCTTACCGTCCAGTGTAGGTGGTGTTGAGGATTAGGAGGTGGTGGGGGGAGTAACAGAAAGAGGTCAAGGTTCTTACCGTCCAGTGTAGGTGGTGTTGAGGATTAGGAGGTGGTGGGGGGAGTAACAGAAAGAGGTCAAGGTTCTTACCGTCCAGTGTAGGTGGTGTTGAGGATTAGGAGGTGGTGGGGGGAGTAACAGAAAGAGGTCAAGGTTCTTAACGTCCAGTGTAGGTGGTGTTGAGGATTAGGAGGTGGTGGGGGGAGTAACAGAAAGAGGTCAAGGTTCTTAACGTCCAGTGTAGGTGGTGTTGAGGATTAGGAGGTGGTGGGGGGAGTAACAGAAAGAGGTCAAGGTTCTTACCGTCCAGTGTAGGTGGTGTTGAGGATTAGGAGGTGGTGGGGGGAGTAACAGAAAGAGGTCAAGGTTCTTACCGTCCAGTGTAGGTGGTGTTGAGGATTAGGAGGTGGTGGGGGGAGTAACAGAAAGAGGTCAAGGTTCTTACCGTCCAGTGTAGGTGGTGTTGAGGATTAGGAGGTGGTGGGGGGAGTAACAGAAAGAGGTCAAGGTTCTTACCGTCCAGTGTAGGTGGTGTTGAGGATTAGGAGGTGGTGGGGGGAGTAACAGAAAGAGGTCAAGGTTCTTACCGTCCAGTGTAGGTGGTGTTGAGGATTAGGAGGTGGTGGGGGGAGTAACAGAAAGAGGTCAAGGTTCTTACCGTCCAGTGTAGGTGGTGTTGAGGATTAGGAGGTGGTGGGGGGAGTAACAGAAAGAGGTCAAGGTTCTTACCGTCCAGTGTAGGTGGTGTTGAGGATTAGGAGGTGGTGGGGGGAGTAACAGAAAGAGGTCAAGGTTCTTACCGTCCAGTGTAGGTGGTGTTGAGGATTAGGAGGTGGTGGGGGGAGTAACAGAAAGAGGTCAAGGTTCTTAACGTCCAGTGTAGGTGGTGTTGAGGATTAGGAGGTGGTGGGGGGAGTAACAGAAAGAGGTCAAGGTTCTTACCGTCCAGTGTAGGTGGTGTTGAGGATTAGGAGGTGGTGGGGGGAGTAACAGAAAGAGGTCAAGGTTCTTACCGTCCAGTGTAGGTGGTGTTGAGGGTTAGGAGGTGGTGGGGGGAGTAACAGAAAGAGGTCAAGGTTCTTACCGTCCAGTGTAGGTGGTGTTGAGGATTAGGAGGTGGTGGGGGGAGTAACAGAAAGAGGTCAAGGTTCTTACCGTCCAGTGTAGGTGGTGTTGAGGATTAGGAGGTGGTGGGGGGAGTAACAGAAAGAGGTCAAGGTTCTTACCGTCCAGTGTAGGTGGTGTTGAGGATTAGGAGGTGGTGGGGGGAGTAACAGAAAGAGGTCAAGGTTCTTACTGTCCAGTGTAGGTGGTGTTGAGGATTAGGAGGTGGTGGGGGGAGTAACAGAAAGAGGTCAAGGTTCTTACCGTCCAGTGTAGGTGGTGTTGAGGATTAGGAGGTGGTGGGGGGAGTAACAGAAAGAGGTCAAGGTTCTTACCGTCCAGTGGGGAAGAGGTGTTGTTGGCTTGGGTGTTGAGGGCATGCAGCATCTGTTCACACCAGGTGGTGAACCCGTCCTGAGGCGTCTTGATGCCCTGCAGCAGCTTCAGCAGCTTGTCCTCCTCATCCGTACGCTGCTTCCTACGACTTAACATATACTGCTCACTACAGGGAGGGAGAGGGTGGGGGTGGGGGGGTGGGTTAAATACACACGCAAACATACCGACAGTCACATAAACCATTTACTGCTCACAAGGACAGAGTGAGGGGGTATTTAAATACACACGGCACCCAAGGAGAGACAATAAAGCGCACACAAAAACTCAGTGAGCGTTTGAATATAGATTGAGTTGGAGAAAGTTCGGGGGGGGGGGGACGACGACAAGGGAGCAAATAGGACAGACAGGGAGAGAGAAAGAGGGAGAGACGGAGAGTGAGATCAAGGCTTTCGGGTGCATGTATAGCGAGAGCTCTACTGAGAGGTGTTGTTCTCATCTACCTGAGTGAGGGGCTGCTGCGGCTGTTCTTCAGACCCTGCATGCTGCCACCTCTGGACTGGTTCTTCACCGCCTCCTCCCACAGACCCATGGCCCCTCCGCCTCCAGCCTTACCCTCCATCCCCCCTCCGCCTCCCCACAGGCCCCCTGGGACAGCACCTCCGTCCCCCCACTGACCCATGGACATGCCTTGATGCTGAGGAGAGAGAGGAGATGGAACAACAATATTAGACCAGAGTGGACAAGGAACCAACAGAAAGCATCCAATGTCATACTAATGCATTGTACCGTGCCTACAAGCATTTCCACAGCCTCTCATTGTGAGTGCTGTATGTGGGAGTGTCAGCACTCGGTCTCATTCTTCCCATTCTTTGGATGACATGTTTGTACTTGCACAGTCTGTGGCTTCCTATTCGAGTGGTCTTTCTCAAGCCGAGTGAATCCCAGAAACTCTGAAGAACACTGTACACATGTGCGCATATGCTATTATACTACTTTGCGGTCATATCTGTGTGTGTGTTTTAGTAACTACTCACGCGTTCCCTCTGTTGCTGCTGGGCTCTCTGCTGCTGTTTGAGAAGCCTCTCGGCTTCCTGCATGTCCAGCAGACTGAGGCCCTTGGCCCCTGGCTTGTTGAGGCCCCCAGTTCCCCAGCCAGACCCCACCCCGGAGCCTGAGCCCTGCTGAGGGGCCTGCTGGAGCAGCTTCATGATCAGCTCCTGCTGCTGGCGACACTGGAGGGGAGGGGAGAAACACACACACACAGCGTGAGGGTACTTTATGTACAAGATAGGATGGAAATCCAAAGATAGATAGACATGCATTATAGCCTCCCCCCACACACTATCAAGACACGATCGAGAAAAATACAATTAAAATAAAAAAAACATGTCAAAGTACTCAACACCCTCTGAAACAGTTCAGGTAAAATCTTCCGATTTCATCAGCTCTAACATTGTACTCACCTGTTTGCGTCTGAAGATCTCCTCCTCCTCCCTCCTCTTCTGCTCCTCCTGCTGCCTCCTTTTCTCCTCTCTCCTCTTGCGCTGCTCCTCCTCTTCGCGCTTCGTCCTGAGTTCAGCCTCCCTCCTCTCCTGCTGGAGCTGCCATAGGGGTCAGAGGTCAATGTGGAAGACCACTAGGTCAATACAGACTGAGCTATTTCAACACATTTTTGCTTGTTAGGTTTTTCCATGGGAAAAATACCCCTAATCGAAAAATGTTTTAGAAAAAAGGGCCAGAATATACAGTGTTTGGAAAGTATTCAGACCCCTTGACTTTTCCACATTTTGATACGTTACAGCCTTATTCTAAAATGGATTCAATCTGGCTTTTTTCCCCCTCATCAATCCACACACACGATACCCCATAATGACAAAGTAAAAACAGGTTTTATTTACAAATAAACTAAAACATAAATCACATTTACATAAGTATTCAGACCATTTACTCAGTACTTCATTGAAGCACCTTTGGCAGTGATTACGGCCTTGAGTCAAATCAAATCAAATCATCAAATCAAATTGTATTTGTCACATACACATGGTTAGCAGATGTTAATGCGAGTGTAGCGAAATGCTTGTGCTTCTAGTTCCGACAATGCAGTAATAACCAACAAGTAATCTAACTAACAATTCCAAAACTACTGTCTTGTACACAGTGTAAGGGGATAAAGAATATGTACATAAGGATATATGAATGAGTGATGGTACAGAGCAGCATAGTCTTATTGGGTACGACGCTGCAACCCTGGCCCGCCTGTATTTGGGGAAATTCTCCCATTTTTCTCTGCAGATCCTCTCAAGATCTGTCAGGTCAGATGAGGAGGGTTGCTGCACAGCTATATCAGGTCTCTCCAGAGATGTTAGATCAGGTTCAAGTCCAGGCTCTGGCTGGGCCACTAAAGGACATTCAGAGACTTGTCCCGAAGCCACTCCTGTGGGTCTTGGCTTTGTGCTTAGAGTTGTTGTCCTGTTAGAAGGTGAACCTTCGTCCCAGTTGGAGGTCCTGAGGGCTCTGGAGCAGGTTTTCATCAAGGATCTCTGTACTTTGCTCCGTTCATCCTTCCCTTAATCCTGAGTAGTCTCCCAGTCCCTGCCGCTGAAAAACATCCCCACAGCATGATACTGCCACCACCATGCTTCACCGTAAGGATGGTGCCAGGTTTCCTCCAGACGTGTCACTTGGCATTCAGTCTCATCAGTTTCATCAGACCAGAGAATCTCCAAATCATGTCCAATCAACTGAATTTACCACAGGTGGACTCCAATCAAGTTGTAGAAACATCTCAAGGAGGATCAACAGGACATACATAAGCTCAATTTTGAGTCTCATAGCAAAGGTTTTTCAAACCTAAGGTATTTCAGTTATTTATTTGTAAATAAATTTGCAAAAATGTCTAAAAACCTGTTTTCACTTTGTCATGATGGGTTGTTGTGTGTAAATTGTTGAGGAATTTGTTTTATGTAATCCATTTCAGAATTAAAGGCTGTAACATAGCTAAATGTGGAAAATGGGATGGGGTCTTTTATAGTTTCAGAATCCAGTGTAGACATGCCAGCTGAATTCAGAGACTGAAAGACTCTTGGTTCCAAGATATCCTCATTTTGATGTACAGTACCAGTCAAAGGTTTGGACACACCTACTCATTCAAGGGTTTTTCTTTATTTTTTACTATTTTCTACATAGTACCAAAGTGTTAAACAACTCAAAATATATTTTATATTTGAGATTCTTCAAAGTAGCCACCCTTTGCGTTGATGACAGGTAAAGGTGACATGAAGCTGGTTGAGAGAATGCCAAGAGTGTGCAAAGTTGTCATCAAGGCAAAGAGTGGCTACTTTGAAGAATCTCTAATATAAAACGTATTTTGATTTGTTGAACACTTTTTGGGTTACTACATGATTCCATGTGTGTTATTTGATAGTTTTGATGTCGTCACTATTACTCTACAATGTAGAAAATAGTCAAAAGAAAGACTTGGATGAGTAGGTGTGACCAAACTTTTGACTAGTACTGTATGTGACCCATTTCAGGAAGCTAGGCGTATGTCGGATGTCACTACTTCACAGGAGAGGCATTTGAACGTCTTTATTTTTTTTTAGAAAAATTTGTTTTTTGGGGGCAGAAATGCCTTCTGGAACATGTGAAAATGCATGTGTCCTCATAACAAAAATGAATTCCATCTGTAAATACAATTGTTTCATTACAAGCTCAGTTGGTGTAGCCGAGGAAAGACGGGAATCTTCCCGCTAGCCATGATTGGCTGAGATAATGGCTGGGCTGGACCTTCCCGGGAGATGAGTTTCGATTGGTCTTCCATGTAGCATGCTTCTGTCTATAACGTGAGCTGCTCAGTGTATGTTGATAGTCCTTTCTACTGCAGCGTTTTTGAAAGATATAACTTTAGCCATCAAGAACTATAAAAGTTGTGCTACTTTTCTCAACAACGTTAATGCCCCTGAACTTAGCAGGTGCTATATACAGATCAGTAGGAAAAAAAGTGATGGGCTACTTTCTGCAGTGTGAACCGGAGTGACTTGACACAACGCTGGCCAAACAAAACTGAGTTAAATGGTTCCAGTCTACCATGAAGCGTTCATCCATGTACACGGGTAAGAGTCTAGCTGCAAGTTAAAAGCGTACTGTTAGCAAGCTAGTGAACGTTAGCTGGCTGGCTCGCTAGCTAACGTTACGTGTATGATCTGTGTAGTAATATTATTTGAATCAGAAATCCATTTTTATCGCTAGTTATAGCCTAATTTTAGCTTGCTAACATTGAACCTAGTTGGTTAGCTTAAGTTACCTGCAGATTCATACTGCAGCGAGGACAATGTTTGTATTGGTAGTAGTATGAGTTGGGATTATGCCGGGTCATTGTTTAGCTAGCTACGTGTCTAAACAAAGACTCCACTTCGACAGATGATTACATTACTCATCAAGTTAGCCAGGTGTGATTACAGCCATCTATTGTATTTTATGAACGTGACAAGTGACCCATCCACTTATCTAGATGTTGTTTTGGGGTGGTTATAGCATTTCTTTCACATGACCCGTCAATTTAGACAATTGAGTGTGGGATGGCGTCATGTAATAATAATAATAATAATAATAATAGTAATAATAATGTAATAATATTTATACAAATCATTTTTATCTAGACACTGTTTTTGATATTGCTACTATGTAAGTAACCATTTCACTGTACCGTTTACACCTTCTGTGTCTTGTACATGTGACAAATAAACTTAGACTTGATTTGAAATAGTGTGTGTTTACCAGAAACGGTAATGTGAACAGCATGACTTGCACCAAAATCAGATTAGGATATAGGCCAAGGATTAGATAGTGCATTTTCACCTGGCTACTTTTTTTTTTTTTTTAAACAGTTTTAGTCTTGATATCTTTGGCTGTTAACTACACTACTCCCTCTGTTTAGCACATGGCCTCATATGGGAATCCTTAAAGAGATGGGTGGGGCTAAGGCTTTAGAGCGTGTAAACGATGCTGAATGAGTGAAGACAAAGAGCTCTTCAGTAGGTGTACCAAAATATTCAAGGGCCATTCTCTCAAAAGCGGGGTTACAAGTTTAGCAACTTTCAAAGCAGAATTACATTCCCATTGTTCCCCAACTGCAGTGGATGATGTACCATTTTCTGTCTGTCTCTTTTATCCAATATGAAAAACACAATTTCAAATGTTGCTACATAAAACCGAATCCAGGCGGTCAGTCACATAAATTTATGTGGAAATCTACAACGGTGTGTTACTAGGTTCCCACAGCCAGAGGGCGCCAGCACTCACCTTCTGAAGCTGTTCGAGTGTTGGACCCTGAGTTGAAGAATTCATTGTTAAGTCCCATAAACTGGCTTCACCGCCTGCATGGACAGAAGAGAGAGAGGGGAGGGGGATAAGAGAGTGTTGGAAAGTCATCCCACTCTATACTGTGGCAGTGAGCAAAAAATTCACAAGCACTGACATTGATTGATGAATGTATACGTATGCACACAGCGTCTGTGTACCTGATTGCTGTGAAGCTGAGGTATGCATGTCCCACATGGACCCTGTATCTGGCACTGACATCGACCTGTTCACTGAAGGCATCATACCCTGTTCTCCACACCTAGGACAAAAAAGCGAGAGACTTGTAAAACATGGAAACTGTAAGGGAAATGCTTACCAAACGGGTTGGAACCGGGAACCGGAAAAGACTGACATTTTTTGAGGAACAGAATCAGAACAGGGAACGAAAGTGATCTGTACTGTTCCAGAACAGAACCGTTATTTTAAAAGAATGGGAACAGATTAATAACGTATTTTAGGTTCTGGGCATTTTTTCTTCAGTCCCACAAAAAGCATTGCTAGTGTGTGTGCGTAGGCAACTTGTCCCTCTCCTTTCAAAGCATAGTCTAGAAGCCTACTGACGTTACAAGTGTGACTCCAAAATAAGGGAGAGAAATGTTTTATTAGAGAAGAATGGATTAAACTTTTCAATGCCAGTTATGTTTTACATTGGATTTATTAACTACAAAAAGACGTGTTATTTAAATTCTGGTGCTGCTCTGCAAGCTTGTTAGCTAGCTAGCTGGTCCAACATTAAGCCAACTCTCTGAGGTTCAAACATTCAAAGTTAATTCGTAGAAGCCGCTCCTCCGTAGGTATAATCTGTGGGCCTAATTCAGAATGAAACGATTGGAAAATAAATTTAGTTCCAACCCGATATCAGCTGCAAGATTATTCTTTTGATATAGCCTTTTCATTTTGTTACACCTTTACTTGATAAGTGGCTCCACTTTGCTTAGTTCCAATTCCATTTTCCACAAAACTTAATGTGTCATTTTTCCCTATGACGTACCTGTTGATGAGCTGGAATAGCTGCTGCTGCTGCTGGAGCTGCTGATAGAGAGCAGCTGCTGCCAAGTCCTGTTGCTGCTGCTTCTTCAGACGGTCCTGATCCATGTTACCCTGAGAGGAACACACAGGATAAATACAGGAACAGTCACACACACAGGAGAAACATACAGGCTACATGCACAGCCCAATGTCCACACACACACACAAATCTCATAAAACACAGCAAGAGCAAACCCCAAAATTCTCAGCCTCCAATATCTATGCTGGGGGGGGGGGGGTCAGTCTGGGGGGGTCAGTCTGTTATATCTAGTGTCCTATGTGAATTTAAGTATGCTCCCTCTAAGAGGACCTGAGCCCTAGGACCATGCCTCAGGACTACCTGGCCTGATGACTCCTGGCTGCCCACAGTCCTCCTCGGTTGTGCTGCTGCTCCAGTTAACTGTTCTGCCTGCTGCTATGGAACCCTGACCTGTTTACCGGACGTTCTACCTTGTCCCGGACCTGCTGCTTTGCTTGCTGTTTGGGGTTTTAGGCTGGGTATCTGTATCTGTATAAGCACTTTGTGACATCTTACTGATGTAAAAAGGGCTTTATGAATCAACTTCCATTGTACAAACACAACAATAGATGACTACACTATAAATAAGTAGAGGCTATAGCATTGAACACTACTCTCGACAGTAGTCGTAGAACAAAAACCCAGCGGCATACAATACATCTGGACTCCTCTACATTCCACACACCCCCACGCCATCAACACAGAATACTACTACGTTTGTTTTCCCCTCCAGCAAACTCCACATACCACAACCCCCCCCACCCCACCCCACCCCACCCCCAGGCTGCCTCACTCACAGCAGGACCCCGGGGTGGCAGCGGCTGCGGGCGCGGTGGTGGAGGTCTCACCAGCAGGGGCGGTGGGGAGGGCCCGGGGGCGAAAGGCACGCGCCCCCACATCTTGATGACGTCACCCAGCGGCTGGAAGCCCTCGTCGCAGCCCCTCTTCACCAGCAGAGACATGGAGAAGTAGCCCGCCTGGAACCACTCGTACATCTCCAGGGTGGTGAACGGACCTACGGGGGAGGGAGAGTAGTGACACAAAAATTGCGACTGTGTGTGCGCATGTATGTTGCGACTGTGCGTGCATGCTGCGACTGTGTACGTGTGCGCGCATGTTGCGACTGTGCACGCGCATGTTGCGACTGTGTGCGTGCGCATGTTGCGACTGTGCGTGCATGTTGCGACTGTGCGCGCGCGCATGTTGCGACTGTGGCGTGTGTGTGTGGGTTGCGACTGTGTGCGTGTGCGTCGACTGTGTGCGTGTGCGTGTGTTGCGACTGTGTGTGTGTGTGTGTGTTGCGACTGTGTGTTGCGACTGTGTGTGTGTGTGTGTGTGTGTGTGTTGCGACTGTGTGTGTGTGTGTGTGTGTGTGTGTGTGTGTGTGTGTGTTGCGACTGTGTGTGTGTGTGTGTGTGTGTATGTTGTGACTGTGTGTGTGTGTTGTGAAAGTGTGTGTGTGTGTGTGTGTTGCGACTGTGTGTGTGTGTTGTGAAAGTGTGTGTGTGTTGTGAAAGTGTGTGTGTGTGTTGCGACTGTGTGTGTGTGTATGTTGCGACTGTGTGTGTGTACCCTGGATCTCTGCCTGGGGGTCCTTGTAGAACCACTTCATGGCAGCGTCGTGGGAGAGGGGCAGGGCAGAGGCTGTGTTTCTGCTCTCCTGCAGCGTCTGGGTAAAACACTCCTCCTCTAGAGAGGTGTCCTGCAGGGATGCCACCATCTTCTCTGCCTCCTGCACACAGAGGAAGACAGACAGGTGGGGTTCATAAAACACTACATCACTTATCTGGGCTGTACTCTTACCAATGTTTCCCCTGTAATGTTACTACATACTGAGAGTGTTGTTTCGGACAATCCGTCTTACAGGTCCTTACAGTCCAGGGTTTCATATATGTTCAGGAAACCCGTCCCCAGACTAGTAGAGTTCCTACCTGTTGCAGGTGCTTCATGCCATCGTCATCCTCGGTGTCACCCCCTGGTGGCAGGGGGAGGTGGGTAGCAGCAGAGGAGGAGGAGGCGGAGGGAGGGGGGGAAGGCAGACTGGAGGAGGTGCTGGGGCTCTGCTGGGTGGTGGAGTCCTCTGCTGGTGATCCTTCAGGAACTACTACAACAACAGAGCAATAAGTCAGTGGGGAGGAGTGGAAGTTAAAACACAGAGAGAACATGGCTAGTGTTCACACAATTTCTATCTATAAATGGTGTCTCTTTTTCACATGTCTTTGAAATTCAAATCATTTAAACTTCATTAGAGAGAGAAAGAAAGAGTAACACAGAACACTCGTACCTTCACTTGGCATCTTGCTGGCCTTGGCAGGGACAGGAACAGCGAGAGGAGCAGGAGCAGGAAGAGGGTGGCTGTCGGCCATCTGAGAGGCCTCCAGCTCAGCCACTGTGAGGGAGAGCTGGGGCATGGGGGGGTTGAGGCCCAGGGCTGGAGGGGCAGAGGAGGAGGGGGGACTGGTTCTGTTCTTCACCTCCCCGTCACTGGCTGATTCTTTGACGTCAACTAGAGAGGGGAGGGTGAGGGGGAAAAAAGGCCAGAAAATAAAACATTTGTTAAAATTATTTTTTAATTAGGAGAGATTGAGTTAAAAAACACCCATAAACCTTTGAGATAAAGATATCAATTAAAAAGTAACTAAAGGTAAGAAAGAGTGCAGCTCCCTTACCTCTCTGTCCTCCATTCATGATCCTCTCCATGCCAGACAGGCTCTCTTCCTCCTCCTCTATCCCCTGGAAGTCAAACTCCTCATCCTTTGACAGAGACAGACACAATTAGCTGAAAAATGTATTACTGTCACCCACCAACTGAATTCACAGAATAACTAGACACAGAAAGACAGGCATATTTGTAGACTACCTCCTTGCACACATGCACACTAACACACCAACCTTGGATAGAGGAAGGAAAGCGCCGGATGCGTCGAAGGTGCCCATTTCTCCGTCCTCTTCATCAGTGCACCACTCAGGCAGTCCGTCTCTGTCGTCATCTAACCCTTCGCTCCCGGCCCGCCTGCGACCTCCGCCGAAGTCAAACTCAAACTTCCTGCGACGCCCCTCAACCGGACCGTCGTGCTCCCGCCAGCCTGCAGACCTTGGGCCTCCGTCTGAAAGAGTTAGAGGGAAGGGAAAGATAAGGTGACATCCCTCTGTGCTGTGTGTACGTCTCCAGAATAGTGTGTGTGTGCGCTACCATCTAATCTACGTGCTCCGGCCAGTCTCCAGCTGCCTCCTGGGTCGGCCCCTTCCTCTTCCTCCTGCTCCTCTCTGAGGGTACGCCAGTTCTCACTGTCAGACCGTGTGTAGTCCTTCCTCGGCACCCCCGGCACAGGTACACCCGTCACCTCCTCTAATCCAACACGTACCCCCTCCCTGGCACGCGCAGGCTTCTCAAAACGCCTCTCGCCCCTGGAGGAAGATGGGAAAACTTGGGAAATAGAAGTTACTCTTACATTTTAAGCCTTACCTTTATCTGAACCGGGAAGGTCATTTCTGAAAGATGAGTCACTTGGATTAAGGACACCTTCAACAATTTCAATTAAATATAAAAAAATATTTGTAAAAAATACATATATTTTTTATAAATCGCTCCTCCAGTTACTTAGTAACCAATAAGCTTCTCATTCACATCCTAAAATGACTAACAATTTCAAATTTCAAGGCAAATGGGGAAGGAGTGAAACAGTAGAGAGAGACAGGGTAGTGACAGAGGAAGTGAGTGTTTACCTGTCATCCCAGCTCTGGCTGCGATAGATCTCTCTGGCTCCGCGGCCGAAGCCCACCTCTCCCTCCTCAATACTTCTTTGGTAGAATCCTCCACTCTCTCCTCGGCCTCGCCCTAGAACAAGAGCCACACAGAGACACGCCATTTCCTTCACTGTACCAGACCGGACACACTTGAGATTCATATGCAAACAACGCTGTGCAAGCAAAGGGAGTACATAAGCCAGGCGGTAAGACGGGGACTTTAGACAGGGCCAAAAGGAATCACAGACGTCAGATGAGATCACAAAAGCTAAACACATAAAAGCAAGTCTGGCTTAAATAAACTGTTTACCTTTTGTGTTGTTATGGCTTGAGCTCAGTGCACCTTTCATTGTTTTAGAATTCACCCAGAGGCACAGATCTGGGATCAGCTGACCCTCCCTAAATCCTAAAGTTACTATTTGTTCCCCCCCCCCACAAATGGTTATCTTAGATCAGTGTCTTGAGGGCAACAACACATATGCGTTTCTTCTCACCTCGGCCTCCTCCTCGTGTGGTGCCTCTGCCTCGGGCCATGCCCGCAGGGGCGACTCCACCTCCTTTACCCATGAGCCTCATCACAGCAACGCTGTTCACAGACATGGAGAAGTTCCTCTGGTAGAAGAGAACGGAGGAATGTACAGAATACCAGTTGGGTGGGAACAAGTATGTGTGTGTGTGTGTGAGTGTGAGTGTGTAAGTGTGTGACTGACCTGCTCCTCCTCAGTGAGAGGCTCCAGTGCCAGCGGCTGCATGGGCTCATCTTGCAGAATAGCAGCAAACTCCTTATCCTGCATGTCCTCTGGGGCCTGGACACAACAAAGAACAGAACACAATGTAAACAAACATGACTTCCTATGGGATTGGAATGATCCAACACTCAACTATACAATTGTAGCATAGACTCTCACACTGGCAAGTCACAACAGGCCACGTTTCACAATTAGGGCAGGTTGCACTGACCCAGATTTAGCCTACTCCTGGACTATGTGGTAGTAGAAGCAGAAGTGGTGTAGTAGTGGTAGCGGTGTAATAGTAGTAGTAGTAGTAGCGGTGTAACAGTAGTAATAGTAGTAGCGGTGTAATAGTAGTAATAGTAGTAGCGGTGTAATAGTAGTAGTGGTGTAATAGTAGTAGTAGTAGCAGCGGTGTAATAGTAGTGGTAGTAGTAGCGATGTAATAGTAGTAGTAGTAGCAGTAGCGATGTAATAGTAGTAGTAGTAGTAGCGGTGTAGTAGTAGTAGTAGCAGTAGCGATGTAATAGTAGTAGTAGTAGCGGTGTAATAGTAGTAGCGGTGTAATAGTAGTAGTAGTAGCGATGTAATAGTAGTAGTAGTAGCGGTGTAATAGTAGTAGCGGTGTAATAGTAGTAGTAGTAGCGTTGTAATAGTAGTAGTAGTAGCGTTGTAATAGTAGTAGTAGTAGCGGTGTAATAGTAGTAGTAGTAGCGGTGTAATAGTAGTAGTAGCGGTGTAGTAGTAGCAGTAGCGGTGTAGTAGTAGCAGTAGCGGTGTAATAGTAGTAGTAGCGGTGTAATAGTAGTAGTAGCGGTGTAATAGTAGCAGTAGTAGTAGTAGTAGTAGCGTTGTAATAGTAGTAGTAGTAGCGTTGTAATAGTAGTAGTAGCGGTGTAGTAGTAGTAGTAGCAGTAGCGGTGTAATAGTAGTAGTAGCGGTGTAATAGTAGCAGTAGTAGTAGTAGTAGTAGCGTTGTAATAGTAGTAGTAGTAGCGTTGTAATAGTAGTAGTAGCGGTGTAATAGTAGTAGTAGTAGCGTTGTAATAGTAGTAGTAGCGGTGTAATAGTAGTAGTAGTAGCGTTGTAATAGTAGTAGTAGTAGCGGTGTAATAGTAGTAGTAGCGGTGTAGTAGTAGTAGTAGCAGTAGCGGTGTAATAGTAGTAGTAGCGGTGTAATAGTAGCAGTAGTAGTAGTAGTAGTAGCGTTGTAATAGTAGTAGTAGTAGCGTTGTAATAGTAGTAGTAGCGGTGTAATAGTAGCAGTAGTAGTAGTAGTAGCGTTGTAATAGTAGTAGTAGTAGCGTTGTAATAGTAGTAGTAGCGGTGTAATAGTAGCAGTAGCAGTGTAATAGTAGTAGTAGTAGTAGTAGTAGTAGTAGTAGTGGTGTAATAGTAGCAGTAGTACTGTAGTAGTAGTAGTAGTAGTAGTAGTAGCGGTGTAATAGTAGCAGTAGCGGTATAATAGTAGTAATAGTAGCAGTGTAATAGTAGTAATAGTAGCGGTGTAATAGTAGTAGTAATAGTAGCGGTGTAATAGTAGTAATAGTAGCGGTGTAATAGTAGTAATAGTAGCGGTGTAATAGTAGTGGTGTAATAGTAGTAATAGTAGCGGTGTAATAGTAGTAATAGTAGCGGTGTAATAGTAGTGGTGTAATAGTAGTAATAGTAGCGGTGTAATAGTAGTAATAGTAGCGGTGTAATAGTAGTGGTGTAATAGTAGTAGTAGTAGCGGTGTAATAGTAGTAGCAGTAGCGGTGTAATAGTAGTAATAGTAGCGGTGTAATAGTAGCAGTAGCGGTGTAATAGTAGCAGTAGCGGTGTAATAGCAGTAGTAGTAGTAGCAGCAATAGCAGCAGTAGTGTATTAGTTGAAGTAGAAGTGTGTGTGTGTGTGTGTGTGTGTGGTAGTGGTGTAGTAGTAGCATCAGTAGTAGTGTAGTAGTAGTAGTAGTAGCATCAGTAGTAGTTGTAGTGGTGTAATATTAGCATCAGTGGTAGTAGTGGTGTGATAGTAGCATCAGTGGTAGTAGTGGTGTAATAGTAGCATCAGTGGTAGTAGTAGTGGTGTAATAGTAGCATCAGTGGTAGTAGTAGTGGTGTAATAGTAGCATCAGTGGTAGTAGTAGTGGTGTAATAGTAGCATCCGTGGTAGTAGTAGTGGTGTAGTAGTAGCATCAGTAGTAGTAGTAGTGGTGTAGTAGTAGTAGCAGCATCAGTAGTAGTAGTGGTGTAGTAGTAATAGCGGTGTAATATTAGCATCAGTAGTAGTAGTGGTGTACTAGTAGTAGTGGTGTAGTAGTAACATCAGTAGTAGTAGCGGTGTAATAGTAGTAGTAGTGGTGTAGTAGTAATAGCGGTGTAATATTAGCATCAGTAGTAGTAGTGGTGTACTAGTAGTAGTGGTGTAGTAGTAGCATCAGTAGTAGTAGTGGTGTACTAGTAGTAGTGGTGTAGTAGTAGCATCAGTAGTAGTAATAGCGGTGCAATATTGGCATCAGTAGTAGTAGTGGTGTAGTCATAGTAATGGTGTAGTAGTAGCATCAGTAGTAGTAGTAGTAGTGGTGTAGTAGTAACATCAGTAGTAGTAGCGGTGTAATAGTAGTAGTAGTAGTAGTAGCGGTGTAATATTAGCATCAGTGGTAGTAGTGGTGTAATAGTAGCATCAGTGGTAGTAGTGGTGTAATAGTAGCATCAGTGGTAGTAGTAGTGGTGTAATAGTAGCATCAGTGGTAGTAGTAGTGGTGTAATAGTAGCATCAGTGGTAGTAGTAGTGGTGTAATAGTAGCATCCGTGGTAGTAGTAGTGGTGTAGTAGTAGCATCAGTAGTAGTAGTAGTGGTGTAGTAGTAGTAGCATCAGTAGTAGTAGTGGTGTAGTAGTAATAGCGGTGTAATATTAGCATCAGTAGTAGTAGTGGTGTACTAGTAGTAGTGGTGTAGTAGTAACATCAGTAGTAGTAGCGGTGTAATAGTAGTAGTAGTAGTAGTAGTAGTAGCGGTGTAATAGTAGTAGTAGCGGTGTAATAGTAGTAGTAGTAGTAGTAGTAGCGGTGTAATAGTAGTAGTAGCGGCGTAATAGTAGTAGTAGTAGTAGTAGTAGTAGTAGCGGTGTAATAGTAGTAGTAGCGGTGTAATAGTAGTAGTAGCGGTGTAATAGTAGTAGTAGTAGTAGTAGCGGTGTAATAGTAGTAGTAGTAGTAGTAGTAGCGGTGTAATAGTAGTAGTAGTAGTAGTAGCAGTGTAATTGTAGTAGTAGTAGTAGTAGCGGTGTAATAGTAGTAGTAGTAGTAGTAGTAGTAGCAGCGGTGTAATAGTAGTAGTAATAGTAGCAGCGGTGTAATAGCAGTAGTGTAATAGCAGTAGCGGTGTAATAGTAGTAGCAGTGTAATAGTAGTAGTAGTAGTAGTGGTGTAATAGTAGTAGTAGTGGTATAATAGTAGTAGTAGCAATAGCAGCAGTAGTGTATTAGTTGAAGTGGAAGTGTGTGTGTGGTAGTGGTGTAGTAGTAGCATCAGTAGTAGTAGTGGTGTAGTAGTAGTAGCATCAGTGGTAGTAGTGGTGTAATAGTAGCATCAGTGGTAGTAGTAGTGTAATAGTAGCATCAGTGCTAGTAGTAGTGGTGTAGTAGTAGCATCAGTGCTAGTAGTAGTGGTGTAGTAGTAGCATCAGTGGTAGTAGTAGTGGTGTAGTAGTAGCATCAGTGGTAGTAGTAGTGGTGTAGTAGTAGCATCAGTGGTAGTAGTAGTGGTGTAGTAGTAGCATCAGTGGTAGTAGTAGTGGTGTAGTAGTAGCATCAGTAGTAGTAGTAGTGGTGTAGTAGTAGTAGTAGTAGTAGTAATAACGGTGTAATATTAGCATCAGTAGTAGTAGTGGTGTAGTCGTAGTAGTAGTAGTGGTGTAGTAGTAGCATCAGTAGTAGTAGTGGTGGTGTAGTGGTAGTAGTAGTAGGGGTGTAATATTAGCATCGTAGTAGTAGTGGTGTAGTAGTAGCATCAGTAGTAGTAGTGGTGTAGTAGTAGCATCAGTAGTAGTAGTGGTGTAGTGGTAGTAGTAGTAGTAATAGTGGTGTAATATTAGCATCAGTAGTAGTAGTGTTGTAGTAGTAGTAGTGGTGTAGTAGTATCGGTGTAGTATTAGTAGTGGTGTAGTAGTAGCAGTGGTGTAGTAGTGGTGTAGTAGTAGCGGTGTAGTATTAGTAGTAGTAGTGGTGTAGTAGTAGTAATAGTGGTGTAATATTAGCATCAGTAGTAGTAGTGGTGTAGTAGTAGCAGCGGTGTAGTATTAGTAGTAGTAGTGGTGTAGTAGTAGTAATATTGGTGTAATATTAGCATCAGTAGTAGTAGTGGTGTAGTAGTAGAAGTGGTGTAGTAGTAGCGGTGTAGTAGTAGTAGTAGTGGTGTAGTAGTAGTAATAGTGGTGTAATATTAGCATCAGTAGTAGTAGTGGTGTAGTAGTAGTAGCGGTGTAGTATTAGTAGTGGTGTAGTATTAGTAGTAGTGGTGTAGTAGTGATGAGACTTCATCTTGGTCATTTGCAACCACCCATTTCATAAGACTGAGCACCGTGTGGCATCCTCCTCCTCACCTTGTTCTCTTTGATATAAAGTGCTAACATCTCCTCTCTGCCGTAGCGATACTCGGCCAGCTTGTACTTTGGCATCGCGGGGGAAGGAGGGGGGGACGTCACACTCCCCCCACTGGATAGTGCACGGAGCCTGGGGGAGGAAGGAGGAGGATAAGGGGCACAGGAGGGAAGAGAACAAAGTCAACACACACACACACACGATGAAATGGGCTAAATACCAAGACATGTCGTGACGCAAGCAATAGCACTATTGTACAGACATTTGACAAAAGCCCTATTCGGACGGGATAAGTTTTACTGGGGGAGCTCAGGTAATGTAATCATGTGCACGAGCATAAATCACCACATCCATCATTTTTGTCTTGTCCGAATCTTCCATGGCAGTCATTTTTACTTGGCAGGAAGGTTGTTATCCCAGCCCTAAAAACCTAGTGTTTTCAGCAAACTCCCAGGTCCTCTTATAATACTTATCCCGTGCGAATCGTCATCGCTGTGTTTTGAGGGATATTACAGAGTTTAACAGGTGCTGCACCCAGTTGGGGTAAGAACATGGGACCAAATTGACGCTTAAAACAAAGCGCTATGCACATAGACTAGAGATGAAAGATCTGTTTTGTTACATATCAACTTTCCTAGTGCCGTGCTTCTCTCTTAAAAGATTAAGTGGACGATATTGTGCCGATGAACTGATAAATTGCCAAATGTCAGTTAATTAAATGTCTGCATAGGTTACAGGTCATGGTTCACGCATTATTATTTAGACTTTCTCTGAACTGAAGGCCATTAGGTCAACATTAGGCTATCCCTAGACACTTCAAATACCTTCACGCCTAGAAGAGCGGTCATACCGGTCCCATTTTTAAATATCGAAAATAAATCATTAACGGGGCAGTTTGGTCAAACTAATCCAGTCCGAATCGTCCACTGGAAAAAACGGACACGCTGGAGTAATAATTACATAAGCAACGTTCTATAGTAATAGTAGTCCCGTGCAGATAGGGCTAAAGCCACTACGACAGAAGGTACTTTTGAAGAAAAAGGGAAGGAAGAGGGTATGGACGTGTGTGTGTTGCCACACGGAAAGCGAGGTCTGAGGAGTGATCTGGGCCCGTATCCACAAAGTGTCTCAGAGTAGGAATGCTAGGATCTATCCATTCCATATAGTCCAATGTTATTCGTTACGATCAAAAATACAAAACTGATCCAAGATCAGCACGTCTACTTTGAGACTCTTTGTGGATACGGTCCATGTTGGTTGGTGGAGCCCTAAAATGCACACGGCACAGCAGCCATCCAGAAGTCACAGTCTATTAAAAAGGTGTCCAACCACTGGCCTGCTACCAAACCAAGGCCTACGCCTCCCCTCAAATGAATCTCCACACAAACATTTACTGAGGGCTCAGCAGCCAGGAGAGGAGGAGGAAATGGACAGAATAGGAGAAGAGGAGCAAGAGGGTAAGGGAAGGAATGGATTTTTTAAAGCCTGTTCAGTACGGAGTAGAAAGTGGTAAGAACAGAGCAGCAAGAGAGGAAGAGAGGTAGATGGACAGAAGTGTTCAAGAACAAAAAGACGAGTTACCATTCTGGGCCGAAGTTAAGTGTCTCAGCAGTCATATTCCTCACGTCTTTACAGAGCTGAGTATCTGGAAACAGGAGCAAGAAAAGGATTCATCTGTGAGTGACACACACACCGTGGTTTCCGTTAGCCGGTAATTGCCGGCTTTTGGCCGATAAAAAGAAATGTCAAAAGCCGATAAATGAAATTGCCGCTGGCCAATTGTCCGGAAGAGAAACTACATTTAAAAAAAAAATCACATTGTGAAATAAAGCCTTTTAACCTATTAATTGATGGAAATACATTTGACTGGTCATGCTTATCAATCTATAAGGTCATTTGCATAATTTAGTGGAATTAAATTGCCGCGTGTACAGTATATTCGTTATGCATTTGATTTATTCATCGCACGCGTACAGCATACAGAGCGCTTGAACTGAAAATCTGTCAGGCAGCGCGAGAGCTGCTGCTACAGCATCTCAAACAGCAAATGCATAGGCAACGGAAAGCCGGCTTCGTCAGCACGTCACACATCTCTTTGCAATGAGCTGGAGGCAGTATGCATTTTGAAAAGGTATACTTAAAATAGTTTGAAACCGGAACGTATTACTACATATTATGAAGCATGTCTTACCTTGCTTCAAAGTAGCCTAGCCAACATCAGACCATATCTGTGGAGGAAACTATTTTAAATATAAACTTTCTTTCATTGTCCAGTAGCCAAATGCACAATCCTAGTCATATAGATAGATGGGTTAGCTGACAAGATCACTAAAACGATGGGCGCGCTTCCATGAGGCAGAAGTCAGCATGCTGTTGTGACTCTGGATGGCCAGATTGCTAGCAAGAATGTCAAGAAACCGCCATGTGGGAAATCGTAAGTGGCTTGTTTTAGCTCCTTTCATCTTGTTCTCGATACCATGTCTTGTTTCGAGGTGTTTTGACTGATTTCATGTCAATGCTAATATGGCTAAAATTCACTAGCTAACCAACGACTGTAACAACGTATTTGAGAGACAAGTACTCATTGTGCAAACGTATTTATCCCGTCTGTTTTGCCCCCTAGTTGTGCACGCGTTGGTTTTGTTGCTAAACAAACAAGCAACCCATGCTAGTTGTTGCATACTAGATCTCCCCTCTTTCTAAATTTCAAATGGATATTTTTACATGACAATGATCGAGATACAAAGATGTTACTATAACACGAAATGAAACTGTTCCGCTAAAATGAAAACCATAATAACTGGCACGCAGAACCGTATATATGGGAAGATAAATTGGCATTCCACGTGAGAAAGTTTACAGACTCCTCGTTTAGCCTGTTATCGGGAACTTCAGGTAGCGGCAGAATCTGGGAAAGCCAGTAGGAGAGGGAAGAGGATGGACGGGACAGGTTACGTTGTTTTTCTTATTATCTTGATCTCCCTCTTAAGTCATTTGTGTGTCATTTCATCAAACAGGGAGCTTCAAGCGTCAGACAAGCTCAACACATATAGCGGATTTGATTGAAAACACACATAGGGTGTGTCTATATGGAAAAATACACTTTCGAACAGAGGACTTTCAGTTGACCAAGATTACTTGTAGTCAGGGACAGCCCTACATCATTGCATCCTCAACTTACATGTTCTGTAGAATTAGCCTAATCTGTCATTGTGAGCACCGTGGGTGGACGGCCTAATCAGGTTACGCACCCAATGCATATGGGTCCTGTAAAGTTCTCAAATGTCTGGTAAATTAAAAATGCTGCAGGTCAAATGTCCAGTGCCACATTTTCCTGACGGAAACCCTGACACACACCAACTAACAAATGCCATGCTCGCGCACAAACACACACAGCTCTTACCCTGTCCAGAAGAGTGGACCAGGCTGGACTTCGCTGGACCAGGCTAGGACTGGCTTAGAAGGCTGAGTGAGAAGGCTGAGTGGTGCTTACACAGCTGTGGTAACAGAGCTCCCCAACACACACAGAGATAGAGAATAGCTGCCTGTTTCAGGTGTGTATAGGGGATAGAGTACTGGTATGGATATGAGGACAGTTTGGAAGAAGCCTCTGCTCACAACTGGGGGAAAAAAGTCGTAAAAAGAAAAACAAGAAACTGGAATAATCCAAAAACGAGTTGACGAAACAAACTAAATAAAATACTCGATAGTAACAATAATGATTACGACAACAGCAGTAATATCACATTTGACATGAAAAAAAAAGAAGATTAATCTCGATTTAAATCAAAACGCAGGGGAAAACAGAACAGGCTGCTGGAACAGCTGCTAGGAGCAGACGCGACTCTCTCCCTCCTTCTCTCCCACTTTTCTCTCCTGTCGTTTCCTCTCCGACTGAAACGTGGCTTGACTGACCCTCTAGGTGACGACACCTTTGATTCCTGTCCACCTCCCTTCAAACTGCTGTAAACAACAAGAAAAGAGAAAGAGAGTGAGCGATAGCAAGTAGAGAGAAACAGAGAGAAACAAACACACCCAGTCACAGCTTGGCAGACAGGAAATCTATGTACTTGAATTTTTGTGTTGGAACGACACATTTTTAATGCAGTTTGGACTGCTTAGAAAGAGTGTTGATAGAGTCAACTTGTTTAAGCATTTAACATTTTTTCACATGTATTTTTCCGTAGAATAAGATGGCTACAGTAGCCTTCCACTGAGAACGTTTGGGTTTATTCATGTCCATTTGATGCAAATTAATAATCAACATCGCAAGAGCTTTGCCATCAATAATAATTAACTTAGTCAACAACTTTCCATGTTTACAGAATGTGCGCCCCCAGTGACTAATACAATAGTGATGACACCCTTTTGCAAAAAAAATGCACCTGGTTGGAGATGGCACCTGCAAACGTCATGGCAACAACAATATCCAAGCAACAGAATGCCACCCCCAGGCTTTGCAGTAAAAACAGACACCCAACAGACAGACACCTATGAGCCTGCATTGCTGCTCCCATAGAGTTTGAAAAGCCCCTCACACTATAGAAATCTTGTCAGGTGATTGTAATTCTATGGCTTCTCCTCTTCTTGAGATGCACAGCTAAGAATAGGTGGACTAGCAGCTAATTAAATCATTCCAGGGATGTGCATGTCTCCTTTCATGAACGATTCGATATGCATTTAGAAACAGTGGCGCCGATAAGATACAGGACCGATATGTTTTAGTTCGAAACTATTCAGTAAGAGTCGGTTTGATTAGGAGGCACAAATGAATGCAATTCGGCTCGATGCACTAACATTTTCCATGTTAAAATAGTGTCTGCTGCTGACGAGAGCTCAGGGGCTGGGCCTCTCGGAGCTGGATCTGTCTGCGATAACTTCTCTAAACTGACTGGCTATTTGTTAGTGTCCATGTATGTAGGTACCTTTGCCATAGTGCAGACAGAGCAGCTACCACCCCACTATCAGATTAGGGGTGGGGGCAATTCCCACTTTTTTTTTTTTATCTGAAATCACCATCAACCACTGATTAACTGGTCATTTTCACAGATAAAATTGTTGTGAGCTAGTACTATGACAATATTTATCTTTAGAAATTATCATGGCATTTAGCCAATTAATATAATGCAGCTTTGGATTTTACCGCCGTCTGAAAAACAGATGGTTAAAACCGTTTGTAATCAGCATCTGAATGCTGAAGGTGCCATGCAGATGTCCAAATAGCCTATTAGAACAGAGATAGATTTGCTCGTGCCAACGATAGGTAGGCCCATCTCCCTCACCGCGTGCACAGCTGTTATTCTGAGAGTCACATGCATAAAAGTTATATAGGATAGGCTACTGAACTGAAGGAGAGGAAGCATCAGTCACAACAGATGAGGTTTTTTTTCCGGAATAAAACAAAACACAACACTTGAGCGGGAACTGATTCATATCAGTGAATCTTACATCCATACATAATTCATCTATAAAAAGGGTGTTGACACAGAAAAAGGCCCCTACCTACACAAAACAGCATATTAACAATAAGCAGAATGAAGCAAACAACAAAACACAAAAAAATCCTAGATAAAGTTGAATATTTTTTTATAATATTTTCAGTGTGCTCTAAAATATAGAGTATGTCTAGATTCTGAAATTAAAAAATGTTCACATTAATTTATTCAACATTAAAAATATGAAAATCTCAAAAGTAACCTTTTAATTTTTTGTTTGGAACAATATACATCTTCAAACAAGTCAGCTTTCCAGAGTAAGATCTCTAGTACTTGGGAAGATGACCCATTTTATACATAGATATTGCCATTATATGTCATTAACCAATCAGGATAGCACATGAAGCAAATCATCAGCAGAGTTCCCTTTGAATCCATGTTCCCACGCACTGTGTTGGTGTTGCTCATAACTTCAAAATTAGCAGAGAGCCCACTCTGGAAATGTAATGAACTTGAAGAGTATATTGTGCCAAACCATGTGTTAAAATTAACTAAATCAACAAGGGTACTTTTGAGATATTCATTTTAATATTTTTGATTGTTTGTATTTATCAAGGATTCTCATCAGTTTCTTCCAATGCAACAGATAATGTTGCTGGACCCTAGGAAGAGTAATGCAGTTATATACAATTTAAAATATTACATTACATTTAACATCTTTCACAACACATTACGTGTGTGTTCTCTACTTCCACATACAGTTCATTCGGAAAGTATTAAGACTCCCTAACATTCAGAATTTTGTTACATTACAGCCTTATTCTAAAATGGATTAAAAATGTCCCTCCCCTCATCTACACACAATACCCCATAATGACAAAGCAAAAACAGTTTTTTATACATTTTTAAATATCACATTTACATAAATATTCAGACCCTTTACTCAGTACTTTGTTGAAGCACTTTTGGCAGCGATTACAGCCTCAAGTCTTCTTGGGTATGATGCTACAAGCTTGACACACCAGTATTTGGGGAGTTTATCACATTCTTCTCTGCAGATTCTCTAAAGCTCTGTCAGGGTGTGTCGCAGCCATCCGCGACCGGAAGACCCATGAGGCGGTGAACAATTGGTCCAGCATCGTCCGGGTTGGGGGAGGATGTCCTTATCCCATCGCGCTCTAGTGACACCTGTGGCGGGCCAGGCGCATGCAGTTCTACATTGTTTCCTCTGACTCATTCATGCGGCTGGCCTCCGGGTTAAGCAAGCAGTGTGTCAAGACGCAGTGCAGCTTGGCAGGGTTGTGTTTCAGAGGATGCATGGCTCTCGACCTTCGCCTCTCCTGAGTCCGTAGGGGAGTTGCAGTGATGGGACAAGACTAACTACCAATTAGATATCATGAAATTGGGGGGAAAAAGTACACACGGGATGAAGTCCAGGATCTGGCTGGGCCACTCAAGGACATTGAGATCTGTCCCGAAGCCACTCCTGCGTTCTCTTACTGTGTGCTTAGGGTCGTTGTCGTGTTGTAAGGTGAACCTTCGTCCCAGTCTGAGGTCCTGAGCAGATCTCTGTACTTTTCGCTGTTCATCTTTCTCTCAAAGATGGCCTCCCAGTCCCTGATGCTGAAAAACACCGCACATCATGATGCTGCCACCACCATGCTTCACCGTAGGAATGGTGCCAGGTTGCCTCCATACGCGATGCTTGGTATTCAGGCCATAGAGTTCAATCTTCATTTCATCAGACCAGAGAAGCTTGTTTCTCATTGTCTAAGAGTCTTTAGGTGCCTTTTGGCAAACTCCAAGTGGGCTGTCATGTGCCTTTTACTGAGGAGTGGCTTCCTTCCGGCCACTCTACCATAAAGGCCTGATTGGAGGAGTGCTGCAGAGATGGTTGTCCTTCTGGAAGATTCTCCTATCTCCACAGAGGAACTCTGGAGCTCTGTCAGAGTGATCATCTGGTTCTTGGTCACCTCCCTGACCAAGACCCTACTCCCCGGATTTCTCAGTTTGGCCGGGCGACCAGCTCTAGGAAGAGTCTTGGTGGCTCCAAACTTCTTCCATTTAAGAATGATGGAGGCTACGGTGTCCTTGGGGACTTTCAATGTTGCAAACATAAATTGGTACACTTCCCCACATCTGTGCCCCGACACAATCCTGTCTCGGAGCTCTACGGACAATTCTTTCAACCCCAATCACTTGAATTGACCATAGGTGGACTCCCAAGTTGTAGAAATATCTCAAGGATGATCAATGGAAACAGGATGCACGTTAGCTCAATTTCAAGTCTCATAGCAAAGGGTCTGAATACTTATGTAAATAAGGTAGGTTTTTTTAATATACATTTCTAAAAACCTGTTTTTGCATTGTCATTATGGGGTATTGTGTGTCGATTGATTAAATAAACAATTTTCCTCATCAATTTTAGATTAAGGCTGTAACGAAACAAAATGTGAAAAAAGGGAAGGGGTCTGAATACTTTCCAAACACTGTATATTCTGGCCCCACCCTTGCTACTATAACAGCCTCCACTCTTCTGGGAAGGCTTTCCACTAGATGTTGGAACATTGCTGCAGGGACTTGCTTCCATTCAGCCACAAGAGCATTAGTGAGCTGGGGCACAGATGTTGGGCAATTAGGCCTGGCTTGTAGTCAGCGTTCCAATTCATCCCAAAGGTGTTTGATGGGGTTCAGGTCAGGGCTCTGTGCAGGCCAGTCAAGTTTTTCCACACCAATCTTGACAAAACATTTCTGTATGGACCTCGCTTTGTGCATGGGGGCAATTGTCATGCTGAAACAGGAAAGGGCCTTCACACCAAACTGTTGCCACAAAGTTGGAATGCACAGAATCGTCTAGAATGTCATTGTACGCTGTAGGGTTAAAATTTCCCTTCACTGAAACTTATGGGGCAAAACCATGAAAAACAGCCCCAGACCATACTCCTCCTCTACCAAAACTTCACAGTTGGCACGATGCACTCTGCAAGGTAACGTTCTCCTGGACAGATTCGTTCTTTGGACTGCCAGATGGCGAAGCGTGATTCATCACTCCAGAGAACATGTTTCCACTGCTCCAAGGTCCACAGGCTTTGTTTTTTGTTGTTAAATTGATCCTTTATTTAACTAGGCAAGTCAGGTAAGAACAAATTCTTATTTACAATGACGGCCTACCAGGGAACCGTGGGTTACCTTCCTTGTTCAGGGGCAGAACGCCAGATGTTTACCTTGTCAGCTCGGGATTTGATCCAGCAACCTTTTGGTTATTGGCCCAACACTCTAACCACTCGGCTACACCCCTCCAGCTGACACTTGGCATTGCGCATGATGATCTTAGGCTTGCTTGTGTGTGACTGCTCGGCCATGGAAACCTATTTCATGAAGCTCACAACGAACCGTTCTTGTGCTGACGTTGCTTCCAGAGGCAGTTTGGAACTTGATAGTGAGTGTTGCAACAGAGGACAGGTGATTTTATGCACTATGTGCTTCAGCACTCGGTGGTCCACTCAACTTTAAAAAAAATACCTAGACCAATCAAGGGCAGGCAAAGACTGGAAGTAGTTACGCAACATATCTAATACTAACAAATTAGATCAAGATTAACTTCTCACTAGCCAGCCAGCTAACCCGCAAAAAGTTAGGGGTAAACAAACAGTGATGTAAGTATGATGGGACAGCTTTACAGTCAGTGTCAGCAGGCCCGGTAACAAATTAGTTTGGCAAAATAAATATCATCCAAATAATTTGTTGTTGTGACAGCCAAGTATGTTAATAACGACTTGTGAGCCTGCTGAAAACCTTTATTGAAACGACAACAAAAAAAATGTCAGTAGTTTGCTTAGGATGCCACCAAAAGTTAGGCTAATTACATGGGAGTAAGGAAGTACCCTACGGCTGTACCCTACTCGGGGCGTGGTCACGTTAAATCACGCCTCGTCTTGTGTATCTGTAATATTAGCAAGCAACAATGACAGTAAACACCATGTCCAACCGGTGTACCATGGGTCGGTTTAGGAAATACAGCTAGCTAGTAATGTATAGTATGATTCAGGTGTTATTTTCAGCAAAATAAAGTCATACATACTATGTACTTGTTGCGGTCTTTCATGCCAGATAACTGATAAATATAGGTTTTCCTTAAACCATTGTGGCAATTCATTGATTTACTAAAGAATCTTGCTCGTTTGGAATTTAGTAGCAGCCACCATTGGGCCATGTAACGTTAGTAAGCAACGCCGACAAGACTCGAGCATCAAACACCTCTATCAGAAAAGGCACGGGACAATCGCTTGAGATAAAATGTTAAATAATTGTATTCAGATTGTTGCTTATCAATGAACAATTGTTTACCCAGCTAATAATATTTCAATGACATAACATTAACAATCAGTATCTGGCCGTGTAAGACATTCGATTTCCATGCAAGGTTCAAATGACACAAGATATGGCGAAGGGGGCGGAGTGTCCGCGTGTGTGAATCAACGCACTCCCTTCCCTTGTCAATCCGCCGCCCCTACAACTCTACCCCGCTGCTTACTATGGCCTTCCACAACCCGAGCAAAACAAACCAATAAAACAGAAATGGTAACCAATAATGCCGTCGTTCTACGGCTCGCTCAGAGCCCCATCTTCTGAAACACCAATCATTTCATTAGAGAGAATTTAGGCACCTGACTCGCGTTTGTATGGGCCCTCTCAGATTAAAGTGATTTGCTAACTATGTAACGTTATAGATGACCGTGTCAACCATTCCCAAAAATGCTCAAAGAACCATAGCTTACCTTTGAATTAATGTAGTTTATTTCTTTTTAAATACGTTTTGTTGTGTACAATCTTCGGTTTTAATTCATATGCATTGGTTTCCTTTCTCTTTCTGTAAACATCCTCCTCCAACAGAATGGTACTGATACTCTCATGAAGTCGTGTTCAATGTTTGATTTGTTTACCCCCTCTCCTACGGTCGCTGCGTGTTGATGTCCAGTCGAGAAGTCTGCTCCTTACTCTTGTTGTTTGTGTTTTCAGAGAAAGATGGCCGCCCTACTCACACCACGTGACGTAACATTGACTTGTGTTACGCGTTGTTTGCTAATGTTATGCTATTTTCAGACCAACCATCCCACGCTTGCACAGCATGTATAACTTATAATAATATAATGATTTGCAATTAGGCTGAATCTAATGCATTTTAGCGTGCTCGCAAGCGGTTGTCGTGGTATATCCGTAATCGAGCCACACACGTCAACACTGCACTTCACTTGGGTTGTTTACAGGGGGTGGGCGTTGTAACAACAGGGGTGTAATCGTTATGCAGATTATGTTGCAACCCGTTTACTCCAAACGGAAAACGTAAACGACAGTTTATATTGGTCAAATTCAGTTCGTTCCGTTTGCGCTGTTTCCGTTTTGTTTCTAAACAGTACACTGTTTCCGTAATGAATACGCCCCATATACTATTATCGCGGATATTCAATTTAACCATTATATTTCAAATGTAGCTTGGTACGACTGCAAATATACGTTTTTATTTAACCAGTAATCAGAGGGTGGCGCAGCACTGTATTTGATATGTATTTTCATAATATTAACTGATGGAGGAGAACGTTTTCGTATTGATTACTTCCGGGGCACCTCTGTGTTTCCAGAAGTTCACAAACCTCTCAGGTTCTGAGTTCCCCAGCACGATAGAGTCAAAATTTGAATAATTTGGTTGCAAACCGTGATTGAAGGTACAGTCTGATTGCTTTCACGTTCTTATTTTGTCTTAACGTTAACTACCTTTGTTTGGAGTGACACATTTTAGCACAGAGTGTAACGGTTAAATTACATTACGTTCCAATCTAGATAACGTTAGCTAGCTACCAGTCGACCTCTCTGGTATTTTGAGTATTTCAGAACCTTCAGTAAATTGGCTAAGCAGTATATTTGCTGCCTGAAAGATGATTGTGTTGATCTTCCGTTCTTGTCATTGACATTTCCTTTCCTGTTGTTTTTGCCACCTATTACTGCAGTGCTCCATTCCATTACTTCCCTGTTTCTGACTGACTCAATCGTGATGACAGAACCACACAGCCCTATCTCTGCCTCCGTCCCCCAGACAACCCCAGGCATCATCATGCCCCCGGCCGACGGCAGTGGCACAGCGGTGGAGATGGACCCTGTGGAGTACACCCTCCGCAAGCGTCTCCCCAGGAAGCTGCCCAAGCGCCGCAATGACGTGTACGTCAACATGAAGACAGACTTCCGGGCCCAGCTGGCCCGCTGCCAGAAGCTGCTGGAGGGAGGAGGCCACAGGGAGATCTGCGTCCATGGTCTGGGCCTGGCCATCAATAGGGCCATCAACATCGCCCTGCAGCTCCAGGCCAGCAGCCAGGGCGCACTACAGCTGGCGGCCAACACGTCTACAGTGGAGCTGGTGGACGATCTGGAGCCTGAGGACCCGGACGAGGCGGGGGAACCCATGACACGCACTCGGAATAATTCGGCTATTCATATCAAAGTGTTCTACCCAGACCCACAGTGACCCGAAACGCATCACCATCAGTCCTAGCTCGGATATGGCTAGCTACCTCCATTGTCATGGTGTCTGTAATATAGTAATGGAGGCTAGTCATACCTCACTCGTATCTCACCTGGTTAATCCTGCCGGATATCCTAACCCTCTGCGGTGGCTGTTATCCAGATGTGGGAAATAATGAGAAGTGTCTATGAACTGAGCTGATTTCAGAGCTTTTGGAAGCTCTTTCTCAGCTTTGTCATTTTGTTATGCATGTCAGTCAGAGAAGTGTATTTGTTAGTATCAAGATGTGATGTTTCATGCCATCATTTCCAATCCCTCACTGCCTGAAAAAAATAACTCCCATAGGAAATGGGACAGACCACACTAAGGCTGCATTTACACAGGCAGCCCAATTCTGATATTTTTTCCACTAATGGGTCTTTTGACCAATCAAATCAGATCTTTTCACATGAGCTCTTTTAAGAACTGATCTTAGTGGGGAAAGAATATCAGCGTTGGGCTACCTTTTGTAAATGCAGCCTAACTCATGCGAGCTACAATACTCCTGTTCCACATGGGAATACATGCTCTGAAAAGGATGTGGATTTAAAGCTTACATAAAACCTTGTAGATTTTTTAAAAGTGTAATCACTGAATATTAGTTGACTATGGGAATTAAGTCATATTTTTTTGTAATTTGCTGGTCAGATTTAAGTTTACCAACTATATATGCAATTATGCATTTTACCTAACAATGCCAAACATTTGACATACAAATTCTGTCAAGTCAGTAAATGTTAGTTTTTTTTACATCATACAAATGTATGTTTTTAGCTTCAGTATTTGAATGTATATACAGTATTTATTGTACATGTGTAATAAAATAAGGAAAGTACAGAAGTTTTTTTCATGAAACATTAAGTGTAAAACTGACAATCATCCAGTCATTTTTGCAGTTAGTAACAGTGAATCTCCACTAGGTGTCATTTGAATGCTTCTTTCATGCACTGCTTACACTACTCATATCTTTTTTTACCTTTATTTAACTAGGCAAGTCAGTTAAGAACAAATTCTTATGTTCAATGACTGCCTAGGAACAGAGGGTCAACTGCCTTGTTCAGGAGCAGAACGACTGATTTTTACCTTGTCAGCTCAGGATTTGATCTTGCAACCTTTTGGTTAGTAGTCCAACGCTCTAACCACTAGGCTACCTGCATATTAAGAAGTTATTCTTTACTTATTTTTTTACACTCAGTTTATATGTTGATAAGCAACTGCTTGCTTAGGTTAGGTTTAGAATACGGGTAATGGTTAAGTTTAGGGTTAGAGCTAGGGTTAGTAGATAGTTAGTTGAAATGTTACTTGTAGTCTGTAGAGCATTTACAGATGGACTATCCAAATAAAGTGTTACGCCTATGGCTTTCTTTCCAAACCACAGATATATCTCCAGGGGACAGGACAACAAAAGTGATGCAATTATCACACAGACAAACAAACTTCCTCTTGCCTTTTTTTCATCTATCCTTTTTTAAATTAAATAATGATATTTTGTATTTAAAAACCAAATGGCACTATGATAGAGGGGGCAAAACAACTGATACAAACAGGACAAAAACCTGTACAAACATCTGCACTGTGACTGTAAAACGTTCAAACGAGAAGCAAAACTACCCAGGAGAACAAATCTAATCCCAAAAGTGAAAGCATCCACCACGTCAGCGACTCCAAAGGTTCCCAGGATTCGGGTTGATTGGCTGCTGGTTGAAGGAAGGTATAAGAGAGACAAAACAGGCATGCAGGATGTTCATCATAAGAACCAATCAATATTTGTCCTGGCAGTCTTGCTATCTGCGTCGAAGCTCTAGTTGAGCACTGGTCTGCATTAGCCAGACACACTGATAATCAGAGCATAGCTTCAGAGTTCTCACGTAAGCCCTTCCTCTCAATCGTTTCCTCCTTCAACCCGACTGAACCTCCGCTTCTGTCTCTCCCACCTCTAGTCCGTTCAATAGGGTTATAAGAGTTGTATAAAACTGTCATTCACACAGATATTTTCTCGCACATACATACAGTACATACAAACACACAGATCATTTATTCTATGAAGGGTAACAGACAGGAGTGAACAGTTGGATATTGACGTATACAAATATCTTTACAACATGGTTCAGTGGCGTTATATAGTGATTATGATTAACCGATGGAGCCCAACGGCGGCCTCTAATTCATAGTTACAGTATGTCTCTCAGAATACTTTCGCCATGACAGTGAGTCGAGCTTAAATGTAGAACTATAAATAAGTAATTACAAAGAGCAATATAAAATTCATTTAAGGACACCAATAAACAGCAGTTGGAAAAGTGTTGTGTGTTAAGAATGAGGTGGGCGGTGAAGTTTGAAGAGTTTGTGGTATAGGCTAGGCCTCCTCCTCCTGGACTTTGACAGGCTGTCAATGCTGTCAGTCAGGTACAGTGCAGAACAACTCCAACAAGGTGTCATCAGGTGCAATCCACGTGGGTTGTCCAGTGCTTGGCGGTGAGAACTCACAGTCCATGCTAAAACACACACACACACACACACACACACACACACACACACACACACACACACACACACACACACACACACACACACACACACACACACACACACACACACACACACACAGTACTGAAGAGCCGTAGAGCGGTACATTATATTGGCCCCATTCGTTGTTGACTTCTTCACCACATTCCTCCCTCATGTCAATATTCACAAGGTGCTACCTGCTCTTGTTCTTTTAAAGGTCCAATAGGAACTATTCTGTCCACATAGCTTCATTCTCCTCTGAGAGGATCTGGTTCACACACTCTCCTCTTTTAGACTTCTACCTGGCAACAAGCAGGGTCAATAGTGTAAGAGCCCGCCCCCCCTGCCAGAGGGAGCTCCAATCAGTTCAGCCCTGCCTTGGAGAGCCCCAATCAGCTGCTACCCTGGTGGCAGATGGGTGCGTTGGACAGCAAGAGGTGCACCTTGCCTCGCAGGAAGTTAACGTGGACCTGGAGGAGCTCTGAAGCAGACGACACCCGCCATGTCTCCTCACCTCCAGCCACTCCCCCTGCTGGAGGGGTGTACTCCTGACAGGAAGAAGAAAAACACAGCGATGTGAAGGATCCAAGAGAAATATTCATGTTATCCTAGTGCCCTCAAACTCAACTCTGGACCTCGAGGCAAGTTCCACTGCTTTTAAAAAAATTGTTCCCCTTTAATCGGGCACTGATTTAGACTTGGGATACCAGGTGGGTGTAAGTCATTATCGGGTACAACAGAAAAAAAGCAGGCCCTGGACCTCGTAGGGTAAGAGTTGAATACCCATGTCCTAGTACTTGGGAAGTGAACAGGCTGGAGATGAGTTGACTAATCCAAAATTTAATTTGACACAAAGATCCAGACGATCCAGGGGTCTGATTACCATCATTTTTATAGTTACTTCTTAATCCCTTAATTTGTGTAAGCCATTACTACCTAACCCTGATAGTGCATATCAGCAGTAGGTCTATTTCACCAGGGTACAAGCCTTGGGCGATGTTTGTTTGATGTCTCTACTAAGAAACCTCTCAGTGGCCCTTGAGCCTGAATGTACAGATGGAGTGACTGGAGCTCCGTTTGTCTTTCCATGGCCTTGGCGTGTACCCAGTGAACTCTGCCTGCCTGTCAGTGACCTCACTGGTGTAAGCGATTGTGGTTGTTGGAATTTCTGCTACTATCTAAGAACCAGCCCCACTGGCGAGGGATTTCTTCGAATTTCTCAGACATGACAGTTCTTTACAGTCCGTATGACACAACCATACAGCCCCCCTTCCCCTCTTCCCCTCTTCCCCCCTTCCCTCCACTAGCAAGCTCTACAGTGTGGGAATAGTAGGAACTGAGTCATTCAGATTAAACGTTGCGTGTCTGTAGGAATGCATCTGCCTGGACAGGGCCCTAAGTGAACTAAAGATAGCGAACATTCCAATTCTTGTCTCCAATAGCAACATCGATAAGTCATTCAATAATAACTACAATGAAATGGTGGGAATTACAGCACTGATTGATTACCTGTTCACCTGTTTGCCTGACAGTTATTTTACCTCAATATTCACCACTCCGTCCTCATGCCACAACCTCACTCTGCCATTGACCTTTGCCCTTTGAACCCTGACCTCTGTGACCTAGCTCACCTGGATGTTGAGGCTGCGCAGCACCTGTCCGATGCTGAAGATGTTTCTGAGGCTGTTGTCTATGTGACTGTGGAGCACTGTGTTGGTGACGGACGTTCGTAGCGAGCCGATGGCCTGGTTTAACAGCCACAGGCCAGACTGAACCTCCTGAGCTTGCTCCAGTGCCTACAGAATCACACACAGACATAGTTCACCAGTTGACCAGAGCCATGTGATTTAGGTTGAAACCTCAATGGCCAAACTCTCTCTTTCTATGACTCTACAATGGCATAACAGGATTGATTCTTAGAGAGAGAGAGAGAGAGAGAGAGAGAGAGGGTGAGACTATTTACTCACAGTTTTCCTCTCCCAGACGTTAAAGTCTACTTTGGTTTGGGGAACAGTGACGGGCTCTGCAAGACCACGTCCTTCTTTACATGCCAGCTGAGAGAGGGATCAGAGGTGGATGGAGAAGAGAAACGGGGCAAGGAAACATGGAAAGATTAGAAGACGGATGGAGAAATGTGAGATGAAATATGACTATTACTCTGACTATCTCTGTAAATAGCACCAGCTCATGGCCATCAAGAGGCCAGACCAGACGTGGATGTGGTGTGTAATGTCTCACCATGGCTGCCTCAGCATCTCTGGCCTCTTCAATGAAGTGTTTTAGGACCCGCAGGTCACAGATCGGACGCAGGGGGTTAGATAGCCCTGGTTTGGTCCACTCCAACAGCATCAGCAGAAAGGCAAAGAGTCCTACACACACACCACACACACACACACACACACACACACACACACACACACACACACACACACACACACACACACACACACACACACACACACACACACACACACAGGAGCTTCAGCAAACACACTCTCAACACTCCCTACCATTACCACCCATAACCAATTAGAAACAATATGTAGTGTAACACCCATACACAATAGGGAAAACGTTATCGAAGGGTTAGGGGCTAAGGGTGGATTTGAGCTTGGGCGACTAACTAGGTATAGACTGCATAGGTCTGTATAAACTTGGTGGGTCAAATGCAATTCTGAACTGGCACAAGTGTTGGCCACAAGCGGGACTCGGATGTCGTATCCTTAACACAAGGAGCTCCAACTACTTGTGCTGGTGCAAAGAATGCCACATATTCACCGGAGAAATCATCCAAGCGAGCGAAACGGTGGCTAGCTAGCTAGCTAAAATTGGCCATTTCCTAAATTAGCCATGGAAGGAGATAGGGATTTGGACTTGAGGTTTTACTCAATTCTCCGTACTGGCCAAGGATTATAACGGTGATTCTGATCCAACCATAAATAGGAATTCATGAATAGGAATGTATGAACATTGTGCCCCTGGACTGAGAGGATAGACCTTCAATATGTAGCGAGATGTACAGTGCAATCGGAAAGTATTCAGACCCCTTGACTTTTTCCACATTTTGTGAAGTTACAGCCTTATTCTAAAATGTATAAAATATTTTTTCCCCCCATCAATCTATACACAACACCCCATACTGACCAAGCGGAAACACGTTTTTAGACATTTTTGCAAATGTTTTAAAAACAAAAAAACAGAAATACCCTATTTCCATAAGTATTCAGACCCTTTGCTATGAGAATCGAAATTCAGCTCAGGTGCATCGTGTTTCCATTGATCATCCTTGAGATGTTTATACAACTTGATTGAAATCCACCTGTGGTAAATTCAATTGATTGGACATGATTTGGAAAGGCACAACCCTGTCTATATAAGATCCCACAGTTGACAGTGCATGTCAGAACAAAAACCAAGCCATGAGGTTCAAGGAATTGTCCGTAGAGCTTCAAGATAGGATTGTGTCGAGGCACAGATCTGGGGAAGGGTACCAAAACATTTCTGCAGCATTGAAGGTCCCCAAGAACACAGTGGCCTCCTTCATTCTTAAATGGAAGAAGTTTGGAACCACCAAGACCCTTCCTAGAGCTGGCCGCCCGGCCAAACTGAGCAGGAGAAGGGCCTTGGTCAGGGAGGTGATCGGGGGAGAAGGGCCTTGGTCAGGGAGGTGACCAAGAACCCAATGGTCACTCTTACAGAGCTCCAGAATTCCTCTGGGGAGATGAGAGAACCTTCCAGAAGGACGACCATCTCCGCAGCACTCCTCCAATCAGGCCTTTATGGTAGAGTGGCCAGACAAATCCACTCCTCAGTAAAAGGCACATGACAGCCCACTTAGAGTTTGCCAAAAGGCACCTAAAGACTCTCAGACCATGAGAAACAATATTCTCTGGTCTGATGAAACCAAGATTGAACTCTTTAGCCTGAATGCCAAGCGTCACGTCTGGAGGAAACCTGGTACCATCCTATGGTGAAGCATGTGGTGACAGCATCATACTGTGGGGATGTTTTTCAGCGGCAGGGACTGGGAGACTAGTCAGGATCGAGGGAAAGATGAATGGAGAAAGTACAGAGAGATCCTTGATGAAAACCTGCTCCAGAGCGCTCAGGACCTCAGACTGGGACGAAGGTTCACCTTCCAACAGGACAACGACCCTAAGCCAAGACAATGCTTCAGCACCAGTCTCTGAATGTCCTTGAGTGGACTAGCCAGAGCCCGGAGTTGAACCCGATCGAACATCTCTAATGAGACCTGAAAATAGCTGTGCAGCGACGCTCCCCATCCAACCTGGCAGAGCTTGAGAAGGTCTGCAGAGAAGAATGGGAGAAGCTAATGTTGCCCATGAAAGGAAGTTAGGCTAGCGAGCAAGCATTTTAGCCAGGTAGCCTAGGACAACTAAAAACAAAAGTGTATACTTTTACAGAGTAATAGACCATTTCATCAACATGACGATGTCATTGGCATTTCTCTGCAAGTAGGGTGAGTCAACATGTTTTTTTCTACTTGCACAAACGCACACACCCACAAACACAAATCAGAACCATGGACAGCCAGATTATATTTAGTTTATGTTGATTGGACTAAATATTTTTCATATATATTTTAGTTGTCACTGTATTAGACTAAGCATTGGTGATTTGATGATGTTGAAATGTTGAAGTTGAAATGGTGCCGGAATAGCGGAGGCAGTTCCTGTTTTCGTTGCGACTTGCGGTAACTCTCCGTGGTTCTAAATCAGTAGCTGTTTAGTGGTCCGGAAATGTTGGGAAACATTAACTTGCTTGACCATGCTGTAGGTCATGTAACATGCATGACAGAGGTTGCTCTCCGGTTTTGTGATGAAACAAAGGTGTGGTTCAATTGATTCTGCCACTGTGTATTCGTATTGTCTAGGCCTTAGGCCTATAGATATCACGGTCGCGAGGCATATGAACTAGCAGGTTATAGAACAAACAACGTAATTATTACAACATGTATCTTGCAATATGGCTTTTTTTCCTGGCTTGGCTTCCCCAGTGATTTTACCCTCGCACCTCTACTGTTTAAACTACATTATCATGAAATAAATGCCATTTACTTGGAGCTATGCCGGCCAATGCATGTGAGGGTCATCCTCTCTCTACCCAGCCCACTCTGGCTCGATTCGTCTCTCATAATTCTGTTCACATCCCTTTATCCCAAGTCAAGTCATTTTCCCTGTCCCCCATCGTCTGTAGCATCCCCTCCTCCATCTCCGTGCCCCACATTCTGAGCCCATCTCCTAGTCCTTTGCGAACCCCTCTGAATCTCTGAACCTATGAATAACACACAAACCAGTCACACAGGTTAGTCCTCAGTCAGCCGAATCCTTCGACATCTGAACTGTTCTTTCCTGCTCTGGCCGTAATGCTGTGCCACAGACTGGACACTGTTCTATGCTCTCCACAGCTTGCTTCTCCAGACAAACTACTACTGTTCCATTCAGTCAATTTAATTCACACTGTAGAAGAATAACGCTTTGAATTGGGAGTTACTTGGTACACCTGACTTGCAAGCAAGGCAATGGGTCTCGCCTGTTTGGCCTCCGTCATCCAGAACATGAGATCAGATGTGGCCCTGGACACACACGGAGTGGCTCGCATTCCATGAGGGTCCATGTCAATCGGGCAGCACCATGCTACTGTACACAGCACATAGCAGTGCTTTTGTGGAAATCTGCGGTCTATGTATTACTGAACGTCACGCATAATGGGGTCATGCGTGTTCTTAGTGTGGGAGACGTGTGGTATTTCTAGTGACAGCCTGGTAAAAATGGGCTCAGCAGGCCTTTCCATACATTCAGTCTGCAGGGCACTTCTCCTAGTGCAAACTGTTCCATATTAATAGTGGTAACCCTTATGGGTTACACTGACAGCTCTATGGAGTTGTTCCACACTGCTGCAGGTCATTTGGGCATCCCGTTGAATGAGCTCTTTCACTGCAGCCTGACTGTGTGACGGAGTGAGATGCTACGGATTACAGACAGCCCTCCAAGTCTGCCTCATGCCAGGTCAGACACTGGAAGCCTCCGCTGCTGTTTCCCAGGAACCATTTTGTTGTGGTTTTTAGCCCAATTTTAGCCAATTATTTGAGTTTAGGCAGTTTATACATAAAGAGTTGGCTTATCAAGGAAGATATCTGTTTTGTGAGTATAAATGACCTGCGTTCCACCAGATGATGCTTCTTTATTGATTCATATTGACTCCATTTTGGCTGTGGGACGGCTGAAGCCCCTTTGAATTAAGAGACCGGGATTCAAAGAGGTAACAATTTTACCCCCTCTTGCAACCTGACACGTAGGATGCTTCACCCTGACACGTAGGATGCTTCACCCTGACACGTAGGATGTGTTTGGGTGTACAGCACCAGACCACGCCCGCCTCGTAGGCTACCAAGCCTGGGGGCTTCTCAAAGAACCTCTTTATATTGTCTGTCTGTGTTGTCCCACTGTGCTAGAATTGAGCCAGCTATAAGTACTGGCTTATCTGCGTCGGCTCTCTATTTGACTCCATCCACCCCCTCACCATCTACTGGAACCTCACACCGGCCCTGTGGAGATGAGAAACTAAACCTTTATTCAGTCCAATGTCCAAAGCCACAGAGACGATAGTCCTGCGATCCATTGTGACATAGCTACGCAGCTCTGAGTCCACTTCCCCTTCCAATTAAAATGTGGGTAGGTCAAAATAATGACAAACTTTTGCTGACATATGATTGGGTTCCCTGGGTGGGGGTCCCTGGGCAAGAAATGGTTGAAGACCCCTGTTCTAGAACATTGATGTGCGGACGTGGATTTGGACTGATAAGCATTTAAGCCAGCAGCAGGTGTGTGTGTGTGTGTGTGTTTGTGTGTGTGTGTGTGTGCGTGTACAACAAGTTGACAGAGTGACCTTTGCCATGGCCTACGTGTGAAGGTGAAGGAGAGTGTGTGCACTCACTTACTCACTCACTCTCAGACTTCCTCACTGGGTGACTCTGCAATACTGACCAATAGTCTACGCTGCATGTCTGCCAGCCACGAGCTGAGCACCGGGACTCTGAGTCCCGGAAGTTGGACAAACGTAAAGGTAACAGGACCAGTGGCAAAAGCACCAAATGCCAAGATTTGACTTCTATTTTTTACCTTTCAATGGTCTAGTTCTGTGCTGTGCACTGATTATGCACCTTGGCAAGCACCAGACTTAGAGTGTGGCAGATTATTCTCCCAAAGGTCACCTAGCTGTCACTGATGCTCTCTTATGAGAGGACTTTGATTCCAAATCCAATCGAGGCTTGACGTTTAATCAATCAAATGACTTCTACATGACCTTGGTTTATTCTCAAGGCGAACTCAGCACTTCAATCCAAATGGGAAGAGTGACAGAGAAATTATGTATAATGACAAACTACACTGGCAGCCTTTTCTCTTAGACTCTTAGTCTAAGATGAATGCACTAACTGGAAGTCACTCTGGATAAGAGCATCTGCAAAATTACTGAAATGTGTTTTTTAACTTGTAAATGAATGTGAAAAGTTTTGAGTAATCAGCAAGCAGGTCACACTGATATGACATAATTTCCTGTGAGGAATCCCAATGTAATGCAATGTCAAAGGGTGGAATCCTGAACTTCCTCTGTGGAAATCAATTTTCTGCTAAATGATCCTTTGAGAAATGTAAAGTCATCGCATTCTAACATGAATCAGCATTAACTAGAAGCCTGACTTCCTCGCTGCCTCAACATTGCAGAGTCATGTTAACTAGTTAACTAACAGGAAACACATCCATTTCCTTTTCCATGGTAAGTAAATAGCCTTGTCAGAGCCAGAACGGCACATAGGACAGGAGCCTCACTCTCCTGTTAGCGTGAGGCATCTTGATGTACAAGCACACCCCCTGGACAGGACGTCAGTATATCGCAGGGCAGGGCCTTACCCCCAATCCATCAGCTCAACCTTCCAATCTCAGAGAGGAAACGGTAACCATAAGGCTACCGAGTTGGTTGGTACTCATGGTATGGTGAAGGGTAAAAAAGTACTCACATTTGAATTTGTTAACCATGAGGCTTTTGATCAATGAGTGGGTCTTTTCTATTCAAAACTTTGGAAGCATTCAACTTTCCATCTGAAATAATAGAATTCATAAAAATATTATGTAAATATCCTAAAGCAAAAAATACACAAATAATACATTATCTAATAAAATTGCTTTAGAAAGGGCCATGAGACAGGGATGTCCTCACTCTCCCCTCCTGTTTGCACTGGCAATTGAACCGCATGCAGAAATAATTAGACAGAACCCAAATGTAACAGGTATCGGTATTGGTAAAAATGAATACAAACTAAACTTATTTTAGTTTATATTCATGACGATCTCCTGATATACCTGACTAATATTAAAAACTTTAATGCCCCCTTGTTAAAAAGATTTGCGTAACACTCAAAAATCTCAGGAAAAGGAAACATAATAACGCATGAGCTACAGCAATCCCTTAAGTGGACCACAAAAACATGAAATAGGATGCTTGATAAGTGACAACAAACAACAAATCTATAAAGATAGCCTAATCCTGTTACTCAACAACATGAAAGCAGATCTAAATGGAAGAATCTCAGCATAAACCTTACAGGTAGAATAAACCATCTTTGGAATGACGTGGCTTATACCTCTTAAAATCTATTTCTAAACTATTGGAACAAAATTACAGTTAGCAACATTTTTAATCCAGTATAAACTCACGTATAGAACGCATCATACAATTGGCAAATTTCACAAATTCTACAGCACACTAGCAGAGTCGTGTCTTAAGTGTAAAACTAACAATGACTCAATAATGAATACCTTCTCCGAGTGCTATAAAGTCCAAATGTCATGGGCTGAGTTAGAATGATGGCTGTCAGAAGTTTTACAATGTAAATGTACTTTTTATCTGCCTATCTGCATATTTCAAGACATGGCATAGCCTATGAGGTTCGGTGAGATACCCAATGAGTTGGACAATATTATTTTTGTCACTTATATTACCAGTCAAAAGTTTGGGCACACCTACTCATTCATTAGTTTTTCTTTATTTTTTACTATTTTCTACACTGTGTAAGGGCTATTTGACCAAGAAGGAGAGTGATGGAGTGCTGCATCACATGACCTGGCCTCCACAATCACCCGACCTCAACCCAATTGAGATGGTTTGGGATGAGTTGGACTGCAGAGTGAAGGAAAAGCAGCCAACAAGTGCTCAGAATATGTGTGAACTTCTTCAAGACAGTTGAAAAAGCATTCCAGGTGAAGCTGGTTGAGAGAATGCCAAGAGTGTGCAAAACTGTCATCAAGGCAATGGGTGGCTACTTTGAAGAATCTCAAATATAAAATATAATTGGATTTGTTTGACACTTTTTTGGTTACTACATGATTCTGTGTTATTTCATAGTTTTAAATATGATTTGGAATTCGTTTTCTTAGTGATCCCCAATCAAGTGCAACATGGTAATTGTACCAGCATGCAGCTTCAAATCCAATACTGAAACGTGCGTGGCTCAGGGAGACCCGTGCGTAATTCTCTCCACTGAGCTGGAACCGTGGGGATAAAGCTCCTCCATGCTTCGCCTCATTAGGCTATTAATTCGGAGACTTTACGCATGTAGGCTAGCTCAGTTGAGCTCTTCGCTGTGTCAAAACCTCTGTGTGAAAATAAACTTTTACTGTAATTAACTTCCACTAGCTCACTACTCACATCATGTGGACATCGAAATGCTCACAAAACACTTACACAAAACACGTACACATTACTTGGGCTACATAGCTAATTATTTTTCCGAAAATGTGGATATAATATCTTATTTAGGTTATAATATACCAAGTAATTATAAAACGGTCTTACCTCTACTTGAATTGTGGAACATTTGCAAAGCAGTGCGGCATCGTTTAAACACATCGCGCGAAATGATAAAATATGTTCACACACTCCTCAACAGGTATTGCAAAGGACATCCGTCCATTTAATCCAAACCATGCCCAGAGCACTTGTCCGCATTCTCCAGACGCTGCATGTGGAGAGTTTAGTGCTGCGTGCATCTCCCAGTCAGAGCCAAATGCAGTAGCCTCCGGCTCCTCATCGGAGCAAGAATATATCAGGCTTTGTTTGCATCACTGATTTTGGCAACCTGCTAAAACGTGTATTTACCTCCCATCCGCAATGCGAAAAGACAATACAGCCGATAGGGATGCGCAAACACTCTTTACGCACCAACACAGACAAGAGCATTAAACCATCAACTCAGGTCGTCCTTTGCCAAACCATGAAAATATTCAACCCCAGGAGAATAAAACTAAAGCATTACTAGTTACTCACTGGGTGGTAACTCCATATCGGAATCCGCATAGTCCCTCACAGGATCCTCGCTGTTTCGTCTATATACACCATTAATTGCAACCGAAGCTCTTTTATGGATTTGTCGCTGGATTTGATTGCACTTATCCGGTAGTTGTTTCTACAACTGATCCGTTAGATTTTTGTTATTGATGACAATGAAAATAAAGTTGCATTGTCCTGTGATGACTATCTGAACGACTTCCGCTGTTATGGGTCCATTTTTTTATTTGATTGTTATCCAAATAATATCCATGTTTTCAAACAATAGTCCCCAAATGTAGCCTAAATCATGTCTCAAAAAAAGCAAGGAGGGACTTCCCATTCACCCATTATCTATGAATAATCCCCTGTACACGCTTTCCACTTGGCTGACAACAATTTCTACAGAAATTACATTTTTAATTCATTGGACACAGTGACATCCTTTGTAATCCTGGTATGCAAGTGTACCAGAAGTGCCGGTGTGCCATGGTGCGCTCACAGACCAGAGCGTCACAAAAGTAATAACCTTGTCCTAGAGTTTTATGTCAGTAATTCCGTTATTTGCCTGTTGATGGAATTTCTCAGAGGCTTTTTGTGTCAACATCTTTAAACTTTGTTTAGACGCCGACAACCCCCACCCAGTTTTGTTGACGCAGCGGTCGTCTCCCCGGGTTGTAGCCTGATGTCTGGGAGACACAGCCACGCGTGGCGGGGGTGGGGAGGCTTTCCTGGAGCCCTCCGAGGTTCCTGTCCAAAGATGTTGGTCACTGTCCTTCCTGCACGTTCACAGCAGCAGCAGCATCAGGTGACACATCAGCACAATGGGAACCAATGTCTTTGCTCTGAGATGTAGATTACCCCCTCTTCAGTCAATCAACATGGACATGGTCAACATCAACAACATAATTTTTTTTTAAATCCACGTTATTTTCACGTCATTTCAATAACAAAAAATACGACGTTCAATCAACATGGAATACTGATTGGATTTGCAAAAATTCATCAATTTAAAGGAATTCAGCTATTTTTTTACCAAACCTTTCACCTAAATTTCTGATTTTTTTTTGTGTTGATTTCATGTTAAATTCACGTTAGTTGACTATCAGCCAAATGTAAATCAAAACTATAGGTTGAACTGATGTCGGGTGCCCAGTGGATTGTGTGCACTGTAAAATAATTGTGTGCACCATTTAATAATTTCACCAACAGTCACATGATGAATAAACATGTGGACTTGTGTTGGCTCCCCTAAATTAAAGGCTTCAACTCAGTGGGCTAACGTTGTTTTCAGTTGCATATAGGCGATGACCCTGATTTGATACCCAGACAATCACATAAGGAGGTCCAAATAGTTTATTCCTGGTTTGAACTTCAGTTATTCAATACATCCTTGTTCCTAAACCCTGATTAATAAGGCTATTATCATTTAAGGAGTTTTATTAAGACTCTGTAATGACATTTAGATTGTTGCTCAGAAGGAAACCGATAACTGTTGACATACGTTGACATATAGTACTTGGCTCACATCCAAATTAACTAGGTTCAGGTACTCAGTATCTGTATGAATCATTTGGGAACAAAGTTAATTTTGGTAAAAAAATGTGAAACGTGATACAATGATAATAACGTTACATAGCAACAGTAGCCCAGTAACTACTTGTAGTTACAAGCAGTGTCCATGCCAACACCGAAATAGAATCCATGTCTCAGGAAGATAATGAGACACTTTCAAGGAATCTGATCAAGTTCAATGGGAGGCCGAGAGTCCACTCCGCAAGTTTGCAGACAGCATTCTTAGAAATGTTTCCTGCTGATATAGTTCCCTTGTGTTACAATCAAACACGTAATACAGTGGGGCAAAAAAGTATTTAGTCAGCCACCAATTATGCAAGTTCTCCCACTTAAAAATATGAGAGAGGCCTGTAATGTTCATCATAGGTACACTTCAACTATGACAGACAAAATGAGAGAAAAAAAATCCAGAAAATCACATTGTAGGATTTTTAATTTATTTATTTGCAAATTATGGTGGAAAATAAGTATTTGGTCAATAACAAAAGTTTATCTCAATACTTTGTTATATACCCTTTGTTGGCAATGACAGAGGTCAAACGTTTTCTGTAAGTCTTTCACAGACTGTTGCTGGTATTGCTGCAGATCTCCTCTAGAGCGGTGATGTTTTGGGACTGTTGCTGGACAACACGGACTTTCAACTCCCTCCAAAGATTTTCTATGGGGTTGAGATCTGGAGACTGGCTAGGCCACTCCAGGACCTTGAAATGCTTCTTACGAAGCAACTCCTTCGTTGCCCGGGTGGTGTGTTTGGGATCATTGTCATGCTGAAAGACCAGGCCACGTTTCATCTTCAATGCCCTTGCTGATGGAAGGAGGTTTTCACTCAAAATCTCACGATACATGGCCCCATTCATTCTTTCCTTTACACGGATCAGTCGTCCTGGTCCCTTTGCAGAAAAACAGCCCCAAAGCATGATGTTTCCACCCCCATGCTTCACAGTAGGTATGGTGTTCTTTGGATGCAACTCAGCATTCTTTGTTCTCCAAACACGACGAGTTGAGTTTTTACCAAAAAGTTCTATTTTGGTTTCATCTGACCATATGACATTCTCCCAATCTTCTTCTGGATCATCCAAATGCTCTCTAGCAAACTTCAGACGGGCCTGGACATGTACTGGCTTAAGCAGGGGGACACGTCTGGCACTGCAGGATTTGAGTCCCTGGCGGCGTAGTGTGTTACTGATGATAGGCTTTGTTACTTTGGTCCCAGCTCTCTGCAGGTCATTCACTAGGTCCCCCCGTGTGGTTCTGGGATTTTTGCTCACCGTTCTTGTGATCATTTTGACCCCACGGGGTGAGATCTTGCGTGGAGCCCCAGATCGAGGGAGATTATCAGTGGTCTTGTATGTCTTCCATTTCCTAATAATTGCTCCCACAGTTGATTTCTTCAAACCAAGCTGCTTACCTATTGCAGATTCAGTCTTCCCAGCCTGGTGCAGGTCTACAATTTTGTTTCTGGTGTCCTTTGACAGCTCTTTGGTCTTGACCATAGTGGAGTTTGGAGTGTGACTGTTTGAGGTTGTGGACAGGTGTCTTTTATACTGATATCAAGTTCAAACAGGTGCCATTAATACAGGTAACGAGTGGAGGACAGAGGAGCCTCTTAAAGAAGAAGTTACAGGTCTGTGAGAGCCAGAAATCTTACTTGTTTGTAGGTGACCAAATACTTATTTACCACCATAATTTGCAAATAAATTCATTAAAAATCCTACAATGTGATTTTCTGGATTTTTTTTCTCATTTTGTCTGTCATAGTTGAAGTGTACCTATGATGAAAAATACAGGCCTCTCTCATCTTTTTAAGTGGGAGAACTTGCACAATTGGTGGCTGACTAAATACTTTTTTGCCCACTGTATGCACTAGTAGCTCTGTTTAGTAGGATTACTAATTTAAATGACTATGCTAGTTTGTGGAATTTGCCCAGAGGATGTTTCTCAATAGACTGAGCTGATTCTGGAGATCCCCTCGCTATCAGCTGGCCTGTGGGGCCCGAGCATAATTGTCGCTGTGGTTGTGCGTGCATGTTTGGGGGTGTGTGCACTTACAGTATATTTGCACGTGAACATGTATGTGTCTAGTGTATCTTGTTTCCCTGTATTTGTTTTAGTAAAGCAGTAGGATCCCCTAAGCAATCAGAGAGTGACACCTGATAGCGCACATTCAAACATGCCACTACTTCCTCTGCAACATAAAAGGCTCTCATAGTCCCTTAATGGCGTGTAACTCATGACTTACAGGAGGACTTTGCTGGAAAGTTCCTGTACTTAGGTCCCAGTGGGTTTTAATAAAAGGGTGGATTGAGGACAGGCCCCATATGGGGCCCCAGTTAAACACCAACAGAACACAGTGTTAATTAGCTCCGGTAAAGATGCCTTTGGAGCACTTTCAATGTACCACCCATGTGTAATGGGCACCATCTATCACACCAATAGAGCATTATAACACTTGCTATAAGCATTCATAACAGCTCATGGTTTCTTATAAAAAGCCTTTAAAAATACCTTAAAATATACTTGGACTACATTACACCCACATGGTTCATTAAAAGTGATACTGATGTTAGGTCCAAATCCTATTGATTAAAGACTGGCACCAAGACCGGCAGTGTTGGAAATCACAGGAGGCTGCCGAGGGGAGGACAACTCACAATAATGGCTGGAATGGAGCAAATGAAATGAAATGGCATCAAACACATGAAAACCATGTGCTTGATGTATTTGATACAGTTCCACTGATTCCGCTCCAGCCATTACCACGAGCCCGTCCTCCGTAATTAAAGTGCCAATCTTTAATATTATTCTGGGTATGAAGAGGATTCATTAAGAAGTATTTATTTATTTAAACTTTATTTAACTAGGGGCTAGGTCTATGTGCCCAGGGATGGGGGCTGGGTCTATGTGCCCAGGGCTGGGGGCTGGGTCTATGTGCCCAGGGCTGGGGGCTGGGTCTATGTGCCCAGGGCTGGGGGCTGGGTCTATGTGCCCAGGGCTGGGGGCTAGGTCTATGTGCCCATGGCTGGGGGCTGGGTCTATGTGCCCAGGGCTGGGGGCTAGGTCTATGTGCCCAGGGCTGGGGGCTGGGTCTATGTGCCCAGGCCTGGGTCTATGTGCCCAGGGCTGGGGGTCTGGGTCTATGTGCCCAGGGCTGGGGGCTAGGTCTATGTGCCCAGGGCTGGGGGCTGGGTCTATGTGCCCAGGGCTGGGGGCTGGGTCTATGTGCCCAGGCCTGGGTCTATGTGCCCAGGGCTGGGGGCTAGGTCTATGTGCCCAGGGCTGGGGGCTGGGTCTATGTGCCCAGGGCTCGGTCTATGTGCCCAGGGCTGGGGGCTGGGTCTATGTGCCCAGGGCTGGGGGCTGGGTCTATGTGCCCAGGGCTGGGGGCTGGGTCTATGTGCCCAGGGCTGGGGGCTGGGTCTATGTGCCCAGGGCTCGGTCTATGTGCCCAGGGCTGGGGGCTGGGTCTATGTGCCCAGGGCTGGGGGCTGGGTCTATGTGCCCAGGGCTCGGTCTATGTGCCCAGGGCTGGGGGCTAGGTCTATGTGCCCAGGGCTGGGGGCTGGGTCTATGTGCCCAGGGCTCGGTCTATGTGCCCAGGGCTGGGGGCTGGGTCTATGTGCCCAGGGCTCGGTCTATGTGCCCAGGGCTGGGGGCGGGGTCTATGTGCTGGGGCTTTGTGCCAAGAGATTGGGGCTGGGTCTATGTGCCCAGGGCTGGGGGCTGGGTCTATGTGCCCAGGGCTGGGGGCTGGGTCTATGTGCCCAGGGCTCGGTCTATGTGCCCAGGGCTGGGGGCTGGGTCTATGTGCCCAGGGCTCGGTCTATGTGCCCAGGGCTGGGGGCTGGGTCTATGTGCCCAGGGCTGGGGGCTGGGTCTATGTGCCCAGGGCTCGGTCTATGTGCCCAGGGCTGGGGGCAGGGTCTATGTGCTGGGGCTTTGTGCCAAGAGATTGGGGCTGGGTCTTTTATTTATTTGTATTTTATTTAACTAGACAAGTCAGTTAAGAACAAATTCTTATTTACAATGACAGACTACCAAAAGGCAAAAAGGCCTCTGGCGGGGACAGGGGCTGGAATAAAAAAATATATATATATATAAGACAAAATACACATCATGACAAGAGAGACACCACAACCCTACATAAAGAGAGACCTAAGACAACAACATAGCATGGCAGCAACACATGACAACACAGCATGGAAGCAACACCACATGACAACAGCATGGTATCAACACAACATGGTAGCAGCACAAGTTAGGAACACATTATTTTAAATGATCAAATTCAAAGGAAACTTCGAGACAGGAAACAGGGTTCAATAGTGAAGTAGACTGTATAGACCATCTTATCACAAATTCAAACTACTGTATGTAATTCCTGTCACAATTCATTAACGCCATTGGGCCATTTGATTTTGGCATAATTTCAGACTTTCTATAAATATTGCTTCAAAACAATGGAAGGCCCAAGGTGTGAATTTCTCACCCACTATTAGTGTACAATGTTGCATAGCAAACAGCTTGTGGGCTTGGATATTACAGGCTACAAAAGACAGGTGGTTTACAAAGCACACCTTCACATGGGCATGCAGTGAGGCATCAAAGATCACCCAGGTGACTGGCTGTGTGCAGTCTCAATGTCTCTTAACATTATCATGGATCTCAGTCTGGACTGGGTCCATGGCTCGCTGAACTGTTTGCTCAAATCAAACTCTGGGCTGTTTGCTTATGCCTGAGCCAAAATGAGAGAGGGGGGAGAGAGAGAGACAAGGTACGTGCTGCGAGCCATGTGTCAGGGCGGAGGGCTCGGGGGGTGTCCCCGTCTTAGTGACTCCATGGCTGGGACCTACGTTGCCGTGGCATTAGGAATGATTTAAAAGGGAAAGAGGGACGAGCCCAAGGACACCCACCTCCCCTTGTTGTCAATAAACAAAGACAGCCAGGAGTCAGGGAAAGAGAGCGAGAGAGTCAGAGGGAGAGAGAATCCACAACATAGTAAACAGCAGCCGTGAAAGTGCATGGCGGCAGTCTTTCTCCCTGCCGACAGGAAGACAGCCAGAAAGGTCTGCCTTCTGCAAGTCAGTCCACTGGCGCGACACAAGACAGGAAACTCACAGGAAAGAATGGGGGACCATAGAGGCAGGAGCCAGGTCAGGGACAGTAAGCCTGTCGGAAGTTATTGTTTTCGGACCAACACAGGCGTCTGTCCGCAGTCGAAGAGTAATCTTCCAGTCGGGTCTGGCCTGGGACAGGTTCCACTTATGTCATGACCTCTCCAATAGGGATTTTCTGGGACAGGAAGCCCCGAAGTTCGTCACCACAAGAGCCGTACTGTGTCCTGCTTGTAATAACAGTAGCAAGTAGTTATTTAATACATTTGATGAACTTCCTTATTCAATGACCTTAATTCAATACCTATGGGCCATGAGGAACGGGAGGACACTGACCTTTTGGATGTAAACAATGCTTCTGATAACTATCACAACTACCTCCCCACTCTATAAGTCATTTTGTGGATGCCAGACACACTTCAACTGCATTGTATGTGACAATCTCACAGTTCCCTCCACGCATTTATTTAGATGCATAAGCTGGTCTTTCAACCGGCTACAGCGATCCTCTTCTCGCGTGATGATAAGTTGTATATTTGTCCATCTCTCCTCTATTCTGTTCAGTCTCCATTACCGCCCACGAACAAAAAATGAAAAGGATGACACAAAATAGCCCGGATAACTCCACCAGCACTCCCGCCTTCAATACTTAAAAACATTTTTACCAAGTCTTGTTTCTAGTTCCATGGAAAATGAAAAACAAACAAGAACCAACAAGGCTTGTTCGTGCTGGTTCCGGCCCGGCACGCTTTGATTCCTCTACATGATATAACTCTCTCTCACGTATTCTATGGCCTGGCTGCCTTGGTCTCACCCTGACCTGCAGCCCAGGGCGTCATGGCGATGGTCGAGGAGGTGAGGCTCGTGCTTAACGCCACAATAAGGGACCATCGGCCAAAAGAGGAAATCTGACCTGCTGTTTGGCAGTCTCTACACACCGCCTTTCCCTGTGGCCTAGCCAACCACCCTGACCTCGAGCCACCCCTGTTGATTGTTTATGGAAGAACCCCCCCACACACACACAGCTATAAATACCTGGCGGCTCTTCAGCAAGAGGATTTTAATAGACTGAAAAGAGCCTCATCTACTCATAAACAACAACTTGGTCGGAGACAGGTTCCACATCGCTAGTATAGCCTTTTTACTCTGGCAGGAAACACAGCAGAGATACAGTATGTTTGGTATTTAACTCTGTCACTCCTCCATAGACCTTTTCTGTAATAATAATATGAATAAATAATAGACTGTTATATTACTGTCTGCTCCTGTACGGGGGAGCCTACTTTTAGTATCATCCTAGGGTTTGGAAATGAGCCAAGTCTACTTAGGTCCCGAACTGTGCCAAAAGAGAGATGAAATCCCTATGACTGTAAGCAGTACAGGGCTGAGGGCTCGCACAGCTGTTCAAACTTCCCAGAAGCCCCGATCTCATAGCCTAACATGGCATAATAGAAAACACACTCCAGTCTAAATGACCCAATACAACACAGCTGTTTCATCTGCTAGTCCAGTGCCAATTCCCTTAATTCCTTTAACAGGGTGTAGTTGGTCAAGAAAGACAAACACACAAACACGTGTGGCACTTGAGGCATGCAGGCAACACTATTCAATTGATCAACGGAACAAATCCAACAAGTGTCACAAACTAACAAAAATGAATGGATAATTTCTTCAGGAGCTGTGGTTCAGTGGTTGGACACGCTTGATGCTCTCCTTAGCTATGGGGCCACAGAGTTCCCTATCTGAATAATCTTTTATCTATAGTGACATTGAGGCCCCGGTTCATTGACTGAACCCTGAGCTTTCTAACTACTTTAAGGATTTCATGGTTGGATTTGGCTCTATCATCCAAACTACGATAAGATCACCAAGTCTGATCATATCGGGTTGGGAAGGCTTCATGCTGTAATGAAAAGTCACAGATAAGGCCATGTGATTATCTAATGTGGTGTAGTCGCTTATTCTTTGTAAAAAAAAATCCCATTGCATAGGGCTCAGACAATTACTGTATTATTGTGTAACCGATGGTTATGGATGAGACCATTATGACAATAAAATGAGTAAGTTCAGGAGTAAAGATTTGATTAACAAGTCACATAATAAGTTCCATGGACTCACTGTGTGAAATAGTAGTTTAACATGATTTTTTTTAATGACTTCCTCATCTCTGTACACATAAGGTCCCTCAGTCAAGTAGTGAATTTCAAACATAGATTCAACCACAAAGACCAGGGAGGTTTTCCAATGCCTTGTACAGGAGGGCACCTATTGGTAGATGGGGGGAAAAAATAAGCTGACATTGAATATCCCTTTGATCATGGTGAAATGATTAATTACACTTTGGATGGTGTGTCAATGCACCCAGTCACTACAAAGATACAGGTGTTCTTCCTAACTCAGTTGCTGGAGAGGAAAGAAACCGCTCATGGATTTCACCATGAGGCCAATGGTGACTTTAAAATAGTAAAAGGAGAAAACTGAGGATGGATCAACAACATTGTGGTTGCGCCACAATGCTAACCTAATTGACAGAGTGAAAATAAGGAAGTCTGTACAGAATTAAAAAAAATCCAAAACATGCATCCGGTTTGCAAAAATGTTTTCACTTTGTCATTATGGGGTGTTGTGTGTAGATGGGTGAGAAAAAAAAGGCGATGTAATCCATTTGGAATTCAGGCTGTAACACAACAATATGTGGAATAAGTCAAGGGGTTATGAATCCATTCTGAAGGCACTGTAAATCACATCTGAAGCTATAGACAAACAGTGAGTTTCTCCAGCAGACAGGATTTAAAGCAAATACGAAGCTACGGAGGACATGTTTAGCCTCTCAGTTGTTTGGTAACATGACTGTTTTCCTTTCTTTTCACAATGGGGGTATTTTGGTGCTCGTTGAAATTCCTGGCTTTTTCCGGAAAGCACAGGCTGGGATTTTATGGATATGTTCAGTTAAGCATAGTTAGATACATAACATGCACTATGTTAAAACATAACTCTGGCAGTACTTAATACATATTATTTAACAGTCTTTATTTAGGAATAAAATAGGAATAAAATAGAAGTGTGACCTAAGAGGGCGTTTCCCCACCACACCACAACCATGGAAATAGTCAAACTGCCTGATCCATCTAACCACAGTATAGTTCACCACATGCTTTCAGGAATGATTATTCATCATCCCGACATATTCTTATCACATAGGTTATTTTATCACTGCATTTTGATTGCATTATCTTAGCTTGACACCTGAAGTAACTCAAGCTCTAATCTTTGGAAGGCTGTCCAGCGATAGAAAGGTGACCCCTTCAATGGGGTTGGGTAGAGTCTGTAGTGGCCACATTGTGGTGTAAGGAAACAGTAATTGTCATTACTATGCAGTGAACACCAGCCATGCCAGCATGTCATTCACTAATCACCCCAAGGAGGATAACCATTAATAGCCTATCCAACTAGTGAATATAATTTGTTGATATTATGTCACCTTGATCTAGCCTCTCAGTCTTGTTAACATACAGTATGTGAAGCTGTGAGTTTAAAAGAGGAAAGTAAACTATTTGCAGCAGGGATGTGCCGGGCCAGTTTTCTAAGGTCCCACAGTTGGCAGTGCATGTCAGAGCAAAAACCAAGCCATGAGGTTGAAGGAATTGTCCGTAGAGCTTCGAGACATTATTGTGTCGAGGCACAGATCTGGGGAAAGGTACCAAAACATTTCAGCAGCATCGAAGGTCCCCAAGAACACAGTGGCCTCCATCATTCTTAAATGAAAGAAGTTTGGAACAACCAAGACTCTTCCTATAGTTGGCCCGCCCTGCCAAAATGAGCAATCGGGGGAGAAGGGCCTTAGTCAGGGAAGTGACCAAGAACCCGATGGTCACTATGACAGAGCTCCAGAGTTCCCCAAGATTGAACAATTTGCTGTGAACGCCAAGAATCACATCTGGAGGCAACCTGGCACCATTCCTACGGTGAAGCATGGTGGTGGCAGCATCATGCTGTGGGGATGTTTTTCAGCTGCAAGGACTGGGATACTAGTCAGGATTGAGGGAAAGATGAACGGAGCAAAGAACAGAGATCCTTGATGAAAACCTGCTCCAGAGCGCTCAGGACCTCAGACTGGGATGAAAGTTCAACTTCCAACAGGGCAACGGACCTAAGCACACAGCCAAGACAATGCAGGAGTGGCTTCTGGGACAAGTCTCTGAATGTCCTTTAGTGGCCCACCCAGAGCCTGAACTTGAACCTGATCTAACATCTCTGGAAAGACCTGAAAATAGCTGTGCAGCGACCCTCCCCATCCAACCTGACAGATCTTGAGAGGATCTGCAGAGAAAAATGGGAGAATTTCCCCAAATACAGGTGTGCCAAGATTGTAAAATCATACACAGGAAGACTCAAGGCCGTAATCACTGCCAAAGGTGCTTCATCAAAGTACTGAGTAAAGGGTGTGAATACTTATGTTAATAAGGTATTTGTGTTTATTATATATAGCATTAGAACACATTTCTAAAAACCTGTTTTTGTGTTGTCATTATGGGGTATTGTGTGTAGATTGATGAAGAAAACATGTATTTAATCCATTTTAGAATAAGGCTGCAATGTAACAAAATGTGGAAAAAGAGAAGGGGTCTGAAAGTGTACTTTCCAAATGCACTGTACATAGTAGTACATTCACACATACAGGAAGTTATGCCCACTGTTGTCTATTCAAACACAGGCTTGTTCCTCTCTGTGAGACACTGGCCCATGCTTTCCAATGCATTTGTAGCTGGGCACAGAGAGAGGGTCAGAGTTCGTAGTCCACTAAGACCGTCAGAGGGATGCAGCGGGCCTTACACCCTGGCCTCCAACAACACTGGCTCCCCCTGCTGGTACATAGTGGAGGTGCGGGCGAGCTCCATTCACCTGTTGTCGAGAGGAGTCAATGGCCTTGTCTGAATACCCATTCTTGCCTTCTAAATGGTAGACATTTTGGGTATGTCAAAAATGTAATGGCTTATTTGCTCCGTAAGGCTTATTTGATAGAATATACGTTTCGTAATGCTTATGTTGTTACGAGTGTACTGATACAAGTAGAACAAGTGACATCCCGTCAACTTTGAGAAAAACCACTTTATATCGGATTGTGTGCGCATGTTGTTCACACGCGTATCTGCACTTTCATTGGCTAGAATGGTCCCACCTGATCTTGCCTCTTCCCGACTGCCTCCGTTGACGTATTTTCATTTTTAGAGCGACCAATCGACAATCTTCTACGACTCAATTCAGGAAGAAAATCGTCATTCGAGACCCACGTGTGTTTGACAACAACAGAAAATTACATATGGTGACGCGTTGTACCAAAATTAACGAATGTCGGGAATCAACGAAATTGCGCATTAGATTTATGAATTATCGGTATGGATGAGCCTAGTATGTTGATTTTTGTTGCTTACGTCATTCTATTTTCTTAAACAGTACGTTATCAGTAGTATGTAGTACGATTAGAACACAGTATGCAGTTTTAGTAAGTAGTTGGCGAGACATATTTCAGACTCTCAGTTGTTTGGTCCTAAATATAAATGACATGGTAATTTTATGAAGTGGTAATACGTGGTGTAGATTCATAATTCCATCTTCAACTGTAAAATAGCGAAAATAAATTAGGTTTGTGCTATGGTGTCATTGGTTGTGAGCTCATATCCTAGCACTTAGTAAGTTTCACCATTCATGATGCGTAGAGAGAAGTGTAGCAGCCCCATGGCACTGATGGTGGAGGTCATAGGCAGCCATGTTGAATCAGTGGCTCCCCACTCACGTTGTTTCCTAAGAAACAAAAGCTGTGAAACATAATAAATATTTGTCTCCTTAATGACCATCTGAGAGTGGGCTACAAAGTGGACTATAAAAGTCATGTTTTTTTCTGTGGTTTGCTATGTGTGCCATTTTCTCAAATAGAATGTACCCAAAAATATATAATTCACTACATTCATGCCACTCAGGACTCACTTCTTATAGTGGCACTCGATGGGTATGACGGTTTTAACCCTTCTGACTATCAGGCTGCCACTGACGGTGGGGAGAGAACACATGCCAATAGAGAACACCAGTTTGTTGGAGTACATCAGCCATACCCCATTTACCTGCAGGGGGTGAAGAAGCATTGGCTAAAGGCCTACAACATCCTATAACTTCATATGTTTTGACAATTTAAAGAATGCATTGTCACTTAAATTGCCTACATACAGACAGAAACGTATTTGTCATTGACCATTAAAGACAGCCAAAAGAATAGTGAGACAGACCAAACTTTCTCATATAAAAGCTGACAATATTTAATGTGTTATTTTTGTTTTTTCATTGCTACACTAGGCTACTTAATCTGGACTCACTGCCACAGTCCTGGGCTGGGTTTTCCAAAAGCATCATAGCACTAAAATCCTCTTTCGTTTCAATAGAATTAAGACTATTTTAGTGCTAGGATACTTTTCGGGAAACCCTGGCCAGACCAATTCAGATGTCGACGCCATCTAATGAAACGGGTGCACAGGACAAATGTGAGGGTCAAATGTTCCAATTGTGGTGGGGATCGTGATCCTTAGTTCCTGGAGTGCCCTGTAAGGGTGAATGAAATTGAGGTTAGAGTGGTCAATCGAATCTCCTATGCGGAGGCCATTAAAATAATTGAGAAAACAAGTGATGCCAGTGAAGATATGGTAGTGGATGTACCACAGCCAGTAGTAAATGTTTACTGCAAGACAAATATACCACGTGCATTAAAAAGGTGGCTTTTGTTGCGTTCCTTGCCACAGTTATAAACTGTACAGCAAGTCTCGGAGAAGTCGAAGAAACTGGACATTCTTGTGGCTGCGGCAGAAACGTTTTTGGGACTCAGGGATTTTACATCTGAAGACTTGCAAGGGGTAATGGTAAGGGAAGACCCACCCCACAGGTTCCCCTTGAGCCTGTGTAGGGATCAGATGTTTGATTTATTTTTGGTAGTTCCGTTATTTTCTGTTTCCATCACGCATCGTAGATGGCAGGATGCACATTTGCGATCGCAAATATACCACAGAAGAATGTGAGGTTGCGAAAACAATGCCTCTCTCTTTTCGAAGAATGATCTATTCACTGTATCCTAATTTTTCCTTTGGCACCTTCATTTCATATAATTGTACTTTTAGCCAGTCTATATCCCAATGTATTTCTGATTTTAGAGGACTTCGGATACAAAATTGAGACATATTCTGTTTCAAAGAAAAGCTGACCCAACAACAAAATGTATTGGTAGAGGGAGGAATCTCGAGACGACCGTTGGAATATATATATTTTTTTTTTTGAGGTCATCGTCAGTCATTATCTTCTCCACACGCGCACAAGGTAGGGAGATCACCATCAAAGAACAATGTCATTTTTAGTAACAAAAACATCTGGTCGACTGTGAAAACGGTAAGACTGAGAAGTGTTAATTACTGCAATGCGTAATATCATACGGAATTTGACAGTTTATGTGGTACAGACTAGATTGATCATCCAGGCAGGATCACTGACAGCCAGCTGTCAATCAATCATGTACAGGTGCCCGACTGTGCGCGTGATGCAAAAGAAGGGGGAGGTGTTAGGGAAGGGGGACAATATATGTTTAAAATATTGAGAATGTGTAATCCATAAAATAGTGACCAATAACAAGCGCCTACGCCGCTTCAGAAAATGTTTCCCACCAAGCCCAGATAGGAACTCATTCGTAAATTTTTGCGGATAGAGGGAACTATTTCAGCGAAGAACTGAGTCGCAGTTCTGACCAGACTAAAAAACTCCACGTATGTTTTTCCCTGTACATCGAATAATATTCAAGGTAAATGAAACAGGAAAACCGAGTAACAAAATTGCACTTCTACCTGGATTTTTAAGGTTTAGATTGAAGAAGAAAATGGCGTGCATCATGGAATGACAGCAGAATTTCCACATTGACAAGGGGTCTCAAGGATTGAAGACACATGGCTAATCTAGAGGAAAACATTTCTGAGCGGATTGACTGGGGTGAAAAGGCAGTGGTGGGAGAAAAACACAAAGGCACAGAGCGTAATGCAGATTGGACAGGGACTCTGCTGAATAATGCACACATTGGACTTCCTAGCCCAGCACCAGATGTTGTCAAATGCTCCCTAATATCTGGGGAGTGTCTCTACTTCCACTATGGGTGTGATGGTCAGGACGACAGGGGCTGGGGCTGTGGCTACCGCACCTTACAGACCATGGCCTCTTGGCTGTGCCAGAGTTGGGCCCCACCACCACCTAAGGGCAAATGCAGACCCCCACCCAGCCTCCCCGAAATCCAGCACGCCCTGGTCGCAATGGGGGACAAGCTTGCCATGTTCGCTGGCTCTCGCGAGTGGATAGGGACGTTTGAGGCGGCCCTGGTCCTGGACTACTACTATGACGTCCCCTGTAAGGTTGTCCACGTGCGGGGTGGAGGGGTAGAACTAGAGAGAGCTGCTGAGGAGCTCCACCAGCACTTCCAGAGCCAGGGGTCTCCTGTCATGATGGGAGGCGACCGGGACAACTCCTCCAAGGGGATCCTGGGTGTGTGCACTCGGCCTGGGGGCCAGGGGAGCTACCTGCTGGTGATGGACCCTCACTACTATGGGCCCAGACTGGAGATGACGTCGGTGCAGGGGCTGGGGTGGGTGTCGTGGAAAAAAGTAGGGTCACTGGATCATAGCTCTTTCTATAACTTGTGTCTGCCTCAGACTTCCCGGAAATGAAACGGACAAGGACAGATCAGTGGGAAAAGAAGCGTTTTCGTAAACTCAGGCAGCCCAATTCTGATCTTTTTTTCCACTAATTGCAGCCAGATAGAATTCTTGTAAAGACTTAATTGGATAATCGCTTTATTAAATGTCTAATTATCTGAGAAAATATTTTAAAAATAATACGTATTTGAAAGAGAACATCTGTTATGATCCACAAATAAAGATATGTTAAATATATTTCTACTGTCCTGTACAGCAGTAGGGACTGGTAGTGTATGAGTATAACGCTATTGCCCTCTTGTGGATAAATGCAGACTTCATATGGTGTGAGGACATTACCATAGAAAAAAAATCACTAGTTCTGTGTAGGGTTGCAAAATTCCTGGGGCCTCATTTATCAATCGTGCATACGTGCAAATCTGTGCGTAAACCCAAGTGTGATTAATCAATATGAATGTTTCCTTCAGAGTGTGCTCAACTCTACCGAAACTTCTGTCACAAACTGTTGTGTTACATTACGTAGCAAATGTGCCTACTCTGGTCTTGGCATGTACTCTCTAGCCAACAGCTCACATATACAGTGCAGGTAGACTGTGAGGGTTGTCTAGTCTACATGAGATTATTATGGATAAGAGAGAGAATATTGTATTTGTCAAACATCAATCAAGCATTGATCATCATTTCACCAGAATAAGATTCTCAATATTTTTTGGAAAGGAGCATCAACTAGGGATGCATGATATACAGTTGAAGTCGGAAGTTTACATACACCTTAGCCAAATACATTTAAACTCAGTTTTTCACAATTCCTGACATTTAATCCTAGTAAAAATTCCCTGTTTTAGGTCGTTTAGGATCACCACTTTATTTTAAGAATGTAAAATGTCAGAATAATAGTAAAGAGTGATTTATTTCAGCTTTCATTTCTTTCATCACATCCCCAGTGGGTCAGAAGTTTACATACACTCAATTCGTATTTGGTAGCATTGCATTTAAATTGTTTAACTTGGGTCAAATGTCTTGGGTAGCCTTCCACAAGCTTCCCATAATAAGTTGGGTGAATTTTGTCCCATTCCTCCTGACAGCTGGTGTAACTGAGGTTTGTAGGCCTCCTTGCTCGCACATGCTTTTCAGTTCTGCCCACAAATTTTCTACAGGATTGAGGTCAGGGCTTTGTGATGGCCACTCCAATACCTTGACTTTGTTGTCCTTAAGCCATTTTGCCACAACTTTGGAAGTATGCTTGGTGTCATTGTCCATTTGGAAGACCCATTTGCGACCAAGCTTTATCTTCCTGAGAGATGTTTGAGATGTTGCTTTAATATATCCACATAATTTTCCTACCTCATGATGCCATCTATTTTGTTAAGTGTACCAGTCCCTCCTGCAGCAAACCCCCCACAACATGATGCTGCCACCCCTGTGTTTCACGGTTGGGATGGTGTTCTTCGGCTTGCAAGCCTCCCCCTTTACCCTCCAAACATAACGATGGTCATTATGGCTAAACAGTTCTATTTTTGTTTTATCAGACATTTCTCCAAAAAGTACGATCTTTGTCCCCAGTTTTATGGCGGTTTTGGAGTCCTCTTCCTTGCTGAGCAGCCTTTCAGGTTATGTCGATATAGGACTTGTTTTACTGTGGATATAGATACTTTTGTACCTGTTTCCTCCATCTTCACAAGGTCCTTTGCTGGTGTTCTGTGATTGATTTGCACTTTTCGCAAGTACGTTCATCTCTAGGAGACAGAACACATCTCCTTCCTGAGCGATATGACGGCTGCGTGGTACTTGCACACTATTGTTTGTACAGATGAACGTGGTACCTTCAGGTGTTTGGAAATTGCTCCCAAGGATAACCCAGACTTGTGGAGGTCTACATTTTTTTCTGAGGTCTTGGCTGATTTCTTTTGATTTTCCCATGATGTCAAGCACTGAGTTTGAAGGTAGGCCTTGAAATACATCTACAGGTACACCTCCAATTGACTCATGTCAATTATCAGAAGCATTTAAAGCCATGACATAATTTTCTGGAATTATCCAAGCTGTTTAAAGGCACAGTCAACAGAGTGAATGAATGAAGCCAGACGTACCAATGTGTCGGAGGAAACACCTGGCAACCTTGGCGCACTGTCCTCGGCCCGCCACAGGAGTCGCTGGTGAGACAAGGACATCCCTACCGGCCAAGCCTTCCCTAACCCGGACAACGCTAGGCCAATTGTGCGTCGCCCCACGGACCTCCCGGTCGCGGCCGGTTATGACAGAGCCTGGGCGCAAACCCAGAGTCTCTGATGGCACAGCTGGCGCTGCAGTACAGTGCCCTTAACCACTGCGTCACCCGGGAGGCCCTCATTTGCATTATTCTTAGCAATGATCTTGTGAGTAAGTATTGTTGTTCGCCTATTGAAATTGAACTTCAGTTTGAATTTTTTTATTTTCGTAGCTTTTATGGGTTGCACTGTTGTATTTCATAGTATGACGTTGTATAGTCCCCACAGGCTTTAAAAGGATGATTTTGACCATATATGGTTAATTAGGGGCGTTTCAAAATGCAAATAGCCAACGTCATGCACGATCACTGAGTCTGAGAACAATTGGTATTTATCAATGGTTATCTCCTACTGGTGTGCATATGAGGCTCGTAGGATTGTTTGATAAATCACACTTTTTCTTTGCCAACTAAAATGGTCAATTTAATTCGTAAGTAGCATTTGAGAATAGTGTGTACGTAATAGTGATAAATGAGGCCCCTGGAACTTTCAATAAATTCCCTGGTTTTCCCGAAATCCCAGTCCCCGGAATCAGGATGGAATAAGCAGGAAATCAGGGATCCTCCAACCGGGATTTCTGGAAAACCAATATTATCATTTTTACGTTCCAGGGAATTTTGCAACCCTAGTTCTGTGGCAGTAAATAAACCTTTAAAAGATGACTACAAGCCTGGTGAATATAATTCCGGAATGTGAACACAGTAATTATCCAACATGAATTCTTATGGATTCACTTCATCTCGTACCAGATAATCAACATCCTTCTATAATGTTCAGTGCAGTCTGTCTCTGCAGTAGAGAATATAAGCCCGGCAAGTTCTCCTTGATTCAAATCACTCTGACTTGTTCTTGTTACCCAGAGGCCAACATGCAAATGAAGCTTCTGATCAAAGAGCAGACATTGGGTTTTAAATAGGACATGATTATTTTACATGGAGAAGGGTTTTACCACCCAAATGCTGTTATGTCTATAATCTCAAAAGGCTCTGAGTCTGACTGCACATTTTAGGAGCAGTGTCTGCATGAAAGTGAGATTAGTTTTCTTACAAAAAGCTGTTTCTTGAACTAGGGGTTAGGCCTACACTTCACAATAGTTGTTATAAATTGAATGGACAATGTAGGCGGAACAAGGTTTGAAAGATCATCTTTATTGCTTGTAAGCAACAACTCACCCACAGGCTACATTCATATTTTCAGAATCTACTCGATACAGAAAGTAGATGACAATGTAGAGGTGACATTGAGGCTGGCATGATTGCAATCACTATCACAAGGTTGCTCACTATGAGTCAGGCACACAGTCGTTGTAGAAGATCTGGAAGTTCTTGTCCACGTCCATCCTTCCCCTGAGGAACTTCTCCAGGTTCTTCACCGGAACCTCCACCAGGTGGTTGTTGACACGGTCATTCAGCCCGTAGGCCCCGAACGCCGGGAACTTGTACCGCAGGAAGTAGGGCGCGTTCTGGTCGTAGTCGGTGCAGCAGTAGGCCGACCACATGTACTCGGGAATGGCCACGCGGTCCAGGTTGTCACGGCGGATCATGTTCCCAGAGGTTGTGACCCCGGTGATCACGTAAGCTTTGCCGCGGCAGTAGTTGTTGAGGCGCTTACGGATGAGGTCCTCGTGCTCGGCCCAGGGCCCGATATTGAACTCACGGATCTGGGGCAAAAAGAAAGATCATTCCTGTTATTTCCCCATACTTCTTCTTCTTCCACCCTCCCCTACGCTTAAACAGTGTAAGGTAGACACACCAAACTAACTATTATATGTGCAGACTGAACCAACTTACCTGGGGCACCACGTTGGTCAGTGTGTAGGTGGAGGCCTTGTCCAGGGGATCAGCCTGGTGCTCGTCGGGGTTGAGATGCCCTCTCTCGTACTGGACCACGTCAGCATAGTCCTCCAGCACCGCCTGGCTGTCCTCAAAGTTCATGTGCATGTGGGAGGAGGACTGGGGGAACGGCTCCATGTTGCTACTGCCCTTCTCTGATGCCAACTAAGGACGGACGGAGGGTGGCGGGGGAGTGAGGGGGTAGAGGATACAGACGGACGGAGAAGGGGGGGGGGGAATAGAGCCAGAGGGGGAGAGGGAATTTTGATGAAGAAATTATGATGAATTTAATTTGCATATGCACAATACTGCTGCCTACATGAACAGATTACAACAATGTCCTATTGTAACACCAATTCACACAGCCCGTGATGCAGCTAATATTAAACTCCTAATTTTGCCTAGAGCAGCAATATTGTCCTCACAGCTCGGCAAGCTTTACCTACTAGTGTATGGATGTCAGTCATCTGCATCCATGAGAGAACCTTTATCAAAACATGTTTTGAAATTACATAATGGGGATGCTGACTCGCTATATTGGAGCATATAAACATTTCTGGCCTATGTTCAAAGGTGAAATCCAACACACACACACTACATACACACACAATATTCTACCTGTGGCTCAAACATCCAGGGGAAGTCTACCCTCTTCTCGCCATCGGACTTCTTGAAGGTATAGGCCGAGTAGACAGGGATGTGTTTGTGGGGGTCGTAGAGGGTGACGAAGCGGGGCTTGTCCTCGTAGCGCTGGCAGAGCTTCTTCAGGGAGTTACCGAGGAGGTAGCCCCGAGGTGGGGTTCCCATGTACAGGGAGTCCTTACAGCGCTCCACATGGTTAAAGTCCTCCACCACCCCGGCCTGGGACTCTCGCACACAGCCCAGTATCAGCAGGACCGCCAGGGACAGAGAAGAGTAGATGGATAAGTGTTTCACGGTGACCATGTTAGCTACTCAGTCTCGCTCTCGAACTGATCTTGTTTAGTTGTCTTGTTTGCCTCCCTCTGTGTCGGCATGTGTTCCCCTCGCTCCCTCTGCCCTTCACACACTACTGTTGCTACTTCGTGCGTGAGATTCCTGTCTCTCCCTTCACTCTTTCCCGTGGTAGTCTATAACTCTCTGTACAGTCTCAACTCTCTCATGAAGGGATACTCAGTGGGTCGACCCATCTCGACTTCCCATTGTCAAGTCTATTTCCATATATTCAAAGTGGCGAGGCGGCCGTAGCAAAGTGAAGAGCCTCAGTTAATGTTATCAATGTTCAACTTTCTTAGATTACCCAGGAATAGTCCCAGCTAAAGCATGACGCATTGGATAGATGTCTTATACTTGGTAATATGAAAACACAGGCTCTGTTAGGTCCTGAAAGGCTGTGTTTTTTGTTATGTATCTCATGCTGTTTTCTCTGTAAAAAGGGACCCAAGGTCACCTGTGTCCATCAGTGCAGAACGTAGTCGGAGCTGATTGTGATCTCTCCACTGTAGACTGCCTCTCATCCTCTGAAGTGGAGAGATGCAAAGTGTGTGTGTGTGTGTAGATCTGTGGCTAGTCTTATCTGCTTATCCTCTCATGTAAAGACTGAGGTGTGAGCAGAATAAGGCTTTGTGCAGAGGTAGATTGGAAATGAAACTTCAGGAAGGCTCTGAAACAAAATGGAGGCCTAGCTGTGCCGTGGCAATTTCCCTTCAGACTTCTTGTGGATTCATTGATTTTCACTGGAATGAGTATGATGGGTTTCCAGTGAAGAAGTATGTGGAGGTACAGAAAAACAACATTCCATCCAGGAATTTCAGTGAAATCAGTAGCAACGACTTTGTTTTTATTTCTACTCATTATTATTGGTGGAACCTGTCTGAATAGTTACTGTTTCACTCAGTTTCTGTTGAATATGGGAGTTGTTTAACACCCAGAGGTCGCATGACACCCCTTCCGCACAGCAGCTGAATATTGCGCTGAATAAAAAGCGTTGCTAATGTGTTAGTCATATCATAGCACGCGTTTATATATAGTACATCTGTTGTATGTCAGAAGAAGTGAGTCATCCAACTGTTCGGTGAACTTTTCAATCAGACGTACAGTGCCTTCAGAAAATATTCAGACCCCTTGACTTTTACCACATTTGTTTGTGTTACAGGCTGAATTTAAAATGGTTTAAATTGAGATTTTGTGTCACTGGCCTATACACAATACCCCATACAGTCAAAGTGGTTTTGTTTTTTGACATTTCAAAAAAATATATATAAAAAAATTAAAAGCTAAAATGTCTTGAGTCAATAAGTTATGGCAAGCCTAAATACGTTCAGGAGTAAACATTTTCTTAACAGTCACATAGTAAGTTACATGGACTCACTCTGTGCAGTAATAGTGTTTAACATAATTTTTGAATGACTACCTCATCTCTGTTTTTAAAAATTTATTTTACCTTTATAGGCAAGTCAGTGAAGAACAAATTCTTATTTTCAATGATGGCCTAGGAACAGTGGGTTAACTGCCTTGTTCAGGGGCAGAACGACAGATTTTTACCTTGTCAGCTCAGGGATTCGATCTTGCAACCTTCCTGTTACTCGTCCAAGTCTCTAACTAGGCTACCTGCCGCTCTCCACACATACCATTATCTTTAAGGTGCCTCAGTCAAGCAGTGAATTTCGAACACAGATTCAACCACAAAGACCAGGGAGGTTTTCCAATGCCTCGTAAAGAAGGGCACCTATTGGTAGATGGGTAAAAAAAATAAGCCGACATTAAATATCCCTTTAAGCATGGTGGAGGTATTAATTACACTTTGGATGGTGTATCAATACACCGAGTCACTACAAAGATACAAGTGTCCTTCCCAACTCAGTTGCCGGAGAGGAAAAAAACTGCTCAGGAATTTCACCATGAGGCCAATGGTGACCTTAAAACAGTTACAGAGTTTAATGGCTGTGATAGGAGAAAACTGAGGATAGATCAACAACATTGTAGTTACTCCACAATAATAACCTAATTGGCAGAGTGAAAATAAGGAAGCCTCTACAGAATAAAAAAATATTCCAAAACATGCATTCTGTTTGCAACAAGGCACTAAAGTAAAACTGCAAAAAATGTGGCAAAGTAATTCACTTTTTGTCCTGAATACAACACATTACTGTGTACCACTCTCCATATTTTCAAGCGTAGTGATGGCTGCATCATGTTATGGGTATGCTTGTAATTGACTAGGGAGTTTTTCAGGTTAAAAAATAAACTGAATGGAGTTAAGCACAGGCAAACTCCTAGAGGAAAACCTGCTTCTGTCTGCTTTCCACCAGACATTGGGAGATGAATACACCATTCAGCAGGACAATAACCTAAAACACAAGGCCAAATCTACATTTCCCTGGAGTTGCTTACCAAGAAGAGAGTAAATGTTCCTGAGTGGCAGAGTTATAGTTTTGACTTGAAAATCTATGGAAAGACCTGAAAAAGGTGTTCTAGCAATGATAAACAACTAATTTGACAGAGTTTGAAAAGTTTTGAAAAGAATCATGGGCAAATGCTGCACATTCCAGGCATGGAAAGCTCTTAGGGACTTACCCAAAAAGACTCACAGCTGTAATAGCTGCCAATAGGTGCTTCTACAAAGTATTGACTCAGGGGTGTGAAAACTTATGTAAATGAGATACAGTGGGGCAAAAAAGTATTTAGTCAGCCACCAATTGTGCAAGTTCTCCCACTTAAAAAGATGAGAGAGGCCTGTAATTTTCATCATAGGTACACTTCCACTATGACAGACAAAATGAGAAGAAAAAAAATCCAGAAAATGACAGAGGTCAAACGTTTTCTGCAAGTCTTCACAAGGTTTTCAAACACTGTTGCTGGTATTCCATTCCTCCATGCAGATCTCCTCTAGAGCAGTGATGTTTTGGGGCTGTTGCTGGGCAACAATGGACTTTCAACTCCCTCCAAAGATTTTCTATGGGGTTGAGATCTGGAGACTGGCTAGGCCACTCCAGGACCTTGAAATGCTTCTTACGAAGCCACTCCTTCGTTGCCCGGTCGGTGTGTTTGGGATCATTGTCATGCTGAAAGACCCAGCCACGTTTCATCTTCAATGCCCTTCCTGATGGAAGGAGGTTTTCACTCAAAATCTCACGATACATGGCCCCATTCATTCTTTCCTTTACACGGATCAGTCGTCCTGGTCCCGTTGCAGAAAAACAGCCCCAAAGCATGATGTTTCCACCCCCATGCTTCACAGTAGGTATGGTGTTCTTTGGCTGCAACTCAGCATTATTTGTCCTCCAAATACGACGAGTTGAGTTTTTACCAAAAAGTTATATTTTGGTTTCATCTGACCATATGACATTCTCCCAATCTTCTTCTGGATCATCCAAATGCTCTCTAGCAAACTTCAGACGGGCCTGGACATGTACTGGCTTAAGCAGGGGGACACGTCTGGCACTGCAGGATTTGAGTCCCTGGCGGCGTAGTGTGTTACTGATGGTAGGCTTTGTTACTTTGGTCCCAGCTCTCTGCAGGTCATTCACTAGGTCCCCCCGTGTGGTTCTGGGATTTTTGCTCACCGTTCTTGTGATCATTTTGACCCCACGGGGTGAGATCTTGCGTGGAGCCCCAGATCGAGGGAGATTATCAGTGGTCTTGTATGTCTTCCATTTCCTAATAATTGCTCCCACAGTTGATTTCTTCAAACCAAGCTGCTTACCTATTGCAGATTCAGTCTTCCCAGCCTGGTGCAGGTCAACAATTTTGTTTCTGGTGTCCTTTGACAGCTCTTTGGTATTGGCCATAGTGGAGTTTGGAGTGTGACTGTTTGAGGTTGTGGACAGGTGTCTTTTATACTGATAACAAGTTCAAACAGGTGCCATTAATACAGGCAACGAGTGGAGGACAGAGGAGCCTCTTAAAGAAGTTACAGGTCTGTGAGAGCCAGAAATCTTGCATGTTTGTAGGTGACCAAATACCTATTTTCCACCATAATTTGCAAACAAATTCATTAAAAATCCTACAATGTGATTTTCTGGATTTCTTTTCTCATTTTGTCTGTCATAGTTGAAGTGTACCTATGATGAAAATTACAGGCCTCTCTCATCTTTTTAAGTGGGAGAACTTGCACAATTGGTGGCTGACTAAATACTTTTTTGCCCCACTGTATCTGTATTTCATTTTGAATACATTTGCTAACATTTCTAAAAAACATGTTTTCACTTTGTCATTATGGGGTGTTGCGTGTAGATGGGTGAGAAAAAACAGCGATGTAATCCATTTGGAATTCAGGCTGTAACACAACAAAATTTGGAATAAGTCAAGGGGTTATGAATCCATTCTGAAGGCACTGTAAATCACATCTGAAGCTATAGACATACAGTGAGTTTCTCCAGCAGACAGGATTTCAAGCAAATACGAAGCTACTGAGGACATGTTTAGCCTCTCAGTTGTTTGTTAAAATTATTGTTTCCTTTCTTTTCACAATGGGGGTATTTTGGTGAAATTGTTGAAATTCCTGTCTTTTTTTGAAAAGCACAGGCTGGGATTTTATGGATATGTTCTGTTAAGCATAGTTATATTTTAACATACCGCATGTTATGTATCTAACTCTGGCAGTATTTAATACATATTATTTAGCAGTCTTTGTTTAGGAAATAAGTCAAAGGCTATGAATAATTTCTGAAGACACTGTAGGAACATTATCCAGCATGATTTACATGATCTTTGAGGAGGAAAAAAACATAAATCCAACCATGAGTTTTGTCAATCAAGAGCAGCAATTTAAGAAGACTACTAGAGTTAACTTGTTTCCATTGCAGGAAGTGTAAATAAAATGTAAGGAGTTTTGGGGAGGCAAAGGCCCACAGTGAGAGCAGAGGTGTGTTTGGCAGGGCATTAAGTTCTGGAACCTTCAGATAGAAAATCTCTGGAACTCCTCCAGCTTCTTTATGGTCAACTCCAGGACCTGGTGGATGAGTGAACGAACAGAGGAAGAGATGGATGAATGAACGAGTGAGTGAAGGAACTATATTTTTTATTTGCGCGTCAATTCGTTGTTAGCAACCCATCCCTTACAGGATTATTTGACACATTTTCACAAAAGTAATATTCTGTATGTAATATAATAGTCAAATAACTAGATTTACCTCGTTGAAGGCGTAGTAGGTGAAGTCTGGAAACCTAGCTGTGCCATGAGGATTTTACTTCACAGGCTGGATTGTCACTTGAGTTAGTAGGCTTCCAGTAAATAAGATTGTGGATCACAGGAGGTTGGTGGCATCTTAATTGGGGAGGATGGGCTCGTGGTAATGGCTGGAGCGGAATTAGTGGAATGGTATCAAATAAATCAAACGCATGGTTTCCATGTGTTGGATGCCATTCCATTTGCTCCGTCCCAGACATTATTATGAGCCGTCCTCCCCTCAGCAGCTTCCTGTGCTGTGGACGTATAGGAAAACAACATTCCATCCAGGAACTTCAGTGACACAAGTAGCAGCGACTTTTGCTATTTGTAAGACCTGTTTGAACAGTTGTTTTACACATTTCCTGTTGAAAACCACAGGAGGGTAGTGGAAGGTGTTAAAACATCTGCCTGTGGGGATGTCAACCACATTCTCATATCTCATATTCTAGAGTAGAGCACAACCAACCATAGGACTAAACCACAACCTCTATTGTCATGTTGTACTTTATTTGAGCTGTTATGTTATTTTCTTCACAGGTCACATGACACCCCTCCCACGCACAAACTGAATGTTGCTCTGAATAAGAACCTTGCTAATGCCACGTTATAGGTCATAAGGTGGGTGAACTTTATGTAACCAGACACAGATGGAAACATCATTTTGGCCAACGTGATCTTTGCAGAAAGTATTTGGAGAGGGGGAAAAAAACATGAATCAATCTATCAATAACAGCAATTGAAGAAGACTGCTATATTGTTGACTACTTGTTTCCATTGCAGGAAGTGTAAATTAAATGTAAGGTCTTGGGGTTTGGGGAGGCAAGTCCACTGAGAGACCAGGGGACCTAATGCAGAGCAAAGGCAGGCGGGACACAGTCGTCCACAAAGATCTGGAAGTTCTTGTCCACGAAGGTGGACCTCTGGAGGAACTCCTCCAGTTTCTTGATGGACAGCTCCAGGACCTGTTGGATGAATGAACGAACGGAACAAAAGTGATGAATGAATAAATGAACAAACAAATTCATATTTCTATTTACGTGTCAAGTCCCCTTTCGGGACCCATCTCTTGCGGGGTTATTGTATGTGATATAACAGTATATGAGAGTAGACGACACTAAGCCATCGCCCAAGACCTGCCAGATTGCTACATTAGTTTTGTTTGTTTTTACAGCGTCTTTGAGATTCTCTTTGTAATGAAAGGCACTATATAAAATACATCTATAGTTATTCTAGATTTACCTGGTTGTTTTCCTTCTCATTGAGGGCGTAGTGGGCGAACGCCGGAAACTTGTAGCGCTCATCGTACGGCGCGTTGTGGTCGTAGTCGGTACAGCAGTAGGCCGACCACAGGTACGTCGGGACCGCCACGCGGTCAATGTTATGGCGCCGGATCATGTTCCCTGAGGTGGTGATTCCGGTGACAACGTAGGCGGTGCCGTGGCAGTAGTTGTTGAGGCGCTTACGGATCACGTGCTCCTGCTCTTTCCAGGTGCCCGCGCTGAACTCTCTGACCTTAAAGGCAGTGTTACTTCATACATAGGTGCCTCTGTTTATTGGTTGCTAAAAGCTGGTGTCGGTATTTTACTTTGGTATGAAATTATTTCTGACTGGGATTTTAATTTCATTTATTTAAAAAAAAATGTATCTCAGTATTTAGTAAAGTATCTCAGTCCATTACCCCACTGTTATTTTTTTGTTCAATACATAATGTGACAGTACAATTTTAAGTGAAGAACTTGAAAACAAAATGGCGGACCTGGGGCACCACGTTGGTCAGAGTGTAGGTGGAGGCCTTGTCGTCTGGGTCGGCTTGGTGCTCGTCAGGATTGAGGTGGCCACGCTCGTAGAGGACGGCGTTGGTGTAGTCGTCCAGGATGGCCTGGGCGTCCTCAAAGTTCCTGTGCATGTAGCCGCGCGGGAACGGCTGCATCTCCCTGGTGTCAGAAACTGTGGACAGCTGGGTGGGAGACAAGCAAACAAACAATGAGAGAGCATGAAGGAGTGATAAATAGTGTCGTAGATATGGATTATGAGATTAATGAATAGGCTACGTTTTGAAACGCTTGCTCGCTGTAAAAAGGAAACTTTATGATCATTCAAATATTAGCCTATGAAAGGATGTGCAGCAGTCTGTAATTTTCATGATGACCATAGAGTATTGGCTTTGTGTTATTGAATTACATTTAAATGATATAAAGAGTGAAGCTAGCGCTACATTCTTTCAAAAGCGATGGCAAAAACATACCTTATGATATACTAGTGAGAGCCAATCAATACGCATGAATCCACTGGACTGGCATTACAGTGCCTGCACCGCAAATGGCACCCTATTCCCTATGTAGTGCACTACCTTTGTCAAAAGTAGTGGACTAAATAGGGGATAGGTAGCCTTTTGGGATGCACCTATTGACTTGAAATGTCTCCAGGTTACCTGTGGCTCGTACATCCAGGGCACGTCCACCCTTTTCTCCCCGTCGGAGCGTTTGAAGGTGTAGGCGGAGTAGATGGGGACGTGGTTGGCCGTGTCGTACAGCGTGACGTAGCGCGGCTTGTTGTTGTAGCGCTGGCAGATCTTCTGGAGCGAGTGGTCCTCCAGGCCCACGGGTGGCGTCCCCATGTACAGGAACTCCCTGCACTCTGGAGAGAGCTCCTTCTCCACCGTTCCCTGGACATCCGTCATCGCCATGGTGACCAGGAGGAAGGCCTGTGCCCAGAGTGGGGCCATGGTGACTTAGCTAGTCTGTCTTTCTGTCTCTCTTGGTTCCCCCTCAGTCTTTCTGTCCCTCTCAGTACTTGTGTGTGTTTCTGTACCTGCCCTGAGTTCTTGGTGCCGACAGTTCTGAATGAGAGGTACACCTGTGTGTCAGCATTAGCGCTCCCTAATCTGGGCTCATTATGCAAAGCCATGCACACCTTCTATCAGCTGACTTTAGCCGCCTATCATTGACAACCTGAGTTCTATTGAAATAAAGATATCATTGCTAGCTTGGTTCCAGATGTCTTTGTGCCGTATTGCCAATCCTTATCGTCTTTGGCATGACAACAACTATAGAAGTTGGCAATACAGCACAAAGAGACCTGGGACCAGGCTAGGCTATTGCCAAAACCTGATGGGTTTTGCTATTGGTGGCCCTGGTGGTATGGCTGGACTCCGCTGGCTTGAAACTTCTAGTGACTGATGACAGAAGACTGTCACTCCAGAAGGAGTGGTTCCTATCAAGTGTTTTTTTTTCTGAAGAGTACTAGAGAATTAGAACAGAAACCACACTCAGCTGAGCTCGCTCTGAGGTGACAAGTTCCTCTGTGTTTGTGGTTATACAGCATGTGGTAGGTTCAATCTCATCCTAGCAGACTCTGGTTACTGGACTCATAGATGATGGTCTTGTTATGCTGCGTGACATGTAACGTGTTGGCGACATGTGGGACTCAGGCAGTGACTTGTTGGGAAATCAAAGAGCCCTTGCAGCAAATTCGTATTTCCCTTTAAAGCGGAAACGAAGGTCCTGTACCTCAATGACATGAGTGAATTACTTTGAATGCGTCTGTCAACGACCCGTTTGTTAGTAAAGGTAATTGAAGTGTATTTGTCTGCACATGTGTGTATTGGGCATAGGATCAAATGATTGGTGAATGAAAACTCTCTTGATATGTGGGCTAATTTGGTGTTTTGTGGTATTAATATTGTCATGGATTAAATGAAGACAAACAATTAATTAAACGTAAATGTATAATGATAGCTTTATTGGTTAGTAATTTCACAAATATCACCATATCATTCATATTTTCAGTGGCAGGAACATCTCCCTCGATCTCTCTCTCTTTTAAAGATCGTCTCTTGACATTCACTCTCATAACCGTTCACACTTCAGGGACACAGTTTCCATTGAACAGCTGAAAGTCCTGATCCACAGCCATCTCTTGATTCACCAACGCCTCCACGCTCTTCGTCGACGTCTCCGTGACCGCGTTATCTACCACGTCATTAAGCCCGTAGGCTGCATAAGTAGGGAACTTGTACCGGAGCTCATACGGCGCACTGAGATCAAAATCAGGACAGCAGTAGGCTGTCCACAGATGTTTGGGTACCCCCACCCGGTGAACGTTACCTCTCCGGATGGTGTTCCCAGTGGTGGTGACGCCACTGATGATGTAAGCCGTTCCACGACAATAGTTGTTGAGGCGTTTGCGGATGCCCTCCAGGTAGGGTAGCCAGTGGTGGTGGAGGAACTCCTTAGCCTGGGGAACCACGTTGGTCAGGGTGTAGGTCGAGGCCTTGTCCCCAGGACTGGCCTGGTGCTGGTCGGGATTCAGCTGGCCACGCTCGTAGACGACTGCGTCGGAGTAGTCGGCCAGCACCGCCTGGCTCTCCTCTAGGGCCAGGAGGCTGGAGGGAGAACCGGGGAAGGGCTGCATGTTACCCGTCCCAGAGCCACTGGACAGCTGGAGGAGAAAGGAGGAGATGAAGAGGGTTAGAGCAATGTCAGCGTGTGATTACACAGACAGAAAATAGGTACAACACAGTATATGAGCCAAGAGGAGAGCGAGAGAGGGGTAGAGTGCAACAAATCATTTCAGATAGAAAATGTGAACAGGAATATCGTTTTAATACTATGTAACAATGTGTATCTACTACCTAGACTTTGTCACAGGGAAAGCTGTTCATTGTGAGGGCAATTTCATTGTGCGTCATGCTTATCAAGACTAGTAAACCAGCAGGTCAGAGCACTAGAGGGAATGTTTTAATGTGCTCTACTGTCTACGTATCGCCTTAAAGCCCTATTGTCCCCACTGTAGCAGACGGTCTATTCTTTGAACGACTCACCGACTCCTCTTCTTCAGTTTGATTTGACCACAGACTTCAATAGAACAGACCATTGTGTCTCTATGACTTTGTCTGTGTAGACCATGGAGATGCTTGATCTCCACCAGAGAGACCTATCAGTATAGTTAGTAACAAACCAAAAAAGTCTAGGCCATTACCTGTGGTTCGTACATCCAGGGCAGACCTTCCCTGCTCTCACCATTGGAGCGTTTAAAGGTGTAGGCGGAGAAGAGGGGGATCCTGCCTGCTGGGTCGTACAGGGTGGCATAGCGCGCCTTGTCCCCGTAATGCTGGCAAACCTTCTGGAGGCCCTGAGTCCCCTGGAGGCCCCTTGGGGCCAGGCCCCTGTACAGGAACTGGCTGCATTCCCTGAAGGAGGAGTCCACGCTGGGGTTTACTGGGGGAGGTAGAGGAAGCAGGGCCAGGAGCACACAGGACAGCAACATAGTGAGGTGTGGATACATTATCCTGTCTGTCTGTACCTGCACCGGACGGTTAGTGTGGCTATGGACGAGAGAAGGAGAATGGGAGGAGGGAATAGGGAGGGAAGGAAGGATGGAGGGTAGGAGGTGAGATGAAGGAAGGGCTTCCAGAGTAGGTGATGTCATGATTTCTTCAGCAGGTCTGAGAACAGTGTTTTAGAACTGTAGAATAGAACTGGTGAGAACCATAAACCCACTGATAGTATGCAAAGAAGTGACTCTCATTCAGCCAGCGCTATCTGTGTGCAAGCATTGGGTTACCATGGACGTGTGGTTAGCTGCAGTGAGTCCTAGTCGACTCATGCACCATGCCGCCACCATTGTTTTTACACTGCACCGCGTATGTCCCATATTCCATGCAAATATTGGCTGTGAAACTACATTGAACAGAATCTTTTTTATTACGTTACAACATTACAGCTGTAGCTTACTATGGTACTTTCATTGAAGCAGTATACTGTAGTCCTGTCGGTTTAAATTGCATGCAGCACACTTTGTTCAGAGCGTTTCTATGAGGTGTGAAGAAAAGTGTTGCTTCATGATGTGGTTTCTCACACGTTTGAGACAGACGAGAGCTTTTTGTTGTATTTTTAGTTCAGTTGATTGATTGTGCATGCCAATTATTGACAGTTACTTTGTAAGAGTATAAAATGTGAATAAAATAAAAACGTCCTTCAATTGGTCAATTTACACTCCCATTACAGTAAAAAAAACGAAAACAGACACACACACAGAGGCCTATCTCTTCCTCTTCTTTTTGAAGGTGTTCTCTGACACACAGTCCTCGTAGAAGATAGCCAGATTACTATCCATGTCCGTTTGTTTCTTCAGAAAGCTCTCCAGTGTCTTTAAAGGCACCTCCATGACTCCATGGTCCTCCTGTTCATTCAGTGCATAGGCACCATAGCTAGGGAACATGAAACGCACCTCGTAGGGAGAGTTACGGTCGAACCGTGGGCAACAGTAAGCCAACCACACGTGTTTGGGGATCCCCATGCGGTCCTCGTTCCCCCGACGTATGGTCGCCCCGGAGACTGTCACCCCGGTTACCACGTAGGACTGCTTTCCGCGGCAGAAGTTATTGAGGCGGTGGCGCACGGTATCCAAATAGGAGCTCCAGGTCTCTTCCAGGAAGTCTGTGATCTGGTACCAGGACATTAGCTAACATTAACATAACATTCAATTCTAAATAGGATTATAAACTGGGTGGTTCGAGCCCTGAATGCTGATTGGCTGACAGCCGTGGTATATCAGACCGATTGACAAAACATTTATTTTTACTGCTCTAATTATGTTGGTAACCAGTTTTTAATAGCAAAAAGGAACCTCAGGGGTTTGTGGTATATGGCCAATATACCACACCCTCTCGGGCCTTCTTGCTTAATTATAACATGGTTTATAACGTCCCAAAACCATTCAAAAAACGTATTTGATAACAAAATGGCTGACCTGGGGTACCACGTTGGTCAGGGTGTAGGTGGAGGCCTTATCGTCTGGGTCAGCCTGGTGCTGGTCTGGGTTGAGCAGGCCTCGGGAGTACTCCACGGCGTCTGAGTAGTCCTCTAGCACCGCCTGGCTCTCCTGGATCAGAGGCTCCGGGTCATCACTAGGGGGCAGCACCTTCATGTTCCCACCCTCATTCCCAGACACCAGCTGTGGAGTGATTGGGGGGGGGGGGTGATGATTTAATGACAGGTAATATTATTTTTACAAACTGAGGTTTTTGAAAAGTTGAATTTAGATAGTAAGAGTGGTTAGATGACAATCATTCGTTTAGGTGGAGAAAAAGCAAGCCCTCATGACAAAGACAGGACCCCCAATGCATTGGCTCTTAAGTCATTAAGATGGGACTGTTATTGTAGGAGAATACTGCGGTATTGCATGAGAGTATCACAGTACGTTGCTGCTGAAGATCTCTCTCTACCTGCTGTGATGATGTGACACGATAACAGATCTCTCTACCTGTGGCTCGTACATCCAGGGCGTGTCCATCCTCTTCTTCCCGTCGTTCTTCTTAAAGGTGTAGGCTGAGTAGAGGGGCAGGCGACGGCTGCCGTCGTACAGGGTGGCGTAGCGCGCCTTGTCCCCGTAGCGCTGGCAGATCCTCTTGAGGCTGTCCCTGGTCCCGTCGATGCCTGTTGGTGCTGCCCTCATGTAGAAAAACTGTCTGCAGTCTCTAAAGCTGTCGGATACACTGGCACCAGACAGCCAGATCCCTGCCAACAGGAGGAGGGCCAGCAGGTAGACCCGCAATGGACGCATCTTAGCCTGGGTACAGACCCTACAACGGAGAGGGCGGTGGCAGTACTAGGAGGAATAGGGAAGGCTGTTTATACATCCAGGAGTAGAATACTGTAGGGTTCAACACCAGATGCAGTCCACACAGCACAGAGGGAGGTTGACTGCCAAAGCAAGGAAATGGCTCTGTATGCAAAGTGGCTATGCATAGGACTGATTTGATTGGATGCGTGGTTGGCTAATCATGGAGAGCAGGAGCACATGGGTGAGAGGACTTCAAAAGTAGTCTAGTGTTAAGTGGAATGAAACTTCTGGGCCTAATCTTGTTTTCTAGTGCCATGAGACATTCATCCATCTGTCTGCGAAGGGTTTCTCGTAAGTAAACATCCACTTTCACACCAACACACATTGCAACAGCTTGTGGTGGTATGCTGTGTATAGCCAAAGAAAACTACAGGCCCCGTCTATATAAACAAAGCCTTGACCGCAACAACAAAAATACATCCCACATAGTGATTCCTTCAGTCAGTTAGTCAGTCATCACACAGTCATCACACAGACATCACACAGACACAGACAGGTCAGGACGCTCCATTGTTCTAGGTGTTGATTTTCATCAACCTCATCATTACCAAGAGATTGTGATTGATATGTCAGGTAAGAGGTTACTCTATATCAGGTGTATTCAACCGGGGTTCCGTGGAGATACTGCAGGGGGTCCGCACATTTTTTTTCTAAAATTTAAAAAAAAAAATTATGAATATCGCTAGCAACAACAGAATAAACACATTTTGAATTACATACATACAGTAGAAACTATGATAATATATTCTTTCTAATGATGTCAACTTTATTTCTCAAACCCTAATATTGAGCAAATTGCACTAATTGGAGCTAATTACAGAGAAATGATAGTCAAAGTATCTGACATAGGCTATGAAAAAGCACCCGTTAATACTAGTCGCTGCAAGTGCAAAGGCAATGGTGCCGCGTTAGCGGAGACTGCATTCACGGTAAACGCTACATATATCGGCTCAATGGGAAATGACCTTTACATTTCTATCACACAACCTGTAGCACTTCAGCAATACAGATTGAATCATTTTTACCAAAACACATGGCTAACCTTTATTTAACCAGCTGATAGTAGTGAAAATGTGTTTGTAGTTACCTTTTTAGCTAGTAGACTATGTATTTTACACTTCCAATTATAATGTGAGTAGGTCCAAATAATACAAAGAAATCAAATCTATTCATTTTTAAATGTTGATTACTTATTGCTATTCAGCTGATAATACCATGGTGGGTGTCCCTGGGTCAGTGGTTTGCCTGGGTGGGGGTCCCTGGGTCAGCGGTTGGCCTGGGTGGGGGTCCCCGCTCTATAGTCATTCCAAAAGAAAACAATACTTTCCTTTCTTTTGTCGGTTTTTCCCTTTCCTAACTTTTTTTAGGGGAACAGCAGTCCAATCACCCTACGCCTTGTATTGTTTAATGGAGATTATTGCAGAGATGAAGTGAGTAGGGAGACAGATAAGAGATGTGCAGTTGAAGAAGTCGACTCCGGTAGCGAACGCCGGTCTCTCACGGAGGCATATGGACTCTTGAATTAACTGAGCTTTCGCGATACAAATCTCTGGCACATACAGTAACACTATTATGTGTTTCAGTCAAAATAGCACCACAATATCTTAACACTAGACTACTTTTGAAGTCTGAAAATGTCTGACAACTTTAGATTTTGGTTGAATATTAAAGAACACTCTATTGAATTGAATTTTCTACCTCCTCCTCCTCTCCAGGCATACAGACTACTCTGGTGACCCTGCTATGGCTGTGGGGATGGTGGCTGACCCCCGTTCTGCCCTCGTGCACCACGGGCCAGCCAGCAAGGTGCAAGGCTGCCATGTCAGCTCCTGGTACCAACCTGGCGGGCGAGGGTTTCAACATTGTCACCATGGAGCGCAAGCAGGCCTATGTTGTTGATGTGGACAACTGGAAGAGCCCAAATGGAGCCTGTACCCTCTGTGTTAACCCTTTCATGGAGGGCCAGACTCAGAGGCTGCCCGCAGCTGTGGTGGACTGGCGTCCCTTGCATCAGTGTCACATGAAGTTGTCCAGCATTGTCTTCGACTCCAGCGAGTCGTTTGTGAGCAGCAGCCAGACAGATGTAATACTACAGCTACTACTAATACGGCTACTACTTCTAATACTACATCTACTACTATAACAACTACTACTATAATTATAACTACTACTACTGAAAATAATAATTGATATATTAAGCATTTTATAATAAGACTAATAATATATAGAAATATTAATCAAATGTATAATACTACTAATAGAAATAAGAATCCCATTATGGGGTAAACTCACTTAATCCACCACCAATGTGTATATATATAGGTGGACGGCAGTTGGCAGATTGGTCTGGACGTTAATATCCCCAAAGCTAATGGGTCGGCCATGGTTGGGGGTACCCACTCCAGAGCTGCCAAGACGGTGATGAGCCAGTCCAAGAAGGACAAGTACAGCTTCATCAAACAGGATATACACTGCTCCTATTACAGGTTACCTATTACTTCTATGAATATAATAACTTCACTTGTATTAGAAAGTTCACCTTCCTTTATATAGCCAACACTGCCCTCTATAGGCTATAGTAAGGTATACACTAGATTATAATAGTTGTCAAATCAAATCAAATCAAATTTATTTATATAGCCCTTCGTACATCAGCTGATATCTCAAAGTGCTGTACAGAAACCCAGCCTAAAACCCCAAACAGCAAGCAATGCAGGTGTAGAAGCACGGTGGCTAGGAAAAACTCCCTAGAAAGGCCAAAACCTAGGAAGAAACCTAGAGAGGAACCAGGCTATGTGGGGTGGCCAGTCCTCTTCTGGCTGTGCCGGGTGGAGATTATAACAAAACATGGTCAAGATGTTCAAATGTTCATAAATGACCAGCATGGTCGAATAATAATAAGGCAGAATAGTTGAAACTGGAGCAGCAGCACAGTCAGGTGGACTGGGGACAGCAAGGAGTCATCATGTCAGGTATTCCTGGGGCATGGTCCTATGGCTCAGGTCCTCCGAGAGAGAGAAAGAAAGAGAGAATTAGAGAGAGCATATGTGGGATGGCCAGTCCTCTTCTGGCTGTGCCGGGTGGAGATTATAACAGAACATGGCCAAGATGTTCAAATGTTCATAAATGACCAGCATGGTCGAATAATAATAAGGCAGAACAGTTGAAACTGGAGCAGCAGCACAGCCAGGTGGACTGGGGACAGCAAGGAGTCATCATGTCAGGTAGTCCTGGGGCATGGTCCTAGGGCTCAGGTCCTCCGAGAGAGAGAAGGAGAGAATTAGAGAACGCACACTTAGATTCACACAGGACACCGAATAGGACAGGAGAAGTACTCCAGATATAACAAACTGACCCTAGCCCCCCGACACATAAACTACTGCAGCATAAATACTGGAGGCTGAGACAGGAGGGGTCAGGAGACACTGTGGCCCCATCCGAGGACACCCCCGGACAGGGCCAAACAGGAAGGATATAACCCCACACACTCTGGGGTGTTAAAGAATAGTTATTTTGCGATAGAATATCCTGTTTCAATTGTAACTACATAATGTATTGAATTAGACTTCTTGAAAATAGTCAAACTTCTATCCCCATAGATAGGTCTACTTTTAGGCAGGGACTTTGATGTACCCCTCAAAAAGGCCACAAAATAACAAAACCATTTACAGAAAGATAACAAAGTAGTCTATTCTCTATCTTGGGTTTCTTCCTCAGTTACCGCCTGATAGAGGACCCTCCCCTGCACCCCGAGTTCTCTCGCTCCCTGAGCATCCTGCCCCCCCTCTACACCGACCAGACCAAGGCTGACTACAATCGTTTCCTCGCGACCTTCGGTACCCACTATATCCGGAAGGTTAAACTGGGGGGGCGGGTGAAGGGCGTCACCTCACTACGCGTGTGCAAGGTAAGACTTCTCAAACTCTGCAAATGACATTCTCCTTATTATTGATAGTGGTATGCCTATTTGTGGTGTACAACTTAATGAAGATGCGTTCATGTATTTAGGCAGATTATATATAGTTGTTTTTAATTTGATTGTATGACATCACATTTGATTTAAGAGTCTGCATATGTACCAAGATGTTTTAATAAACCCAAACCTAGGCGGCCGTCAATGGTTACAACGAGAACGAGGTCAAGGACTGCCTGGAGGCCGAGGCCTCTGTCGCCACCAACTGCGGAACAGCCGAAGCCAATGCAGAGACAAAGTTCTGCAAGAGTGACCTCAAAAAACGGAACACCAGTGACACCTTCAGCAGTACCTTCAACGAGAGGTTTGATCGATTTCAGAAACGTTAGCGATTTTTGGTGGGATTAATGGGCATTATACAAGACTTATAAAAAACACACATTTCCAATAATGTCCTCATGTAAGGCAAAACATGACTGACGATAAACAACAAACAAACAGGTTTACCGAGGTGGTGGGGGGACAGACGGACGGAACGCCAGACCTGCTCTTCTCCAAGATTGGTGAAAACTCCAAGGCCTTTGCTGATTGGGCAAGTAGCCTGAAAACCATACCTGATATCATCAACTACTCTCTCCATCCTCTCCACCTATTGGTGAAAAAGGCCAGCAAGAGGGCGGGGCTGAAGAAGGCCGTGGAGGACTACATCCTGAAACACGCCCTGTTCAAGCACTGCTCTGGGAAGTGCAAGGGAAGCTCCAGGTCCAGTACCCATGACTCCTGTCAGTGTGTGTGCCAGACCAGTAAGGAGATGACCAGCCAATGCTGCCCGCAGGAGAAGGGCTTGGCTCACCTTACCGTCACCGTGAAGAAAGCCAGGGACCTCTGGGGAGACACCACCTCCCAGACCGACGGCTTTGTCAAGGTATTATTCATCTCTTTTATTTTAGAATTTTAATCGACTATGAAGTTTGTTTTCAAGTGCACTTTAAAGCTACAGTCTAGGATTTGACAAGGGTTACATCTCCCTAGCCCCATACCCGAGCTGCATACTAAAACAAGTGACGAGGACCTCGTTTTGTCGTTTTTCTAATCACATACTGTAGCTTTCAATAAAGTTTGATTTGGTTTGCTTCGTCAAGGTGCTCATGGGAAAAGACGTCAAGCAGACCAGGGTGATCCATAACAACGACAACCCCATGTGGAAGGAGGTCTTCAAATTTGGGACAGTCAAGCTCTCCCTGGCCAGCGAGCTCAAGTTCACTGTATACGATGAAGACAATTGGTCGAACGAACTCCTGGGGGAATGCAAAGTCCAGCCCGTCAAAGCTGGGATTCACGACGATATGTGTCCCATGAGTCACGGCAGCCTGTTCTACTCCTACAAGGTCGACTGCGCCCCAGGGCTTCGGGGCCACACCTGTGGGGAGTACGCCCCTTCCGGGATGAACTCTGACCTCTCTTACCTCTATACCTCCCGCAACGCCCTGAACATGACTCAGGAACTGCTGGCTCACATCCGGATGGGCCAGCCCCTAGGAGACCCGTTGACCTTCTTGGTGAAGCAGAGGGATAATGATCACCCTGCCCTCAGTGAGCCGTGATCAAAATATATGCCCTGTAAACCTTAGTCTGCCTATCTAACCTTAATGCATACCATTTCTAATCACTTGTTCTTTAAAAAAATATAAATGTAACCTTTATTTAACTAGGCAAGTCAGTTAAGAACAAATTCTTATTTAAAATGGCGGCCTACCGGGGAACAGTGGGTTGACTATCTTGTTCAGGGGCAGAACGACAGATTTTTACCTTGTCAGCTCTGGGATTCGATCCAGCAACCTTTCGTTACTGGCCCAACACTCTAACCACTAGGCTAGTTTAAAGATAGTGTGTTCAACATGCATATGACACACTGACATACATGCCTTCGTAAAGTATTCAGACCTTTCCACTTTTTCCAAATGTTGTTACGTTACGTTATTCTAAAATGTATTAAATAAAAACATCTCAGCAATCTACACACACTACCCCATAATGACAAAGCAAAAACAGGTTTTTTGAAATGTTTGCAAATGTATTAAATAAAAAACAGAAACACCGTATTTACATTAGTACTGAGACCCTTTACTATGAGACTCAAAATTGCTCAGCTGCATCCTGTTTCCATTGATCATCCTTGAGATGTTTCTACGACTTGGAGTCCACCTGCGGTAATTCAATTGATTTGACATGTTTACAGTGCCTTGCGAAAGTATTCGGCCCCCTTGAACTTTGCGACCTTTTGCCACATTTCAGGCTTCAAACATATATATATATAACTGTATTTTTTTGTGAAGAATCAACAACAAGTGGGACATAATCATGAAGTGGAATGACATTTATTGGATATTTCAAACTTTTTTAACAAATCAAAAACTGAAAAATTGGGCGTGCAAAATTATTCAGCCCCCTTAAGTTAATACTTTGTAGCGCCACCTTTTGCTGAGATTACAGCTGTAAGTCGCTTGGGGTATGTCTCTATCAGTTTTGCACATCGAGAGACTGACATTTTTTCCCATTCCTCCTTGCAAAACAGCTCGAGCTCAGTGAGGTTGGATGGAGAGCATTTGTGAACAGCAGTTTTCAGTTCTTTCCACAGATTCTCGATTGGATTCAGGTCTGGACTTTGACTTGGCCATTCTAACACCTGGATATGTTTATTTTTGAACCATTCCATTGTAGATTTTGCTTTATGTTTTGGATCATTGTCTTGTTGGAAGACAAATCTCCGTCCCAGTCTCAGGTCTTTTGCAGACTCCATCAGGTTTTCTTCCAGAATGGTCCTGTATTTGGCTCCATCCATCTTCCCATCAATTTTAACCATCTTCCCTGTCCCTGCTGAAGAAAAGCAGGCCCAAACCATGATGCTGCCACCACCATGTTTGACAGTGGGGATGGTGTGTTCAGCTGTGTTGCTTTTACGCCAAACATAACGTTTTGCATTGTTGCCAAAAAGTTCAATTTTGGTTTCATCTGACCAGAGCACCTTCTTCCACATGTTTGGTGTGTCTCCCAGGTGGCTTGTGGCAAACTTTAAACGACACTTTTTATGGATATCTTTAAGAAATGGCTTTCTTCTTGCCACTCTTCCATAAATTCCAGATTTGTGCAATATACTGTCCTATGGACAGAGTCTCCCACCTCAGCTGTAGATCTCTGCAGTTCATCCAGAGTGATCATGGGCCTCTTGGCTGCATCTCTGATCAGTCTTCTCCTTGTATGAGTTGAAAGTTTAGAGGGACGGCCAGGTCTTGGTAGATTTGCAGTGGTCTGATACTCCTTCCATTTCAATATTATCGCTTGCACAGTGCTCCTTGGGATGTTTAAAGCTTGGGAAATCTTTTTGTATCCAAATCCGGCTTTAAACTTCTTCACAACAGTATCTCGGACCTGCCTGGTGTGTTCCTTGTTCTTCATGATGCTCTCTGCGCTTTTAACGGACCTCTGAGACTATCACAGTGCAGGTGCATTTATACGGAGACTTGATTACACACAGGTGGATTGTATTTATCATCATTAGTCATTTAGGTCAACATTGGATCATTCAGAGATCCTCACTGAACTTCTGGAGAGAGTTTGCTGCAATGAAAGTAAAGGGGCTGAATAATTTTGCACGCCCAATTTTTCAGTTTTTGATTTGTTAAAAAAGTTTGAAACATCCAATAAATGTCGTTCCACTTCATGATTGTGTCCCACTTGTTGTTGATTCTTCACAAAAAATACAGTTTTATATCTTTATGTTTGAAGCCTGAAATGTGGCAAAAGGTCGCAAAGTTCAAGGGGGCCGAATACTTTCGCAAGGCACTGTACATACACTTAGGTTGGAGTCATTAAAACTTGTTTTCCAACCACTCCACAAATTTCTTGTTAACAAACTATAGTTTTGGCAAGTCGGTTACGGCATCTACTTTGTGCATGACACAATTCATTTTTCCAACAATTATTTACAGACAGATTATTTCACTTAAAATTCAATGTATCACAATTCCAGTCGGTCAGAAGTTTACATACACTAAATTGACTGTGCCTTTAAACAGCTTGGAAAATTCCAGAAAATTATGTCATGGCTTTAAAAGCTTCTGAAAGGCTAATTGACATCATTTGAGCCAATTGGAGGTGTACCTGTGGATGTATTTCAAGGCCTACCTTCAAACTCAGTGCCTCTTTGCTTGACATCATGGGAAATCAAAGTAAATCAGCCAAGACCACAGAAAAACAATTGTAGACCTCCACAAGACTGGTTCATCATTGAGAGCAATTTCCAAACGCCTGAAGATACCACGTTCATTTGTACAAACAAAAGTATGCAAGTATAAACACCATGGGACCACGCAGCCGTCATACTGCTCAGGAAGGAGACGCGTTCTGTCTCCTAGAGATGAACGTACTTTGGTGCGAAAAGTGCAAATCAATCCCGGAACAGCAGCGAAAGACCTTGTGAAGATGCTGGAGAAAACAGCACTGCTGCTGTATATGCAAAGTTTTAGACTGATCCAATGAACTATTGCATATCTGTTAAAAATGTATCACGACTGCCCAAATGTGCCTAATTGGTTTATTAATAACTTTAAGTTCATAATTGTGCACTCTCCTCAAACAATAGCATGGTATTATTTCACTGTAATAGCTACAGTGCAGTTAGATGAACAAGAATTTAAACTTTCTGCCAATATCAGATATGTCTATGTCCTGGGAAACTTTCTTGTTACTTACAACCTCATGCTAATCGCATTAGCCTACGTTAGCTCAACCGTCCCGTGGGGGACCCACCGATCCTGAAGAATTTTAACTCCTTGCCGTTCTTCAAGATATAACGTGTTAGTTGCTTACTGGACCCTGGAAATCTGTGTGAAATGTTATCTAGTTAACTAGCTAACAAACTATCTGTGAACTAATGTTTTCCCTCTACAGTATGTGGTTATGAGAGAATTAGGTGTAAGTGAGTTTAAGCTGGATGCCACTATAGAGGTGAAAGGAACACCACACACATTCCCTCTTTCAATACAGTGGATAAAAAGGGGTGTGCCAGGTGTGCTCTCTGACTGAAAGAAATCAATTATGTCAACAAAGGGTATCATGCTGGCACATTGTATAACAATGTCCACAGGCAGAAAGTGTACAATGTAATAATGTGCGGGGTAGCCCAACGATATTGATTTTGTTGTGTTGAACTTGACAGTATGTGTGTCAGTGAGGGGGGATTATTACATGTTTTACTCAGTGAACGTTATTTTTGCACACATGTAGCCTTGTTGCACTTGATCCATGTCTACTAAGTGGCCACTATAATAGAGCAAAAATAGAATGCCTGTTCCTTTCATTCTATTTTAAGATATCTTTCCCCAAGTGCAATGTTTAGATGTTAAGCAGTTAATATTAAAGCGAATTGGTTAGGGTACTAACGTTAACTCATCTGATGTTATTTCATTTTTATTAATAAAAAAAAATCCTAGGGGGTGGATCAGCTTTAATATTGCGGATAGATTGTCACTTCTATCAATGTAATTGTCTGCATCATTTCTAATCCCCCCCATACATTTGTGGGGTATATACAGTGGGGCAAAAAAGTATTTAGTCAGCCACCAATTGTGCAAGTTCTCCCACTTAAAAAGATGAGAGGCCTGTAATTTTCATCATAGGTACACTTCAACTATGACAGACAAAATGAGAAAAAAAATCCAGAAAATCTCATTGTAGGATTTTTAAATGAATTTATTTGCAAATTATGGTGGAAAATAAGTATTTGGTCAATAACAAAAGCTTATCTCAATACTTTGTTATATACTTTGTTGGCAATGACAGAGTTCAAATGTTTTCTGTAAGTCTTCACAAGGTTCACACACTGTTGCTGTTATTTTGGTCCATTTTCTCCATGCGAATCTCCTCTAGAGCAGTGATGTTTTGGGGCTGTTGCTGGGCAACACGGACTTTCAACTCCCTCCAAAGATTTTCTATGGGGTTGGGATCTGGAGACTGGCTAGGCCACTCCAGGACCTTGAAATGCTTCTTACGAAGCCACTCCTCATTGCTCGGGCGATGTGTTTGGGATCATTCTCATGCTGAAAGACCCAGCCACGTTTCGTCTTCAATGCCCTTGCTGATGGAAGGAGGTTTTCACTCAAAATCTCACGATACATGGCCCCATTCATTCTTTCCTTTACATGTATCAGTCGTCCAGGTCCCTTTGCAGAAAAACAGCCTCAAAGCATGATGTTTCCACCCCCATGCTTCACAGTAGGTATGGTGTTCTTTGGATGCAACTCAGCATTCTTTGTCCTCCAAATAGTTGAGTTTGAGTTGAGTTTTTACCAAAAAGTTCTACTTTGGTTTCATCTGACCATATGACATTCTCCCAATCTTCTTCTGGATCATCCAAATGCTCTCTAGCAAACATCAGACGGGCCTGGACATGTACTGGCTTAAGCAGGGGGACACGTCTGGCACTACAGGATTTGAGTCCCTGGCGGCGTAGTGTGTTACTGATGGTAGGCTTTGTTACTTTGGTCCCAGCTCTCTGCAGGTCATTCACTAGGTCCCCCCGTGAGGTTCTGGGATTTTTGCTCACCGTTCTTGTGATAATTTTGACCCCACGGGTTGAGATCTTGCGTGGAGCCCCAGATCGAGGGAGATTATCAGTGGTCTTGTATGTCTTCCATTTCCTAATAATTGCTCCCTCAGTTGATTTCTTCAAACCAAGCTGCTTACCTATTGCAGATTCAGTCTTCCCAGCCTGGTGCAGGTCTACAATTTTGTTTCTGGTGTCCTTTGACAGCTCTTTGGTCTTGGCCATAGTGGAGTTTGGAGTGTGACTGTTTGAGGTTGTGGACAGGTGTCTTTAAACAGGTGCCATTAATACAAGTAACGAGTGGAGGACAGAGGGGCCTCGTAAAGAATAAGTTACAGGTCTGTGAGAGCCAGAAATCTTGCTTGTTTGTAGGTGACCAAATACCTATTTTCCACCATAATTTGCAAATAAATTCATAAAAAATCCTACAATGTGATTTTCTGGATTTTTTTTCTCTCATTTTGTCTGTCATAGTTGAAGTGTACCTATGATGAAACTTACAGGCCTCTCATCTTTTTAAGTGGGAGAACTTGCACAATTGGTGGCTGACTAAATACTTTTTTGCCCCACTGTATATCGTTGAAGTCGGAAGTTTACATACGCCTTAGCCAAATACATTTAAACTGAGTTTTTCACAATTCTTGACATTTAATCCTAGTAAAAATTCCCTGTCTTAGGTATGTTAGGATCACCACTTTATTTTAAGAATGTGAAATGTCAGAATAATAGAGTGATTTATTTCAGTTTTAATTTCTTTCATCACATTCCCAGTGGGTCAAAAGTTTACATACACTCAATTAGTATTTGGTAGCATTGTCTTTAAATTGTTCAACTTGGGTCAAATGTTTCGGGTAGCCTTCCACAAGCTTCACACAGTAAGTTGGGTGAATTTTGGCCCATTCCTCCTGACAGAGCTGGTGTAACTGAGGTTTGTAGGCCTTCTTGCTCGCACACGTTTTTTCAGTTCTGCCCACAAATTTTCTATGGGATTGAGGTCAGGGCTTTGTGACGGCCACTCCAATACCTTGACTTTGTTGTCCTTAAGCCATTTTGCCACAACTTTGGGAGTATGCTTGGTGTCATTGTCCATTTGGAAGACCCATTTGCGACCAAGTTTAACTTCCTGACTGATGTCTTGAGATGTTGCTTCAATATATATCCACATAATTTTCCTACCTCATGATGCCATCTATTTTGCGAAGTGCACCAGTCCCTCCTGCAGCAAAAGCACCACAACAACATGATGCTGCAAATAACTGAAAGTGAGAGGTTGTAATCTGAATAAAGTGAAAAGGCCATTCTTGAACATGGGGTGAGACATTCTTAGTAATTTACTAGATAACCATTTCGGATTTAAGTATAACGTTTGTATGACTGATGCCTTTAGTGAGAGGTCTAATGCTTTAATGCTAATGCTTTAATATTTAATCATTTCTGCCTTCCGAATTCATATTCATATTATAAATATATAAATAGCCTTATATTAATTGGCTGGCTACAGCACACAAGCCTAAGATCACCATGCACAATGCCAAGCGTCGGCTGGAGTGTTATAAAGCTGCAATGCATAGTGCCAACTGTAAAGTTTGGTGGAGGAGGAATAATGGCTAGGCCCCTTAGTTCCAGTGAAGGGAAATCTAACGCTACAGTATATCCTCACTTGAAAATGAATGCTGCTTTTTTGGGGGTGTTCAAAGCAAGCCATTTTCCCTTTAATACAAAAGTTTACATAGAAGCATTTACCTCAGTTGGTGTAGCCTACTTTGTTTAAAGACATTCATATCCAGTGTTGACTGCACCTCAAAGGCTCATTGTTAAGATAATTTGCCATTGATATAATATACAAGAAAGTGATGAATGATATGGAATACAATTGGTGTGAAATACTTATGCAGTAAGAAGCATCAGGATGCTTGTGTGTGTGTACGTCTTCCGATTTATAAGTATTAAACACAATCTAATAACAATATTCAGCTTATACAAATAGCTACTGATATTTCACATGGGAGAAAAACACACAATAGATTATTTCATATCAAAGTGTCTTTGGAAAGTGAAGAGTTCAGAAGTATTAGTCTCAGAATAATGTAATTTTCTAATTCAATGGTTTCAACACTTTCCTGAATAAATGTAAGTAAAGAATGCCAGAACAATGCTTGACTTTACCCAGTGTTAGAGCAAAATGAACCCATTCACCACATAAGAACCAACCAACACATGTAGTGAATGCTAGCACAAATAAAAACTAAATGTGACAAGAAAACATCTCTTGAATTATGACCATTATTCCAATGCAGATTCTCAAAATATACATAAAAAAAACTATCAACACATCATTAAGTGTCAATGGTTGCTAAACTTTGATTATATGCAAAAATAAATGATTATTTCTGGGACAGCAAAATAAACGAGGCAAAGTGTATGACAGTTTATCATTCCAGCCACCAGACTCTTCTGCTTAGTGATGAAGCTGATGTCTTGTATTATTAAGTCATGTTCTTTGTTTACTATTACATCTAACAATTTTGTTTGACTGTGGCCTGACACTTCATTACTCTTCAAGATGCCACTCTTCTTCAAGATGATGAAGAGGCTCTCAATTAATGTTAAAAGACTCTCTAAGGCTGTTTTCTGCCTGTTCCTTTGTGATCCGTTTCCAGGAAGGGGGGATATCTCCAGGGTGTGAGACATACTCTTTGGCAAATTCCTTGTTGAATTTTGCCATCACATATTTCCAGTAGTCTGAGGCCTGTATGCTGGGATCTGCCGGGATATGCCAGTTGGGAAAAATGTCTCTGTACTTTTTTAAAGGCTGAAATTCTTCATTTGTCTCGTAGCATTTGAAAGAACCCTCACTAAACACTGCAGAGGAGCAGATGTCAGTGCAGAGTTTCCTTGAGTCATTAAACCTGAACCGACCAAGTCCCTGTGGTCTGTGTATTGAGGCACAGTGCTCATTGTGGGCCTCCCCTCCCGCCTCACATGGTGCCCCGCAGAATGGACATTGCTTCCCGCAGCCAAACACTCTTGTGAACAGCTCGTTCTGAGGCTTGATTTTCTGTCTTTTCAATTTCTGTTTCACATCCTCTGCTTTTTGGAATTCTTCTGTCAGAGACTGTTCCATCTCCACCACAGATGTTTTGAGCCAGTGGGAAAACTGTTCCTGTTTGGAATTGTTGAGGATCATAGTGGCTTCCAACGCATCTTGGGGAATGACCAGCTTCTCTCCAAGTTCCCTGCATATGTCCTGAAGGAATTCCTTTATGTTGTCGTTCTCATTAGTCTGTGCCTTTGAGATTGCCTCATTGATTACTTTGATAATCCCATTGAGTTGATACTTCTCCAATTCAAACATTTTGTTCCCTTGTGAAAAGTGTTTCACGATTTCATTCAAAATCCAATTCTTGACAAAAGCTTCATAGTGACAAATGTAGCTCACATAGTTGTCAAAGTTGAATTCTGACAGCAGTTGCTTCAGGATAGAGTACTGGAAAAATGTCCGAGAGCTGAATTGAAAGGCATTCTGCCCCGTCAGCATTACGTCAACAATTTCTAGACCCAGAGAATTGGTGACACAGGCTTCTACTGCAGGTCTGAGACACAGGTTGGTGAACTCTGCAGCTTTCTTCTGACACTGATCTTGTCCACTGAACAAGTCTTTGAAGTCTGCCAGGTATTTACCTTTGAACTGTTCAAGGCACCAATGAGGATTGTTTGCACATATGAACTGTTCATGCATTGCTTGGAAAGCCCTGGATGCAAACCCACAAACGTACAATTTAATGGAGAGTTCAAATTTATTGCTTGTCCCAAGATTTTTGTTGGCTTCCAACTTCTCTTCAATCATGTGCAGGATCTCTTGAATGTATGTGTCATGGTAGTTTGTCTTATTTTGAACAGTCTCTCTCACAAATTCATTGCATTTGTCTATGAGGTTGTCTGCCATGGCCTGGGTTTTTCTTGTGTTCTCATTCATGTAAATGCTATTCACTAACTTCTTTAAGAACCCCCCTGGAGAGACTATGAAGGGTTTTGTTCCATGATCTTCAAGTTTCACATTGTTCAACTTTTCATTCACTGCCTTCTGCATCATGTTAGACCGGAGCTGGCTTAAAACATGGCTCACAATGTCTATTTTCTTCAATCCTGTAAAAGAGAGCTCCTGCACAGTTTCCTCCCACACCTTTTCAAATTCTCTGTCAAGCTCCTGATCTGGCCTCTGACATTTGTCCTTTCTGCAGTTCTCAACCAACTTCAGCACCTTTTCCTCCATCACCGCGGTGTAGTTCTTCTTGATTGTGGCAAGCTTGTTCATTCCTTGTTGAATCTCAACATCAGCGACCAGTTTACTCAAAACAGAGTTTTCTATCTCCCTTTTTAGACTTTTGATGCTGTTTGAGAAATCCTCTCTGTATCTCTCCACCAAGTAGACATGACCATCTGCCTGTTCATAGTACTTGGTCAGGTTGTCAAGAAGGTTCTTCTCCCATTGGACAAGTTCTATTGAGGCTTCACTTTTCAAATGATGGAGAAAATCCCTCACGTCTTCTGTTTGATATTTCATTGCTATGGTTCCGAAGTTGGAAATCCTTGTTTCAGCATTTGTCATCCATGTGTGCATGTGCTTTCTGAATGACCATTCCCACTTACTGAACTCAACACACAGCTTCATGTAGGCATCAGCCACCAGGCTGTTTCTGAAGCTGAAGATGAAGTTTTCATACTTCACAGCATTCCACAGGCTTTTTGTCCACTCCAGAAAGTCCATGATGTTGTTCCCAGAGGCTTCACAGTTCTGGAAGACCTCGATCATGTTCTTTTTGAACTCGTATACAGACTCGCTGTAACCGGCGTTGACGGGTGCCATTGGGGGGTTGCCGTGCCAAAGTCCAGGAATGTACCAGTTACCAGTCTCTGGGTTGTACTCCATCACATCAGTGAAGCTCTTGTTCTCCTCCTTGTTTTCCATTCTGGCTGCTGCCTGGGTCATCTCGTTTAACTGCTCCAGCAGCATTTTCCGGTCTCTCATGTTCTTATCATGTGCCGAGACATCTGCCACGTTCTGGTGGACAAACTGACACTTGGGTTTCTTTCCCACCTCTTTCATCCGGAGAAAAGCGTGGACCACGATCTGCAGGATGTCCTTCATCTCGGTCGAGTTCTCCATGGCAATATTGATTATAGTGACATCACTCAGGCCGACAACAAGTGTGGCTAGCTCGTTGTCATGCTCGTAGCTGTCATCATGCTGTGCCAGCTCTGGCGACTTCAGCCCTTCTGTGTCGATGATCACTAAGAAGTCGCAGTTCAGCTCTTTTTTGAAGTCGTCTTTGACTTTGATGAGCAGCATAAAGGCCCCTCTTGTGCATCTGCCGCTACTGACTGCGAACTGCACTCCAAACATTGTGTTCAGTAGAGTGGACTTTCCCGTGCTCTGAACACCTAGAACAGTTACCACCAGGATCTTGCTCTTCGGATGCACCAAGACATTGAGTTGATGCAGCACATCACTCACCCATCTCAGAGGTATGTTAGATGCGTCTCCATCCACAAGCTCCAGAGGAAACCCATCCAGAAGCAACTCAGCACATAGTCTGGGCAGGTGCTTCAGTTGTTGCCTAGACTCTTCAGCTTCTTCCAGTAAGACTGCAGATTCATACAGTTGACCCATTTCACGTAGGAAATGCTCAGTTCCCAAAGAACTGTTTGAAATCTGTCTGTCAAGGTCTGCAATTTCATCTTTGTTTTCAGATGAATTCTGAGACTTTTCTTTGTACAGCTCTCTAAGGCCAGAAAGGTTTTTACGAGACATATTGTCCAGGTTCATTCTCATCCATTTCAAGAAATAGGTCCTTTCTAGCCCTGCGCTTGATATTGCATTTATGAAGCAGGTCATTGCCTCTGAAATGTCATATCTCCTTTGCTGTTCCCTAAGTTGTCTCTTGTCTGTTTGGAGTTCACTTTTGTACATCTCTAGATTCTGGTTCCCAGCTTTCCGCAGTCTGCATTCCTCCTTCTCCAGACGTGCCAGCTCCTTCCAAATCTGTCCTTGCAAGGGAAGCTGACTTTCCTTATACTGTGGTGTGTCATAAATCTTTGACGTGATTGCGACAGCATTTAGCTTGGCACTCTGACATTCTTTGTAGTCCTCATCAACCAGTATTCCAAGCTCATGCGCCACTTCAGCCATCTGCTCCAATGGCATTCTGGACTTTGAATTCTTAATCAACTCACCAACTGTGTTTCGCAGGTTCTTCACAAAGTCTGCATCATTCATCTGTTTGGTCTTCAGGATGATGCTGCTTTTTTTCAAGTTCAACTCTGCTGCTGTTCTCTTCAAAGCATCAATGCTGAAGCTCTTGCTCTGTGTGTTACCCACTAGAAACAGCTGAGCCTTGGTGTGTTGGCTGGTCAGTAGCTTGTACTTGGTGTCCAGGTTGTCAAAGAACACAAAGACTGCTGCAGAGGTCTGGCAAAGAAAGGAATATTGTGTTTCAAAAGAACTGATGTCCCCTCTAAGATTGGATACAGCAATAGCTTCACCAAAAATATCAATGTTTTTTTTCCCGCTTGGGAGGTACCAGCTTATCTCAACCAATCCGTTGGATATTCTCCTTGGGCTATCGCCACATTCCATGTCGTGGTGGACAAACGTGTCGTGATACTGTTGAGGATTACTCAGCAGCTTGTTTAGAATCTGAGACTTGGACAGAGAGCACTCGCCCAATCTGACAAAAGAGACCATAGGGAGGTCAGAGAGAACAATCCTGTCTTCAACAAACCCTCTGGAATCTGCCAATGAATGCGGTCTGAACTTCTTGACAATGTCTCTCATGGCCCAGAGCATTAGCGTACACTCTTCTGTGTCACAATTGGGGAGAAGCAGGGGCACTGAAAACTGACACATTGACATTTTCAAAACCATCTCTTGCTGGAGAAAACCATTGGAACACAGAAAGAGAGCAGTCACAATGTCTAAGGGGTTTACAACATTACTAGAGTCCAGGTTATCAACCAGACTCTCCAGATCTAGATCTATGTTGCAAAATGAAGCATCACAACTTGCCTCGCCTTCTAATGAGGTACATTTCACACTCCTAGCAGTCACATTCACCATCATCAACCTCTTTAGGAAAATCCATGGCAGGGCTGAGAGAGTCTGAGCAGGTTCATCGGTGACAGTCTTCTCATCAATCTGCAGCACGGTGCTAAGGTCGAGCTTCTCTGTGTAGTGTTGCTCCAACCCCAGGTCCAGCAGCAAACTCTCCAGGTGGGTTTCTGTGTCGGGAAAGAAAATAACGTTTTCAGATCTGACCTCCTTGGTTGTCAATCAACCGATTGTAAAACATCCTCCCGTCACACGTTTCAACACACTCACTTGTGCGGCCATATGTCACCACCGACTTGCTTTGGGTCCCGTTCTTCAGCACCGTAGAGACGTGAAAGGAGTACTTGACACCTGGACTCAGACTGGAGAACGTCAGGGTGTTGGACTCCGTTGTTATCTTCTGGACTTCCTCCCCATCACAGGAACAGGTCACGAGACATGCCTCAGTGACACCAATTGGTTTGTCCCAACCCAGAGACACTGATTCACTGCTGACTTGGTCAATCTTGACTTTTTCAGGTGGCAGAGGTTCTACAAAAAGGACAAAAAGGGCCCAATTCAATTACAACTTGAAGAATGAAAACAAGTCAAACAATTCTTCCTGTAATGCAAGGGGAAATGTTTGAATCATTGCACTTACTTGTATACATGGACATTGTGATCACCGGGCTCATATTCCCATCTTCTGTGACCGATGTGACGCTGAATGTGTACTCCGTCCCTGGAAAAAGGCCTTCCACATCAGCGCTGTTGGACCCTTGGATGGAACGGATCTCTCTCTGGGTGTTGCAGGAGTAGGTCAACTCGTACCTCCGTGCTGGGTCAGAAGGGCGCCAGCTCAGAGAAACAGAGTCACTGCCAACATAATGAACTGTTATCTCTCCGGGGGAGGAGAGCTCTGTGGAAGAGAGCAAAAAATGTTTGAATGAAGGCATGAAACATTTATAAATACATGCTATTATACTGCATCATCCCTACTGTTGTTATGCTATTATAATGACAATAATATTAGTAAAATAATAACAGTAGTGAAATAGTGATAAAAAGTGAAAAACGAGTGAAAGATTATTTTTAAACAGCGCTGATCGCCATTCACAGCGAATAAAGTAACGTTCCTTAAATGTTCAATGCAAATAAGCATACGTGCAGTGTTTGTGAATGGAAAGCAACTGGTAATGATTTTATTCAATTATAAAGTATACATACGGTTGTCAAAAATTCTGAGATACGGTATAATTCCTCTTATATTATTGAAGTACCTGCTACAGCAGCATCCATCTGTTGAGATGGCTCTGCCTCCAGACTGTCAGCTTGTACTCTCTGTGATGTGTCCTCATCTTTCCCAAGATATAAGTCAAGGAATAGATCACTTGCATCTTGAAAGTCCTTCAATTCAAAAAGGAAAACATCTACAGTCAATTGAATGAAAAAAATTGAATAAAAATTTAGAACAAACTGCAAAGTACTTGATAAAAGAGTGTACATTGTTATGGCTGTCATTGAACAACCCCATGCCATGATTAGATGGTGAAAAAAAACACACCGTTCTTTAAACAATAAAAGCTAATTTACCAACATTTCTGAAAATAGATATGCATTTTGGAAATAAACTATTCATATATACAGGTAACTGACAAAAAGAAGGAAATGAGGGATACAAAGGATGCATTTACGCAGGCAGCCCAATTCTGATCTTTTTTCCCCTAATTGGTCTTTTGACCAATCAGATCAACTCTGAAGAAGATTTGATGTGAGAAGATCTGATTGAGAAAAAGACACAAAAAAAAAACATCATAATTGGGCTGCCTGTTTGTTTAAACGCGGCCAAAGTGTATTAAAAGCAGGTGTGGTTCCTGAGTTAATTACGCAAATAACATCCCATCATGCTTCGGGTATTCATTTAGAAAAATGCCCAGTTACCCATTATTTTGGCAATGTCCCCAATCACTTCTCTGGGGCATTGGGATATTATTTAGACCAGAGGAAAGAGTGCCTCCTACTGACCCCACAAAAAAACTTCCAGCAGCAGCTGGTCTCCTATCCAGGGACCGAACAGGACCAACCCTGCTTAGCTTCAGAGGCAAGCCAGCAACACATTTCTATCTGCAAAAAACCTCTGTGTGAAAGAGCAACAGCACACCCTACCTCTTCATCTGAGGAGCTATCCATTGGCGGGGTGTCTTCAGTCGCCCCACTCCTAACCCGGTCAAAGGTCACATCTTTTAGACTGCATGGCTCTGAAATACGTTTGGGGTAATAGAGTGTTACAATGCCAATCAAATACATGTTGCAGCACATCAAAAAGTTGGTGAAGCATTATCAGATGCATTATTTTCCATTATATCTCACCAAAGAGAAAAAGCACTACCTGTAATATTGATAATTATGGCATTTATCCAAAGCGACTTACAGTGGTCCTGGCTGCCGGGGGGGGGGGGGGGGGGGGGGCACACTTTAGCTAGGTTGTTTAGCCCATATATTTTGTTCTAATGTTTGAGTCCCTCAAATATCACATGAACACACATAACAAATGGTAAAATGTGTAGAATTGTAGGAATTAGCTTTAATACGGCAATGTCTGCAATCCATGACAAACTGTGTATAAGTACAGGAAATTAGCTTTAAAACTGCAAAATCCTTTCTCTGCCAACAAGAGGGGTGTTAACAGTTTGTGTCGTGAACAGTGCTAGTACCCGTAGAAATAGACGTGGCACTCGCACAGCGTGCAGGGGGGGTGCGCAGGATGTTCCCCAATGCTGGAAGGGGGGCCTGAGTGAAAAAGTTTGGGAACCCTGAACTAAGCTACAGAGGACCATCCCTTGACACTGATCCAGGTCAGATTAGTTTCCCCCCACACAGGGTTAGAATAGGTTTGCCTGCGCCTCAGCTCAGGGATTCTATCCAGCAACCTTTCGGTTACTGGCCCAACGCTCTAACCACTAGGCTACTTGGTGGTCCTATAAGGTGCTCCTAATGTTTGTACACTCAGTGTAGTTTATCAGTTACCGAACATAAAAATCCCTGGGCAACTGTGGACAGGGCCTATACACTTTGCAAGGATTTTTTTTTGGCAATGATGTATATATAAACCCTGGATTGCTAATGGTATGTATTGGCCAAATAGCGGCTTTGAAACTACCAGTCGCCATATTGGTCTTCCATAGGAATAATGGTATTTTAGTATTTCTTTGTTGAATTGGGGACTTAACATTAAGTACTTCAGAAAATCTATACTTTAAGGTATGTTTATGTTTAGTTCACATAATTTAAAATAATAAATTACGGTGTCTGTAACAGAATATACAAAACGAATGGAGACGTTAATAAATGCATTTCTCTCCTTCCCAAATATTTTTTTCAATGGGGAGGAATACCAAAATGACCGCAGTATTTTATTTTATTTGTAAACGTATTCAATGTACTTGTGAATATATTGTTTTGTTTTTATTAATAGCGTGTTATATTTTGTAGTGTATTTTTAAGAATAGCTGAGAAAAATAAAGTCGAAATATGACTTCAGGACTTTAAATAAAAAGTCCCGAGGCTACCTACCTCCCTCTTCCTCGACGATTGCTTTACATCTCAAGCAAAACCGCTGTCCCTCCTCACAAAGCGTGGGACATCGAATACACTCCATTTTCCGAAAATGTCTGCCACAGAAAAACATCAATAATGTGCATAGCAGTAAAGTGAAATGTTGTAGTGATTTAGGCACCCCATATAATTAATACAAAAAATGATGAATGCCGTATAATCGGATCATGAGAATGTTGAAAAAAACATATCACATGTTTGCATTCACAAAAAGTATATTAGTCTACAAGTAGCTTAGTTCATAATCAGCTACCGTTACTGTGATATTACACGTACAATTTCTTAGGCTTACGTGTTGTATAACATTCCATTTTTGTAATAAAGATTTTTAAAAACGTTACCATGTGATTTAGACCATTAAAGAGTTTGATTAGCAAAGTTTGATGATACACGACTCACCTCCTGATCACTCCGCAGCTCAATGTCGGATAATCAAACGTTCGAGTGGGATGAACCATGTGCATGAACGACATCCTGTTTTATCGTGCATGACAACATTCATGCCATCATATTTGAAACATTTTCAGACCTTTACTGTATTAGCCTACGTTTTATTAGGATGTAATTAACGTGAAATCTTTTTTTATATCGTAATTTGGTTCAGGCCATCTATGCTTATCTTTCAGTTTCATTTCCTTGAAATGGGAAAGTAAGGGAATAATAGCCTAGTCGAGGGAGAGGCAGTCGAGGAGGAGGAGACTGGAAAAAGTTTTCAGTGGCATAGATTCAAAATCAAATCAAATTGTATTTGTTACATGCGCCGAATACCTTACCGTGAAATGCTTACTTACAAGCCCTAAACCAACAATGCAGTTAAGAAAAATAAGTGTTAAGAAAGTATTATTAAAAGAAACTGAAGTAAAAAAAAAAAGAAGAAGAAGAAAATAGAAAAATAACAAATAACAAATAATTAAAGAGCAAAAATAAAATAACAGTAACAAGGCTATATAGAGGGGTACAGGTACAGAGTCAATGTGCGAGGGCACAGGTTAGTTGAGGTAACATGTATATGTAGGTACAGGTAAAGTGACTATGCATAGATAATAAACAGAGAGTAGCAGCAGCATAAAAATGGGGGAGGGAGGGGTCAACGCAAGTAGTCCTGGTAGCCATTTGATTAGCTGTTCAGTAGTCTTATACAGTGCCTTGCGAAACTATTCGGCCCCCTTGAACTTTGCGACCTTTTGCCACATTTCAGGCTTCGAACATAAAGATATAAAACTGTATTTTTTTGTGAAGAATCAACAACAAGTGGGACACAATCATGAAGTGGAACGACATTTATTGGATATTTCAAACTTTTTTAACAAATAAAAAACTGAAAAATTGGGCGTGCAAAATTATTCAGCCCCTTTACTTTCAGTGCAGCAAACTCTCTCCAGAAGTTCAGTGAGGATCTCTGAATGATCCAATGTTGACCTAAATGACTAATGATGATAAATACAATCCACCTGTGTGTAATCAAGTCTCCGTATAAATGCACCTGCACTGTGATAGTCTCAGAGGTCCGTTAAAAGCGCAGAGAGCATCATGAAGAACAAGGAACACACCAGGCAGGTCCGAGATACTGTTGTGAAGAAGTTTAAAGCCGGATTTGGATACAAAAAGATTTCCCAATCTTTAAACATCCCAAGGAGCACTGTGCAAGCGATAATATTGAAATGGAAGGAGTATCAGACCACTGCAAATCTACCAAGACCTGGCCGTCCCTCTAAACTTTCAGCTCATACAAGGAGAAGACTGATCAGAGATGCAGCCAAGAGGCCCATGATCACTCTGGATGAACTGCAGAGATCTACAGCTGAGGTGGGAGACTCTGTCCATAGGACAACAATCAGTCGTATATTGCACAAATCTGGCCTTTATGGAAGAGTGGCAAGAAGAAAGCCATTTCATAAAGATATCCATAAAAAGTGTTGTTTAAAGTTAGCCACAAGCCACCTGGGAGACACACCAAACATGTGGAAGAAGGTGCTCTGGTCAGATGAAACCAAAATTGAACTTTTTGGCAACAATGCAAAACGTTATGTTTGGCGTAAAAGCAACACAGCTCATCACCCTGAACACACCATCCCCACTGTCAAACATGGTGGTGGCAGCATCATGGTTTGGGCCTGCTTTTCTTCAGCAGGGACAGGGAAGATGGTTAAAATTGATGGGAAGATGGATGGAGCCAAATACAGGACCATTCTGGAAGAAAACCTGATGGAGTCTGCAAAAGACCTGAGACTGGGACGGAGATTTGTCTTCCAACAAGACAATGATCCAAAACATAAAGCAAAATCTACAATGGAATGGTTCAAAAATAAACATATCCAGGTGTTAGAATGGCCAAGTCAAAGTCCAGACCTGAATCCAATCGAGAATCTGTGGAAAGAACTGAAAACTGCTGTTCACAAATGCTCTCCATCCAACCTCACTGAGCTCGAGCTGTTTTGCAAGGAGGAATGGGAAAAAATGTCAGTCTCTCGATGTGCAAAACTGATAGAGACATACCCCAAGCGACTTACAGCTGTAATCGCAGCAAAAGGTGGCGCTACAAAGTATTAACTTAAGGGGGCTGAATAATTTTGCACGCCCAATTTTTCAGTTTTTGATTTGTTAAAAAAGTTTGAAATATCCAATAAATGTCGTTCCACTTCATGATTGTGTCCCACTTGTTGTTGATTCTTCACCAAAAAATACAGTTTTATATCTTTATGTTTGAAGCCTGAAATGTGGCAAAAGGTCGCAAAGTTCAAGGGGGCCGAATACTTTCGCAAGGCACTGTACCTCTGAGATGGCTGAGCGATGTGCTGCATCAGCTCAATGTCTTGGTGCAACCAAAGAGCAAGATCCCGGTGGTAACCGTTCTAGGTGTTCAGAGCACGGGAAAGTCCACTCTACTGAACACAATGTTTGGAGGGCAGTTTGTAGTCAGTAGTGGCAGGTGTCAAAGACGTCTTCAAAAAGAAACAGAACTGCAACTTCGTTGTAATCATCGACACGGAAGGGCTGAAGCCGTCAGGGCTGGCACAGCTGGATGACAGCTACAGTGCATTCGGAAAGTATTCAGGCCCCTTGAGTTTTTCCACATTTTGTTATATTACAGCCTCATTCTAAAATTTATAAAATTGTTTTCCCTCATCAATCTACACACAATACCGCATAATGACAAAGCAAAAACAGGTTTACATTTTATTAAATTAAAAACAGAAATACCTTATTTACATAAGTATTCAGACCCTTTGCTATGAGACTCGAGACTTGAGCTCAGGTGCATCCTGTTTCCGTTGATCATCCTTGAGATGTTTCTACAACTTTATTGGAGTCCACCTGTGGTAAATTCAATTGATTGGAAATTATTTGAAAGGCTGTCGTGGAATTCTTACACAGGGACACTCAAAGTCAATCTTAAATGAAGCATTGTTTATTGTCCGAGTGCTGGAGAGGTTCCAACAAACTTAATGCACCATAGTGAACGTCTGTCAGAAGCTCTGCTGGGGCAGTCCCAGCAGTTGTCTTATATACAGCTATACACAGACAAGTTATATTTGCATGATTTAGCATAATTCATGAATCCTTACCGTTTTGTTTCATTCATGTGACTGACCAATACTGGTTCATAACATGTGACAGACAAATACCTCACGAGGCCTGGGCGTACTGTCAAATTCCAGTGACTGATAGTGAGGATTTGTACAGTCAGCACATGAATAGAACACAGAAATTAGTTATAAGAAAAGCACAAACATTAAAATTCCATTAAATTCCATCCTCATCCTCCATCCTCACTTGTGTGATAATAATCCTTACATTTTAATGTAAGCATTTAGATTTTAGCTTCTATATCAACATATCCTATACTCCTATTAAACCAATGGAAATCAACACAGAAAAAAACCGAAGACACTTCATAATTTCAAACCCTTCATTCTGGGTTGTACAATCCAATGAATATGGTAATACTATAATCATTATAAAGGTTTTACTTTATTAATGGGAGTGAGTATCAAAAATGCACATACATACTGTACTTGGCAGACTCAGTGGACAAGATCAGTGCCAGAAGATAGCTGCAGAGTTCACCAACCTTGTCTCAGACCTGAAGTAGAAACCTGTCTCCAACTCTCTGGGTCCAGAAATTGTTGATGAAATGCTGACAGGACAGAATGCCTTTCAATTCAGCTCTCTGTGATTTTTCCAGTACTCTATCCTGAAGGAACTGCTGTCAGGATTCAACTTTGACAACTACTAGTTTCCTCTGCGACCTCACAGTCGAGATATGGGCCCTTGAAATCTGCCCCAAGACTATAAGCAGAATAGGCACTCTGTGGAATGGTACTTGCACTTGACCTTAGCTACTGGCCAAACAGCATTGTGGGTGTTATTTGCATTGCTTAAAAGCAATTTACAGAAGACTTATTCCTTGAACTGAGCATGAATAAGTCTACCTAGGGTACTAGGGTCTGATGCTAAATCATTTTTTTTAATGCTTTCAATGTTCAATAATTCAAATTCTGTAAATAAACAAAGTTTAAAAGTTACTGCATTTTATTCATGCCTTATTCATTTTGTTGAATCCAAATGGTCATATTTTTTAAATAAATGTTTTCTTGACACATTTGTTTTTATTTTGTTTTGGCTCTCATGTGGTGAGTAGGGTTAACATTTCATTTGAATGTCATTTTGTTACGTTGGATCAAACCACGCTTTGTTTTTAATACCAAATGACTGATACTGATGTCATTCAGTCAAGCGTCGAAAAGCATCATTTTTCAAAAGGGGCAATGTTCCCTCTCATTGTAATGTACATAAACACAAAACACAACAAAAGTTAGAAATTAAAAGAAACTTATTCAAGTTTGCTTGTCTGTTTGCTTCTCTGTAAGAAAACCGTACTTATGAATATTAGCTGAATATTTACTAGTCTTATTACCTCAAAGCAGTATAAAAACAGTTTCTTGATGCAACATATTGGCAAGGTATTGGTATTGCACTGATGTATTCCAATAATCACATTGTTTGTAATGGAAAACGCTGTGTTCTAAATGGAGTGGAACGGGGTGCAGTAGGCCAATGAAGAGGCGTAGTCGACAGTCTGGCTATGAATGTCTTTAATGTTCCCCACATCAGAATCCCAGCACACAGTGTATCATAACTTCTAAAGTAAACAAATATCATCACCTTATTTATATAGTTTTACTTTCATTTTTTTAGAATTATAATATGTTTTTAAAATCCATTATTAACATGTTTTCGTCATCTCAAGTCTTGGGTTTCGGAATTCTACAAAGAAAATAAAAACAAGACAACAGGTGCAAATTTGACTATGCAGGCCCGAACTGACACCCAGCTCAGAATGTTTCCCAGGGTTATTTGTCATGTGCTTCAGTACAACTGGTCTCTCAGGTGCCTTGACCTTAACATAGACGAACCTTTCTCTGTTTTGAAGGTCAACCATGACATGTGGTCACGAGCAAGGCAGGAAATTCACCTACATGAAACATTGTTACGGTCTACCTCTTTAGTTCAGAACAGGTGTTTAACAGAGCATCACTCTGGCAAATCTATAAAACAGTGTTAGCTGCTTCATAACAACAGATGGTGTTAATCATTGAACACTTAACAAAATTGGTTTTGCACCAAAAAGTATGACTTTCTTTATGTGCGGGAGATAATACATTAAAATCCAATATGGATTTTTTTGGGGGGGTCGTGTCAATCGTTTTAAAGTCCTACTAAACTAACACTATAGATATCAACTCCCTCTGCATTAGTCCTAACTAATGCTACAACAAAATGGAGTACACACCTATGCTTACACACCAAATGAGCTATCCTAACACATACTCTCACATGTACACACTCACACTTCCTGGTCTGTACCTATGTACATGCCTTGTCATGCAGTTCAACCATCTGCCCACTAAGCAGCTCAATTCCCACCTCACCGTTCCACTTGGAAGGCAAGCTTAGCGGTACCGATAGCTTATGATGAGGTCACTGTATACAGGTAGCACAACCTACATGAACAGGACACATATTGTACGTAACACAGTGTATTCAGGGGGACATGTGTCCCACCCGCAGTACGTGATTCCCGATAAGGCTAAGACGTAGCCTGGTCCCAGATCTGTTTGTGCCGTCTTGTCAACTCCTGGTCGCGACAATGACCGTAGGAGTTGGCAAGACGGCACAAACCGATCTGGGAATAGGCTAGATCAGAGGCAACTTAGGTTACAAAAAGCCATCGTTTCTCGGTCTCCCTGTGGTTCCGGGGCTACACAACGGTGGGAGAGTCAACAGGGTTGGGAATATACACATTCCAAAAGCCACAAGGATGTTTTTAAAGGTGCATTCATTTGATTTCATTTTTTGCTTCTTGGCCATGTTTGTCGTTGCCACATGGGTGGTGGAAGTGACCGATTCCACCTTTAAGATGTGCTGTATCATCATCCAGTATGGCTGGTGTGGTACACAGCTAATACAGGCCTGCAGTTATGCAGGGCCCATTTTGAACGTGGGAGAGACCCTATAACCAACAGCAGAGAATGAGAATGGGTCAGTATCCCTGCTACGGTGTTCGCTTAGTGCTTACACAGGTTGAGTAGTCAAGATGCTACGTAGACAACACATGATGACTTTGTTCTGAATGTCCATTGTCTATCCACTTCTGAACAACTTTGTTAGTGACATGCACGGAAAGAGCTGACAGAACGAGAATCCCACTTTCCTGAATCTCTCGGAAAAGTTCCGTGGCGAATACATTTAAATGGCGTACGGTTAACATACAATACTAGCTGGAGACCCCTTTTCAACTTGCACCTGTTGTCTCTGTTGTCGTCACAAAGTCATTTCATTCATTCACTCGAAAAAAACAAAACAAGAAACGTAATATTTACAAATATTTTTGACTGTTTGTTCTTACACTTAAAAATGTACAGTTTTGCTCCTCTTTTTTTGACGTCTCTCTCTGTCGCAAAACGCTGAATTCCTCCACATTCAGAATGTTCAGAGGAACAGTAGGTTGTTATGGCGATTGTGTCTCCATGGCGCCCTCTAGTGTGTAAGCGTATAAAATAGACAAGGAAAAGAACAGGAAACAAAGGAAATCGCATCTGTCACTCTTCGATTGGTTGAAGTTTTGTTGTGTTGTATTTGTAGTAGTACTAGTTTCCTCTGCGACTCTCCCGTTGCCCTCTTATTCACAGGATAAAAAAGTTCAGGATCTAATGGCACAAAGACTTGATAGGACAGATGAATCTGATCATTCCCACACCTGAAATAAGATGTCGGTGCCCTAGTCTGTCCACTGTCCCGGTCACATCTCACACCCTTTCCCCTTTGTTTAAGGCTGTGATGATGACTTGGAGGCTTTGGGGCTCTCTCCCAGGTTTCATATTCTAGTCCAATAGCACATTTTATAGTAAATCCATCTCTGTAGCGGAGAGAAAAGTTCCAGCATATAAGTCCACTGACTCCCTCTGATTCCACATAAACAACCCCAGTCTGGTCCTTGTTACAGTATATTGTACAGCGGATCATCTCCTGTGTTTCCCCACCACACACTGTCTCTCTCAGTTGGCCAACACAGAGTATCTGACAACACCAACCTGTGTTCTCACCCCCCCCCCCCCCCCCCACCCACCTTCAAGCAGTAATGAAATAGGTACCAAAGAAACGTCTAAAGCTAAACACAAGCAGAAACAACACTGTCGCTAGCGGTTTCTAACTGAGGATACTACAGCGCACTGTGGGTTCACACACAGCGCTACAGTTCAGTTGGATTAATCCTATTCACCCATCAGCCCCCTCTGCTGGCCATGTCATAGCATTACGGACGGAGGTGTTGTCAACAGGCTTTCCCTTGACTTTTACGTGCACCTCCCTGTTCAAAAAAAAGGAAAGAGTAAAAACAGCTGATCACTTTATTGTCCCTTGGTCTAAGGACCTCTTACTCCCAAGTCCTCTTCCCAGCTCTGTTATCCCAGACCCTGGCCTGTCTGATAGACCACCAGTCTTTCCTCCGTGTGCTTAGAGTTCAATGTACAGCAGTGGAGCGAAGGGGACGTGAGAGCAACAGAGTCAGCAGGGACATGTGTCAGGGGGGAAGGGTCAGGAGATGCAGGGTTCAACGACGACACACAGGGAAGTTAGTTGAAACGCCGGCGATTTCTGCTCTCAACTTTCCACAAAGAGAGTTAGTTGAAATTGCATGTGCAGCAGTCCTGAATCAGACGGGTGTTTACTGGTGGAGGAAAGGAGAAAGGGACGGGGAAAGTAGAGTGAGAGGAAGAATGGAGGAGTGTGTGTGTAAGCAGTTGTTACGGGGGTCTCGCACCACGGGGAGGCGCCTCTGATACGAGATGCCTGCCTGTCTCTTTCCTCACACACATTCCATCTTCCTCCATCATTCTCTCTGCCCTCTAGTTACCCCTGGCCCTGGGAAGCTGAGCTGACACTCGCGCGCGCACACAGGCGTTCATCAAACAGCATTTGTACGGGCCAGAAATCGAAGGCGGAGACGGGCGGAGAGAAGGGGAGAGTGTGTAAAAGAAAGAGGGAGATGGAGGGACTGTCCCTTTTCTCTCCTTCGTTGTAACATTATGAGGAAAAAGTGACGTTATACGAGGACCCGAGACTTATGTATGTACCTTCCCACCCAGGACCACTGAGAACCCTGGCAGGTTCACCTTGATAAACGATAGGTCTACCTGCAGCCTCAATACCGCTAGGGCACCCTATTCCCTACACCCTATTCCCTTTTTGGCCAGAGCATAATGGACACCAATACCTCTAGGTTTGTGTCCAAAATGGCATCCTATTCCCTACATAGTGCACTACTTTTGGCCTGACTGGCCCACAGTAGTGCACTACATAGGGAACTGGATACCATTTCAGTGGCAGTCTATGGCTTCTACGCCTGCCATAATGAGTCACGGAGAGACAGGGGCCCAAGGCTCAGTGGATGGCCTGGTTATTACGAGAAAAATACAGAGCTGCTGCAGTGGCACCAATAACTCACATTACGTAAGAGGGGCCCTCAGGGGCCCTGGCTGGATGATAGCAGAGCAGGAGGAGGATGCGAGACAGAGAAAGGGGTCTTTATGTGATCGAAATGTTGTCTTGCACACACTTTTATGAAATGTGTTGTGTAAATAAAGGTTGAATTGATTTACTAGGGTAGTTGATTTGTTTGGGGTAGCATGCAGTCGGTTGTGCAATAGTAGACAGTAAGCAATAAGGGTGGGAGGTGATCAACATAAGCAATGTGTTGTATAATCAATGTGTATAAGAATTGTTTTTATTCATGTTTGGTCCAGTCAGGTTTTTCGTTGTTGTAAAGGATAATGTTCATGAATGAAAGAAGCACCGCTGCAGGGGTTTTATGACGTGCCACCAGGTTTTTTTTTCTTGCAGAAAAGAAAATATGAAGAAAAAGCATATGGAATTGAGATAGAAAGAGTTTAAAACAGGAGATGTGTGTGTGTGAATATTGACTATCCAGTGTCCTTTCCCCATCATTGTTTTTAAAAATAATTCATGCATAGATCCCCACTGAGAAAACCATTTCGATATTTTCTTGTTTGTACACATTTATATATAACTATATATATATATGTCTATATATTTAAAAATCTTTCCACAAAAAATAAGAACCGAAAGCAACAATCAATCAATCAATCAATCAATCAATCAAACAAACAAACGTTGAAAAAAGATAACGAAAAAAGCACAAGATAGGCCAGTTTGGCACTTTTCATGAACACACAGTAAGTAGCCTTGATCTTGATACAGCTCAACACTCTTGATTCTCTCTCAGTTCCCCTCCTATGGGAAAACAACACAGTACTTGGCACCAAGAATGCTGGTAGAAAGACGATATCAGAATACCAATATTTTCATGATATATACTTACTGTATGTACTGTACTCCTTTGTATAAAAAAGGTTGTTTTAGAACTACAGAGGAGGGAAAGAGAGGGATGTGGAAAAGAGAAGAGACTCAAGTAAGCAGATGAGATGAGTAGAGAGATAGAGGTTTTCCAATATAACAGAAGGAAAAGGAACCAAACGCTTTACCTCACAATCCAAAAAAACGATCCCCAACCAGTGGAGGCTGCTGGGAGGAGCTATAGGACGGGCTCATTGTAAAGTCTGGAGTGGAATGAATGTAACGGTGTCAAACACATCAAGCATATGGAAACCACATATTTGACTCTGTTCCATTCATTCCATTCCAGCCATAACAATGACCCTGTCCTCCTATAGCTCCCCCCACCAGCCTCCTCTGTCCCCAACCCTATTACAGGACAGAAACCGAGAAAACATGGGATGAAAAAAAACAACTAAATGAAATGCACAGTTAGAGGCAGAGGATCATCCTGTGGGCAGGTTTGGGGGCTGTCAGGATCAGAGAATACGAGACCCTCTCAAAATATCTCAACACCCTCAATAACACCTGTTTCCCCTGCAGTTCAGCTGCACTTCCACTTAACCCCAGCAAGGTTGCGCTGTAGGAAAGACACAGCATCAGGGCAGCAGGCTGACGGTTGGAAAAACAGAGAGTAAGAGAGAGAGAGAGAGAGAGAGAGAGAGAGAGATATCCATAGCGATCCAATAGTGATAAACCAGAGTGTGTAGCTGGTCCTCCGGTCCCCCAGGGGGAGCTGTAGCTCTACTATACACGTGTGGTGGAGTGGGGGTGGGGCAGGGTGTTGTTGTGGCCGGTGCTGGGGTAGGTGTTGAAGGGGTGGAGGGGCTGCATGCCGGTGATGGTGCTGGGGATCATGGTGATGGTGTTGGGGGTCATGAGGGGCACGTCGTCCGGGGCCCTCCGCAGGGCCAGGGTGTAGTCGGGCGGACAGGAGGGCCGCAGGATGTCGTGGGGCCGGAGGGGCTCCATGTCGTGGTGCGAGTCGTGCTCCGAGTGCTTCATCTGCAGGGACATGATCTCTTCCTCCTGGCTGTGCGCCAGGTCGTTGGCAGGCCCGCCGTGGCGCTGCGGAGACAGCCGGTGGCGCCGCATCTCCTGACGCTTGTCCCGCTTGTAGTAGAGCGCAGCAAACGCCAGGATGTTGAGGAAGAGCAGCGACGCCCCCACTGCCACGGTCACCGACAGCTCTGTGGAATAATCCCGCGTGTCACCGGGGAAGAGGTCCAGTCTGGGCCGCTCTGATCCGTAGGGCTCCACGGGGTCGGGGAAGGTGGGGTAGGGGTGGCCCGTGGTGCGGGGTTTGGGCTTCCAGGGGCCCCCGGGGGGGCGAGTGCTGCCTGGAGGTAGCCTGGTGGTAGTGGGGTTCAGGACTTCATGGAGGGAGTGTAAATGAGGGACCAGCTCCAGCCAGAAGGCCACCTTGTTGGCTCGGTAGTTGTCCCTGACGCGGGGCTTCAGGCCGATGTGGAGGTACTGCTTGTCCTTGGAGTTGAACTTGGTCCAGATGACCTCCTCGAAGCGGTTGGGCTTGGTGTGGATGAACTTGGTGTCCTGAGGCACTGGCAGATTGGGGTCCCTGGAGGGGAAAGAGGATGAATCTCACTCAGGTGATTTCAATCAACTTTAGATATTCCAAAGTTCTTAATGTTTGGTATACTCAGGGGGTTCTCTTAATGTTTGGTACACTCAGGGGGGTGCTCTTAATGTTTGGTATACTCAGGGGGTTCTCTTAATGTTTGCTACACTCAGGGGGGTGCTCTTAATGTTTGGTACACTCAGGGGGGTGCTCTTAATGTTTGGTACACTCAGGGGTGTGCTCTTAATGTTTGGTACACTCAGGGGGGTGCTCTTAATGTTTGGTACACTCAGGGGGGTGCTCTTAATGTTTGGTACACTCAGGGGGGTGCTCGTAATGTTTGGTATACTCAGGGGGTTTTCTTAATGTTTGGTACACTCAGGGGGGTGCTCTTAATGTTTGGTACACTCAGGGGGGTGCTCTTAATGTTTGGTACACTAAGGGGGGTGCTTTAATGTTTGGTACACTCAGGGGGGTGCTCTTAATGTTTGGTATACTCAGGGGGTGCTCTTAATGTTTGGTACACTCAGGGGGGTGCTCTTAATGTTTGGTACACTCAGGGGTGTGCTCTTAATGTTTGGTACACTCGGGGGGGGGGGGGGGGGTGCTCTTAATGTTTGGTACACTCAGGGGGGTGCTCTTAATGTTTGGTACACTCAGGGGGGTGCTCGTAATGTTTGGTACACTCAGGGGGTTTTCTTAATGTTTGGTACACTCAGGGGGGTGCTCTTAATGTTTGGTACACTCGGGGGGGTGCTCTTAATGTTTGGTACACTAAGGGGGGTGCTTTAATGTTTGGTACACTCAGGGGGGTGCTCTTAATGTTTGGTACACTCAGGGGGGTGCTCTTAATGTTTGGTACACTCAGGGGGGTGCTCTTAATGTTTGGTACACTCAGGGGGGTGCTCTTAATGTTTGGTACACTCAGGGGGTTCTCTTAATGTTTGGTATACTCAGGGGGGTGCTCCTAATGTTTGGTACACTCAGGCGGGTGCTCTTAATGTTTGGTATACTCAGGGGGGTGCTCTTAATGTTTGGTACACTCAGGGGGGTGCTCGTAATGTTTGGTACACTCAGGGGGTTTTCTTAATGTTTGGTACACTCAGGGGGGTGCTCTTAATGTTTGGTACACTAAGGGGGGTGCTTTAATGTTTGGTACACTCAGGGGGGTGCTCTTAATGTTTGGTACGCTCAGGGGGGTGCTCTTAATGTTTGGTACACTCAGGGGGGTGCTCTTAATGTTTGGTACACTCAGGCGGGTGCTCTTAATGTTTGGTACACTCAGGGGGGTGCTCTTAATGTTTGGTATACTCAGGGGGTGCTCTTAATGTTTGGTACACTCAGGGGGGTGCTCTTAATGTTTGGTACACTCAGGGGTGTGCTCTTAATGTTTGGTACACTCGGGGGGGGGGGGGGGGTGCTCTTAATGTTTGGTACACTCAGGGGGGTGCTCTTAATGTTTGGTACACTCAGGGGGGTGCTCGTAATGTTTGGTACACTCAGGGGGTTTTCTTAATGTTTGGTACACTCAGGGGGGTGCTCTTAATGTTTGGTACACTCGGGGGGGTGCTCTTAATGTTTGGTACACTAAGGGGGGTGCTTTAATGTTTGGTACACTCAGGGGGGTGCTCTTAATGTTTGGTACACTCAGGGGGGTGCTCTTAATGTTTGGTACACTCAGGGGGGTGCTCTTAATGTTTGGTACACTCAGGGGGGTGCTCTTAATGTTTGGTACACTCAGGGGGTTCTCTTAATGTTTGGTATACTCAGGGGGGTGCTCCTAATGTTTGGTACACTCAGGCGGGTGCTCTTAATGTTTGGTATACTCAGGGGGGTGCTCTTAATGTTTGGTACACTCAGGGGGGTGCTCGTAATGTTTGGTACACTCAGGGGGTTTTCTTAATGTTTGGTACACTCAGGGGGGTGCTCTTAATGTTTGGTACACTAAGGGGGGTGCTTTAATGTTTGGTACACTCAGGGGGGTGCTCTTAATGTTTGGTACGCTCAGGGGGGTGCTCTTAATGTTTGGTACACTCAGGGGGGTGCTCTTAATGTTTGGTACACTCAGGGGGGTGCTCTTAATGTTTGGTACACTCAGGGGGTTCTCTTAATGTTTGGTATACTCAGGGGGGTGCTCCTAATGTTTGGTACACTCAGGCGGGTGCTCTTAATGTTTGGTATACTCAGGGGGGTGCTCTTAATGTTTGGTACACTCAGGGGGGTGCTCTTAATGTTTGGTACACTCAGGGGGGTGCTCTTAATGTTTGGTACACTCAGGCGGGTGCTCTTAATGTTTGGTACACTCAGGGGGGTGCTCTTAATGTTTGGTACACTCAGGCGGGTGCTCTTAATGTTTGGTATACTCAGGGGGGCGCTCTTAATGTTTGGTATACTCAGGGGGGTGCTCTTAATGTTTGGTATACTCAGGGGGGTGCTCTTAATGTTTGGTATACTCAGGGGGGTGCTCTTAATGTTTGGTACACTCAGGGGGTTTTCTTAATGTTTGGTACACTCAGGGGGGTGCTCTTAATGTTTGGTACACTCAGGCGGGTTCTCTTAATGTTTGGTATACTCAGGGGGGTGCTCTTAATGTTTGGTATACTCAGGGGGGTGCTCTTAATGTTTGGTATACTCAGGGGGGTGCTCTTAATGTTTGGTATACTCAGGGGGGTGCTCTTAATGTTTGGTATACTCAGGGGGGTGCTCTTAATGTTTGGTACACTAAGGGGGGTGCTTTAATGTTTGGTACACTCAGGGGGGGTGCTCTTAATGTTTGGTACACTCAGGGGGGGTGCTCTTAATGTTTGGTATACTCAGGGGGGTGCTCTTAATGTTTGGTACACTCAGGGGGGTGCTCTTAATGTTTGGTACACTAAGGGGGGTGCTTTAATGTTTGGTACACTCAGGGGGGTGCTCTTAATGTTTGGTATACTCAGTGTATACTTCACTGTTAAACAACCTGATGAATTTGATACAAACCAACATTAAAACTATTTATACATTCAAAATCAGAAGACATTTCATTTAGCTTTTTACATACAGTATGATACTCTTTTTAGGGCTGCAAATCATAGACATGGTGGTCTGGATAGCCAAAGTACTGTATCACGGAAGATCTGCATAAAAATGGTAAGGTCATTTCCGATTGAACCGACAAACAGTGTTTACCCTGAACGCAGCTACAGCGACAGCGGGAACAGTGCCATTAACTGTCAATCGCGCTATAAAGTGGATCTTCAGCACTAAGGGCTGAATAGAGCCCTAAATTAAATAGTCCTCAAGAGGAGGGAGAACACACATACCACTGTCCCACCAACCACCTACCTACCCACCACCTACCCACCTACCATTGTCCCACCTACTGCTGTCCTACCAACCAACCACCTACCCACCACCTACCGCTGTCCTACCAACCATCTACCCACCAACCACCTTCCATCAACCACCGTCCCACCGTCCCACACACCACTTACCAACCAAACACCTACCCACCTTCCCACTTTCCCACCAACCACCTACCCACTTTCCCACCAACCACGTTCCCACCAACCACCGTCCCACAAACCACTTACCAACCAACCACCTACCAAACCAATCACCTTCCCACCTACCCACCAACCACCTTCCACTTACCCACCCACCTACCACCAGCCACCTACCCACCTACCACCAACCACCTACCCACAACCACCTACTCAGCTACCACCTACCCATCAACAACCTACCCACCTACCACTGTCCCACCAACCACCTACCTACCTACCTACCTACCTACCTACCTACCTACCTACCTACCTACCTACCTACCTACCTACCTACCTACCTACCTACCTACCTACCTACCTACCTACCTTCCCACCAACCACCGACCCACCAACCACCGTCCCACAAACTACATACCAACCAACCACCTACCCACCTACCACCGTCCCACCTACCACTGTCCCACCTACCGCTGTCCTTCCTACCCACCAACCACCGTTTCACCAACCACCTTCCATCTACCCAGCTTCCCATCAACCACCGTCCCACACACCACCATCCCACAAACCACTTACCAACCAACCACCTACCAAACCAATCACCTTCCCATCAACCACATTCCATCTACCCAGCTTCCCATCAACCACCACTTACCAACCAACCACCTACCTACCTTCCCACCAACCACTACCCACCAACCACCATTTCACCAACCACCTTCCCACCAACCACATTCCATCTACCCAGCTTCCCATCAACCACCGTCCCACAAACCACTTACCAACCAACCACCTACCTACCTTCCCACCAACCACTACCCACCAACCACTGCCCCACTAACCACCGTCCCACAAACCACTTACCAACCAACCACCTACCCACCTACCACTATCCCACCAACCACTGTTCCACATACCCACTTTCCCACCAACCACCGTCACACAAACCACCTATCACAAACCACTTACCAACCAACCACCTACCCACCTTCTCACCAACCAATAACCTATCCCTCTACCACCTATCCACCTTCCCACCAACCACCTACCCACATACCACCTTCCCACATACCACCGTCCCACCAACCACCGTCCCACCAACCACCGTCCCACCAACCACCGTCCCACCAATCCACCGTCCCACCAACCACTTACCCACCTACCAAACCAATCACCTTCCCACCAAACACCTACCCACCAACCACCTTCCACTTACCCACCTACCACTCAACCACCTACCCACCTACCACCTACTCAGCTACCACCTACTCAGCTACCACCTACCCATCAACCACCTACCCATCAACCACCTATCACCTACACACCTACCATTTACCCACCTAACACCTACCCATCAGCCACCTACCCCGTCTTAGCGAAGTTAGTCCAATATGTCATGACTACAGCACTGAGCATGACATCATTCTTAGAGAAGTTGCAGGGGAAGAGGTCGGTGGCTCCGATCATGGGCACCCCGAACACGTAGGGGATCTCATCCCCGTGGGCTGCGTCTGCCCACTCCGGTCGCGTCTCCGTCTGACAGTGGTGGTAGAAGGTGTAAAAGTAAACGGGAGACTGGAACTCGGCGTGCAGTTTGGCCGTGGCCACCGCCGGCGCCACCCACTGGTGGTCCGTGAATAAGGCGAGGAGGGTTTTTCTCCTCATGTCTCCGTTGTCACGGTCGGCCCAGTCGGTGTACATGAACTTAATGGTCTCCCTTAGGATGTCCTTACCTAGATGGGAGGAGAAAAGTAAGGGAGGAGTCAGAGAAAATGGCAAATGTTAGTGAATTGAAGTTTGAATAGAATATTTTACCAAACAGTAAACCACTTAACTTGGCTTTGGGAAACACTGTTCCTCTCTAGTGGTTATATACAGTGCCTATAGAAAGTCTACACGTCCTTGAACTTTGGTGCAAATCCAACAATACAACACTGACTAACTGCCTCCTTATTTTCAAGCATGGTGGCGCAGCATCATGTTATGGGTATGCCTGACAAGAACAGACAAGATTCCAGAGAAAAACGTAGTTTAGTCTGCTTTACACCAGAGACTGGGAGAGGAATTCACCTTTCAGCAGAACAACAACCTACAACACAAAGCCAAATCTACACTGGAGTCGCTTACCAAGAAGACAGTGAATGTTCCTGAGTGGCCAAGTTACACAGTTTTGACTTAAATTTGTGGCAAGACTTGAAAATGGCTATCTAGCCATGATCCTCAGCACCTAATAGAAAGAATAATGGGGAACTATTGCGCAATACAGGTGTGGAAAGCTCTGATGAGACTTACCCAAGAAGACTCATATTGACTCATATTGTCACACAATACTTTCTGAAAAGCGGTACATGAATAGGTAGGTACACAGAGACCCTTACCCTCAGGATAGCCGTAGAGATTGTCCACAAAGTTAGATATAGTGTAGTCGAACGCTGCAGCTGAGATCCCATCGTTGTCTTCACTGTCATCTACAAACTTGAGCCCCTCTCCCTGGTTCACTCCTATCAGGATGTCATAGTTCAGGAACTCCCCCTAGTGGCAGAAAAAGAGAAGGACACGTTAGGTCCATAAATGCATTAGACGTGGATGAGATGAGTGGTGCTGCCCCATAAAATTTGAAGCACTTTGGGCACCTTAAAAAGAGCATTAAACACCAAAAAGCCTCAAATATGAAACTGTCTTCAATTACACTGAACCATTACAGTAATGTCTTATCATAATCTTTATCTTTTTACATTTTACCCTTGGTAAATCTCGGCTTGGGGTTTCATCACAACCAATGAAGTACCTCTGTCTCTGCAGTCAGAGAGCTGTGACTAATATACACGCCCGCCCACACACACCTGCTGCATGAGTATCTCAGGGTCGTCCGGCACGACGTCTCCGTCCACTACGGGTCCGAAGGCGATGTGGTAGCGGGCCGGCTGAATGTCCTGATCCACCAGCTCCCTGAAGTTCTTCTTCCTCAGGCAGTCCACTAATTCTGCCGTCTCTGAGTGGCTGCAGCCCACTTTCCGGGCCAGGATCTTAGTGTACTTGAGGGGCTGGTAGTTGACCGACCAGCTGGAGATGGCTGAGCCACTCTGGGCTATGGCCCTCTGGAACAACCCTGGAGGAGAGAGAGAGAGTGGAAGGAGAAGTTATACAACTGCATCTGTAAGGGGGCAGTTTCATCACCGTCCAACGTAATATCATCTGGACAAAAAAAATATCCTATATACGTCTGGAAAAGGTGAGCGGACATTCACTTTGTTTCGTCAAAGTGTGCTACACATGTTAGGTCACTAGAGTAGCAGCCATGGGTGCATCTCAATAGTCTAACGTGGAATCCTCTCATTGCCTCCTTTCTCTCCGGGAAGAGAGAAGTTAATACTGTTCTTTGAACAATCTGAAAAGTTCAGACTTGGGGAAGGGATTGAGAATACTTAGGTTGTGAAAGTTTGTTCCTTTTACCCTCCACAGATTTGTCTTTGCTTTTCCCTACATCTTACTCACTGTAACAAATCAGAGAGAAAGGCATGTGCTTCTAACTCCAACAATCTCAGACTTGGGAAATCGATGGGGGACTACACAGTCTGCTTCTAAAAGAGACTTTTCCTTCCTATCTTCCACAGATTTCTCTCTCTCTCTCTCTCTCTCTCTCTCTCGCTCTCTCTCTTTTCTATTTCTCTCCGTCGGTCCTGTGCCTCGTAACAGGAGGGGGCTCTCATCCCTCCCTACTGTTCCTCCTTCGTCTCGCTCTCTTCCTCCGCACTCCTTTCCTCTTCTGTAGATTCCTGGTGAATTATTAAGCACCGACGCAGAGCAGAGCCTCTATTTCCCAGGGAGTTTATTATGAAGTGTATGACTCAGACACGAGCTAGCCCTACCTGCTACCTCAGCATTTCTCCTCATAGAAGAGAGAGACAGAGAAAGAGAGACAGAGAAAGAGCGAGAGAGGAAGAGAGAAAGGGTGGGCGGGGGGAGAGAAGGAGAGGGAGTTGAAGAGTGGGGTGAGAAAGTTTGTAAGAAGTGATAGAGTAAGAAAAAGAATGAGGGCGATAAAAGGCTGAGATATACGATTGACAAAAGGGCTCGTGCAGTGCCTTCGGAAAGTATTCAGACCCCTTGACTTTTTCCACATTTTAGGTTACAGCCTTATTCTAAAATGTTGTTTTTTCCCCCTCATCAATCTACACACAATACCTCATAATGACAAAGCAAAAACAGGTTTTTATAAATGTTTGTTAATTTATAAATGAAAAAAAAATGAAATATCACATTCACTTAAGTATTCAGAACCTTCACTCAGTACTTTCTTGAAGCACCTTTGGCAGTGATTACAGCCTTGAGTCTTCTTGGGTACGACGCTACAAGCTTGGCACACCTGTATTTTCTCTACAGTTCCTCTCAAGCTCTGTCAGGTTGGATGGGGAGCGTTGCTGCACAGCTATTTTCAGGTCTCTCCAGAGATGTTCGATCGGGTTCAAGTCCAGGCTCTGGCTGGGCTACTCAAGGACATTCAGAGACTTGTCCCGAAGCCACTCCTGTGTTGCCTTGGCTCTGTGCTTAGGGTCGTTGTCCTGTTGGAAGGTGAACCTTTGCCCCAGTCAAGGTCCTGAGCGCTCTGGAGCAGGTTTTCATCAAGGATCTCGCTATAGTTTTCTCCATTCATCTTTGCCTCAATCCTGACTAGTCTCCCAGTCCCTGCAGCTGAAAAACATCCCCACAGCATGATGCTGCCACCCCCATGCTTCACCGTAATGATGGTGCCAAGTTTCCTCCAAACGTGACACTTGGAATTCAGGCCAAAGAGTTCAATCTAGGTTTCATCAGACCAGAGAATCTTGTTTGTCATGATCTGAGAGTCTTTAGGTGCCTTTTGGCAAACTCCAAGCGAGCTGTCATGTGCCTTTTACTGAAGAGTGGCTTCAATCTGGCCACTCTACCATAAAGGCCTGATTGGTGGAGTGCAGCATGGTTGTCCTTCTGGAAGGTTCTCCCATCTCCACAGGGGAACTCTGGAGCTCTGTCAGAGTGACCATCGGGTTCTTGGTCACCTCCCAGACCAAGACCCTTCTCCCCCGATTGCTCAGTTTGGCCGGGCGGCCAGCTCTAGGAAGAGTCTTGGTGTTTCCAAACTTCTTCTATTTAAGAATGATGGAGATCACTGTGTTGTTGGGGACCTTCAATGCTGCAGACATTTTTTGATACCCTTCCCCAGATCTGTGCCTCGACACAATCCTGTCTCGGAGCTCTATGGACAATTCCTTCGACCTCATGGTTTGGTTTTTGCTCTGACATGCACTGTCAACTGTGGGACCTTATATAGACAGCTATGTGACTTTCCAAATCATGTCCAATCAATTTAATTTACCACAGGTGGACTACAATAAAGTTGTATAAACATCTCAAGGATGATCAACGGAAACAGGATGCACCTGAGCTCAAATTCGAGTCTCATAGAAAAGGGTCTGAATATGTATGTAAATAAGGTATGTCTGTTTTTCATTTTGTATTAATTTGCAAAAATGTCTAAAAACCTGTTTTCGCTTTGTCGTTATGGGGTATTGTCTGTAGATTGCTAAGGATGTTTAATTTAATCCTTTTCAGAATAAGGAATGCAACAAAATGTGGAAGAAGTCAAGGGTTCTGAATACTTTCCGAAGGCACTGTATATATTTCATCCTAAATCCTAACAATCAATGTATTTCCTTACTCTATCCCCCTCTCATATTCCCTTCCTCTACCTCTCCTCACTCCCCCCTCCGCCTCTCTCATCATAACAATCTGTATCTCCCCTTCCCCTCCCCACCTCCCCCATTCACCTCTCCTCCTTAAACTCATGTATATCATGGCACAGTTCATTTGCTGACTGGTGCGATGACGTGATTGCCGTTCTTCGAGGGGAGCGGGAATGTTCCTTACCTGGCGGCCCGGGGGCTTTGAGTGACAGGTGGAGGAGTCTGGAGGGCTGGGGTTAGATGACGATGATGATGAAGATGGGTTTGACAGCAGAAAGGTCAGGTTGCAATGTATTGGTGAGTGGCAGCAGAGGAGACGAGTCAATGGCAAGACAAGATATGACGGAGGACATGAAGGTTAGGGTGTGAGGGGTGGAGAGAACATGAAGGTTAGGGTGTGAGGGGTGGAGAGAACATGAAGGGTGTGAGGGGTGGAGAGAACATGAAGGTTAGGGTGTGAGGGGTGGAGAGAACATGAAGGTTAGGGTGTGAGGGGTGGAGAGAACATGAAGGTTAGGGTGTGAGGGGTGGAGAGAACATGAAGGGTGTGAGGGGTGGAGAGAACATGAAGGTTAGGGTGTGAGGGGTGGAGAGAACATGAAGGTTAGGGTGTGAGGGGAGGAGAGAACATGAAGGTTAGGGTGTGAGGGGTGGAGAGAACATGAAGGTTAGGGTGTGAGGGGTGGAGAGAACATGAAGGTTAGGGTGTGAGGGGAGGAGAGAACATGAAGGTTAGGGTGTGAGGGGTGGAGAGAACATGAAGGTTAGGGTGTGAGGGGTGGAGAGAACATGAAGGTTAGGGTGTGAGGGGAGGAGAGAACATGAAGGTGAGGGTGTGAGGGGTGGAGAGAACATGAAGGTTAGGGTGTGAGGGGAGGAGAGAACATGAAGGTTAGGGTGTGAGGGGAGGAGAGAACATGAAGGTTAGGGTGTGAGGGGAGGAGAGAACATGAAGGTTAGGGTGAGAGGGGTGGAGAGAACATGAAGGTTAGGGTGTGAGGGGTGGAGAGAACATGAAGGTTAGGGTGTGAGGGGAGGAGAGAACATGAAGGTTAGGGTGTGAGGGGTGGAGAGAACATGAAGGTTAGGGTGTGAGGGGAGGAGAGAACATGAAGGTGAGGGTGTGAGGGGTGAAGAGAACATGAAGGTTAGGGTGTGAGGGGAGGAGAGAACATGAAGGTTAGGGTGTGAGAGGAGGAGAGAACATGAAGGTTAGGGTGTGAGGGGTGGAGGGAACATGAAGGTTAGGGTGTGAGGGGAGGAGAGAACATGAAGGTTAGGGTGTGAGGGGAGGAGAGAACATGAAGGTTAGGGTGTGAGGGGTGGAGAGAACATGAAGGTTAGGGTGTGAGGGGTGGAGAGAACATGAAGGTTAGGGTGTGAGGGGAGGAGAGAACATGAAGGTTAGGGTGTGAGCGGTGGAGAGAACATGAAGGTTAGGGTGTGAGGGGAAGAGAGAACATGAAGGTTAGGGTGTGAGGGGTGGAGAGAACATGAAGGTTAGGGTGTGAGGGGTGGAGAGAACATGAAGGTTAGGGTGTGAGGGGTGGAGAGAACATGAAGGTTAGGGTGTGAGGGGAGGAGAGAACATGAAGGTTAGGGTGTGAGGGGAGGAGAGAACATGAAGGTTAGGGTGTGAGGGGTGGAGAGAACATGAAGGTTAGGGTGTGAGGGGAGGAGAGAACATGAAGGTTAGGGTGTGAGGGGAGGAGAGAACATGAAGGTTAGGGTGTGAGGGGTGGAGAGAACATGAAGGTTAGGGTGTGAGGGGAGGAGAGAACATGCATACTGTACATGGTTGTTTACTAACAGTCTCATGCACACACACACACACCTGCATGCACCCACACGCAGAAAAACATGCATGTACACACGTGTGCACTCACACGCACACACATGCTCACACACACATGCTCACACACACATGCTCACACACACATGCTCACACACACACACACACACACACACACACACACACACACACACACACACACACACACACAAATGTGAGTTATTACTGTATGGCGGTCAGGTTGATCTTCAAACACAGAGACACACAGCGTGATAATTGAAACACTCACAATACACACTCATATCTCTCTCTCCTGCTTTTAACTCTCTCGGTCTCTCTCGTTCTCTCTTCTTATCTCTCTCCCTCTCTCTCCGCCTCTCTTGTTCTCTCCTTTTATCTCTCTCCCTCTCTCCCTCTCTCCTCCTTTATCTCTCTCCCTCTTAGTCTCTCTAATTATCTCCTCCTTTAATCTCTCTCCCTCTCTCTCCTCCTTTATCTCTCTCCCGCTTAGTCTCTCTAATTCTCTCCTCCTTTTATCTCTCCGTCCCTCTCGTTCTCTCCCCCTTTTATCTCTCTCGTTCTCTCCTTTTCTCTCCCCCTCCCTCTCGTTCTCTCCTCCTTTTATTTGTCTCTCTCTCCGCCTCTCTCGTTCTCTCCTCCTTTTATCTCTCTCGTTCTCTCCTTTTCTCTCCCCCTCCCTCTCGTTCTCTCCTCCTTTTATTTGTCTCTCTCTCCGCCTCTCTCGTTCTCTCCTCCTTTTATCTCTCTCGTTCTCTCCTCCTTTTATCTCTCTCGTTCTCTCCTTTTCTCTCCCCCTCCCTCTCGTTCTCTCCTCCTTTTATTTGTCTCTCTCTCCGCCTCTCTCGTTCTCTCCTCCTTTTATCTCTCTCATTCTCTCCTTTTCTCTCCCCCTCCCTCTCGTTCTCTCCTCCTTTTATTTGTCTCTCTCTCCGCCTCTCTCGTTCTCTCCTCCTTTTATCTCTCTCCCTCTCTCCTTTTATCTCTCTCTCCCTCTCTCTCCCCCTCTCTTCTCCTTTTCTCTTTCTCTCCCTCGCTCCATCTTTTATCTCTCTTCACCTTTTATCTCTCTTCTCCTTTTATCTCTCTCTCCCTCTCTCTATCAGAGTATACCTGGTAGTGTAATAGCTGTGATGAAAGCATGAGAGTGTGTGTCGAGGTTTCCTTGCAGGTCATTGGACCACATTGCTCCCAATTTAAACTTTGAGTCTCTCCCTCAAATTGCACTCTATTCCTTAAGTAGTCCACTACTTTTTGCTCAGATACTCTATGTGGAATAAGGTGTCACACAGTCTGAGCTCACTTTGAACCAGTCTATCCCTCCTACTCCTCTTGAGTGAGTACCCACATCGTACACTCACAATTTCACATTTACTATGATTCAACCAGGTACGTAGACAGAGAGTATGAATGAAAATGTAATTTACTTTTCAGTGATGGTACAATCTACCCACAAGACAATTGGATACGCCTAACTTTTCCATAGAATGACCAGACCAATCTACCCTCTACTCTTCCAGTGAATAGCAACATAGTACATTTTCTCTTACTCTACCAGGTTAAGAATACTGAAATTATATTGTAGTATAGTTGATTATATATGAGGAGACACAGTTTGTCACAATCGTTAAATGGACCAAGGTGCAGCGTACGTAGAGTTCCACATGTGAGTGAAGTCAATGCAGTGCTCACAGGCACTACACAAAAACAAGATCCCACAACAAACAGCTGGGAAAAGGCTGCTTAAATATGATCCCCAATCAGAGACAACGATAGACAGCTGCCTCTGATTGGGAACCATACCAGGCCAACATAGAAATAAAGAAACTAGAATGCCCACCCTAGTCACACCCCGACCTAACCCAAAATAGAGAATAAAGGATCTTTAAGGTCAGGGCGTGACACTAATGGTACCTTGGGAACTCACTTTCAACCAACCTATCCTTTTAAGTAACCACACAGTTCATTGAATGATCCTTATTCTACCAGGCAAGGGTTAAGTAGACTGAGAAGTAAATCAAATCAAATCAAGTAAGAATGTGACCCACCAGTGTGCCCCTTACCCTCGGAGTGGTGCGAGAGGATGAGCAGGTTGACGCAGGACGCCCCCGCCCCGGAGCCGAAGATGGTGATGCGCTCGGGGTCGCCCCCAAAATGGCCAATGTTCTCATTGAGCCAACGCAGGGCCTGGATCTGGTCCAACAGACCGTAGTTCCCCTTGGCTGACTGGTCGCCTGTACTCAGGAAGCCTGGAGAGAAGAGAGGGGGAGAGGTGGAGAGCAGGAGGAGGAAGGAAAGGGGAAGTAGGTAGAGAGAAGAGAGAGGGAGAGGTGGAGAGCAGGAGGAGGACGGAAAGGGGAGGTAGGTAGAGAGAAGAGAGGGGGAGAGGTGGAGAGCAGGAGGAGGAAGGAAATGGGAGGTAGGTAGAGAGAAGAGAGGGGGAGAGGTGGAGAGCAGGAGGAGGAAGGAAATGGGAAGTAGGTAGAGAGAAGAGAGGGGGAGAGGTGGAGAGCAGGAGGAGGAAGGAAATGGGAGGTAGGTAGAGAGAAGAGAGAGGGAGAGGTGGAGAGCAGGAGGAGGAAGGAAAGGGGAAGTAGGTAGAGAGAAGAGAGAGGGACCGAGGAAAGGCAGAAGGTAGGGAAAGAGAGAGAGAGAGAGAGAGAGAGAGAGAGAAAGAGAGAGAGAGGAGATATTAAGGTGTCAATAGAACGTTTATTTTTACAATAATGTCAAATATTCTGCCGTCTGGCCGGTAAATCAGCTTTTGAATAGAAGCGAATTGGGTCACTAGACACAGCAGAAAAGAGTGGGAAGGAGGAAGGGAGGACGTCAGCAACAATAACCCGGAATGAAGACTTGGCCCGTCATTACTTTCCTGACACTGTTTAGGTACGGTACGCAGCTAAAGGAACCACCGGCTTTTTAAAGCTCCAAACTCCCCTCTCTCCAATATTTACAAACCGTTACCCTTGTCAACCACCCTTCAGGGTTTACCCACGTATTCTCCAGTCACCTATCCTCTCACATATTTACATACCGTTACCCTTGTCAACCACCCTTCAGGGTTTACCCACGTATTCTCCAGTCACCTATCCTCTCATATATTTACATACCCTTACCCTTGTCAACCACCCTTCAGGGTTTACCCACGTATTCTCCAGTCACCTATCCTCTCACATATTTACATACCCTTACCCTTGTCAACCACCCTTCAGGGTTTACCCACGTATTCTCCAGTCACCCATCCTCTCACATATTTAGATAAATGGGGGTATAAAATAAAACCAAGGGCTGTTAATAAATAAACTGGTGCAATACCAGATGAAAGCCTCAGCTCCATATCAATAGCCTTTAAAATAGCTGGGGTAAGGAGCGCTTGTTAAGGGGAAGGGAGAAGAGAGGATTGATAGTGGGTGTTCTGTGGCTATGAGGCGGCCCCGGATAGAGAGAGAGACAAAGAGAGAGAGAGGCACAGGGTTTCGTGTGTGTGTGTGTGTGTGTGTGTGTATGTGTGTGCGTTTCATCTGCCTCCAAGACACCAGAGGTTGGTTCCCGAGCAGGGGGAGGCTGATCAAAGAGCTGACACTACAGAGAAGACTCTCTCTCTCTCTCTCTCACACACACACACACACAGAGACAGAGCGAGAGAGACACACATTCACACACACATATAAACACACACACGCTGGGATTGTCTCCCTTTAACACACACCTTCATGCCTCTTATTGAATCAGGTGGACAATGAATAAACATATGGACACACACACATGTGATACATTGGTTTGGTATGTGTGTGAGGGTGATGGTGCATGTGCGTGTTTGTGTGTGCTCACGCATGCCTGTGTGCACGGGGGTACGTGCTTCCCCTGTCTCTTTAGTGTGTCCCTGACTGTTGGATCACCCTCGCCCTGTCTATACCCAGTGTGCATTCATTCTGTAGGGTGTTGCCTGCCAGTAATGCCAGGGCTGCCAGTGTGACTCCTGTGTGTGTGTCCATAGGTGCAGTGTGTGTGTGTGTGTGTGTGTGTGTGTGTGTGTGTGTGTGTGTGTGTGTGTGTGTGTGTGAAGGGAACAGCTGTGTCTGCCTGGCTCTGAATAATCATGCTGGATACTGCTTCCAATATTTACACACACATCTACAGTACACACACACACACACACACACACACACACACGGCTTTGTAGGAGTGTTGGAATAAACACATGTATCAACACACACATGCACACTACACACTTCTCCAATCCTTCCATTTGCAGCAAGGTGTCAAATCAAAAGAGGACCATCACACTCTCCCGGACGTTTGGTTGGTATGAATTCAGATAAATATAACTCAAACAATGAAGTTTACTTCATTTAAACAAGACCTATTTTCACTGCATCAGGGATAGCGTACACAGGCGTTTCGGCTTTTTGGTCTACTTCAGTGTGTAGGTACAAATCTTTTTCATTCAAAACAGCATTTGCAGGAAACCCAGGCGAATAACCGATGAGCAGCAGGTGCTTCTAATCAGGGTTGCCAACTTACCTGCCAATCAGGGATGAATCTTCTCTGGTCTACCTGTACATCAATTGCCTTAGGTGTCCACTCACTTGGATGCATTATATCAATTAATGAGATAACTTACCACATAGGACATCAAATAAAATAAATACAATTTCATTTGATCAGGCCCGGCCCTTCATAAATAAGTGGGGCGAAGTCATAAATTATGTGTCAAATCTGATACGGACAGTGTTCTTGTATAACAGTCTACATTTGGCCTATAGGCAGGAGGGGGAATCCAGTTCATCGTTTAAACCATGTGGGGATACGGAATTTCATTGACACATCTCTTTGGAGTCATTTGTTGTCGCAATCACCTCTTTTCATTCGCTCTATAAAATGTCTCGCAAACTGGCGAGGTGATATGTTGACATCCGATAGCGGATTCATCGTCCCCAAGAATGACTTTCAAAGGATGTTCATCCAATATGAAGCCAATGGCAAGAACATCTAAATAGCGCCTTTAGAGGCGCAAGTTAGACATCACTTCCTCTCATAGGTCCTATGAGGGCGTACATGATCTACAGGGGAACATCCTTTTCGGAAGGCCTCCTTTCTCTCTCTGGCCACATCTGATGGAACTAATACGTTCCATAGATTTCTTGATCGTTAAAGGTGAATAAAGATGCCTCTAGAAGGCAGAATGTAAAGGACGAGTCTGATGACAGTATTTGCCAGTGCTTATTGGGAAAAGACCTGATTCCATTACGGCTGTCATTGAAAGTGAGTCGCTAGTGTACAGAAAACGGTTTCTTGGGATTTATGAAGTAACTGGCTCCTGTTCAAAGCTTTTAACTTGTTTTGGAGCTTTTTCCTGCCAGGTATCGGGGGTATCCTCTCGAGCGGAAACGCTCAAGGAGAGAGTACGATTGTCTATCATATTCTTCCTCTGTGTCACAGACGCGACGCGGTCTATGAGGTTGGCTGACTGGTAAAAACCTATTTTTTAGAATGGTAACGATCAGCTGTAACTGTAGTACTTAGAGATGGTCCCTTCTTTGTAACAAGTACATCTAAGAACTGTACAGAGTTAATGTTGTTTTCCATAGTGAAGTCCATTTACTGTGCTCAGGTTAATGCAGTTAAGGAATGTGTTTGATTTATTTTCAGAAAGCGATGGTCTATATAAGCGGGTGCATTATTTAACATGATCTTTGTAAGGATTATTTTCAGTTGCCTCTCCTTTATTCAGACATCTACTAGGAAGACAGACAGGAAGGAAGACAGGCGGGAAGACAGGCAGGAAGGAAGACAGGCGGGAAGACAGGCAGGAAGGAAGACAGGCGGGAAGACAGGCAGGAAGGAAGACAGGCAGGAAGACCGGCAGGAAGGCCCCAACAGTCAGCCTGTTACCAACCCCACACCGCAGCCTAAATACGTCATTACAACTGCCACACGATACTCTCCTGCCTTACGCCGCTGTCACAGCGAGACCCAACCTGTCATTCTGTCTCATTCGGTCTCTCCTGCCACTACTCCTTACAGCAGCTGTAAATGGCAAGCTATTTAACAGGGTCAACTACACATACAGTAGTATTGGAAAGAGACAGAGAGGGGAGATGAAGAGACCTCTTACACTAAGAACACCAAGTTTCAAGTTTTGAATGTCACATGGACAAGTACTGTGAAATGCCTTTCTTGCAAACTCAAAAGCCAACTGCATGAATTAATATAAATGTTATACTAGAAAAAAAATAACAAATAAAAATAAAAATGAATATGCAGAAAATAATAAGTAAGAAGCATACTAATTGTATATACATGGTCAGTTCCAGTACCATATTTACAGGGATACTGGATCGATAGAGGTAGATGTGTGTAGGGGTAAGGTGACTAGGCATCAGGATATTTGATAAACAAAGTAGCAGCAGTGTATATGATGATTGTATGTGAGTGTGTGTGTGTGTGTGTGTGTGTGTGTGTGTGTGTGTGTGTGTGTGTGTGTGTGTGTGTGTGTGTGTGTGTGTGTGTGTGTGTGTGTGTGTGTGTGTGTGTAGAGTCAGTATAAATGTATGTGCGTAATGTGTGTGTGTGAGCAAATGATGGTGTGTGTGTGTGAGTGAGCATAAAGACAGTGCAAAGGTCAATAACGATACAAGGTTAACTCAAATAGTCCATGTAGCTATTTTGTTAGCTACTCATCTGTCTTATTGTTTGGGGATAGAAGCTGTTCAAGAGCCTGTTGGTGCCAGACTAGTGCTTGCCGTGCGGAAGCAGAGAGAATGGTCTTTGACTTGGGTAGTTGGAGTCTTTAACGATTTTCCGGGTCTTCCTACCACACCGCCTGACATAGATGTCCTGGATGGCCGGGAGCTCCGCCCCAGTGTTGAACTGGGCTGTGAACGCCACCATCTGTAGCACCATGCGAACGAGGGCGGTGCTGTTGCCATACCAGGACGTGATGCAGCCAGTCAAAACACTCTCAGTGGTACAGCTTTAGAACAGTTTGAGGATTTGAGGGTCTATGACAAACTTTTTCAACCTTCGGAGGGGGAAGAGGAGCTGTCGTGTCTTCTTCATGAGTGTGCGTGTGTGTTTGGACCATTTGAAGTTTTTAGTGATTTGGACACCGAGGAATTTGATGCTCTCAATCTGCTCTACCGCAGCCCCGTCTATGTGGATGGGGGCGTGCTTGGTCCTAGTGACGCTGCCAGGTTACTGACCTCCTCCCTGTAGGCTGACTCACCGTCGCCAATGATTGGGCCTACCACCGTCGTGTTGTCAGCAAACTTGATGACGGTGTGGGAGTCGTAAGTGGCCGCACAGTTGTCGGTGAACAGGGAGTACAGGAAGGGACTAAGCACACACACCTGTGGGATCCCTGTGTTGAGGGTCAGCGTGGCGGAGGTGATGTTGCCTAACCTCACCACCTAGGGTCAGCCCGTCAGGAAGTCCAGGATCCAGTTGCAGAGGGAGGTGTTCAGACCCAAAGTTCTAAGCTTGGTGACGAGCTCGGAGGGGACAATTGGGTTGAACGCTGAGAAGTAGTCAATGAACAGCATAGGTATTCCTCTTTTCTAAGTGGGTGATGGCAGTGTGGAGAGAAATTGAGATGGCATCACCTATAGATCTGTTGGGGCGGTATACAAACACTGGGACAAGGAGAGGTTGAAAATGACTGTGAATATGTGTGCCAGCTGTTCTGCACATAATCTGAGAACGCGCCCTGGAATACTGTCTGGCCTTGCAGGTGTTGTCCTGAATAAAGACCTTTCTCACGTGGGCCTCAGAGAGCGAGATCACCCAATCTTCTGGGTCGGTGACAGGCCCTCACACCCGGCACGATGTTGTTGTTGTCAAAGCTTCCATAAAATGCATTGAGTTCATCTAGTACAGTGGCATCGTTGGGCAGATCACGGCTGGGTCTTCTTCTGTAATCCCTAATGGACTGTAGCCCCGGCCACATCGGCGCCTGTGTAATACGATTTCACCTTATCCCTATATTGTCCTTATTCTTGTTTGATGACTCTGTGGAGGTCATAGTGGGACTACTTGTACTTGTTCCTGTCCTCAGCCGCAGTCTCAGGGTTGTCTGCGATAGCTCTGTGTGAGGTAGCTCTGCTCTTTAGTTTAGCACCAACCTCGCTGTTAATCCAGGGCTTTTGATTGGGGAAGCATTTTCACAACTCAAAGTTTAACGATTGGTTAGTCTGTGGCCTTGTGTAGTTTGTTCCCTCTTCTGTCCTCTCTCTCTCTCTCTCTCCCTCTCCCTCCCTCCATTCCTCCCTCCCTCGTTTGTTGTTGGAACTATTCTAATATCGTATTCAAATACATTCGTTGTTAGTATTTCTGTCGTTGCAATTATTCCTGCGCACCATGTGAGGTTCTAAATTATTCCCATTTTGTGATTCAGTTGCTGTCACCCCGGGCGAGACCCTCAGCAGGGAGGACGTGTGTGTGTGTATATGTAAAGTGTGCGCGTGTTTGAGTGGTGTGTGTGTGTTTGTGTGTAGAGGGGGGGGGTACAGATAAGGATCCCCCTCTCCACTCAGAACAGCAGCAGTCTATTCCCCCTGAAAAACAAGGATTTGAACAAACAGACAAAAAGAGAAGAACCATGGTGGGCGCCAAAGGCAGGCTTCCGCCTCTCTCCTTCCTCGTTTCCCTCTCTTACTTTCGTCATATCGACCCACTCGCCCACACTTCCCTTTCTCTTTAAAAAGTACTTTCTCTGTCGGTTTCTTGATCAGTTTGTACTTTCCCGCTCTCGTTAAACCCCCTGCATTCGGTATCTCTATCGGAGTTATGTTTCAGCGACATATGGCTGTGTGTGAACAGTATGTGCTTGTGAGACAGAAACCAGGCCAGCTCCCAGCTGAGTATGACTGTGTGACAGAGAGCTTCCCTGCAGCTCTCTGTCTGCAGCATTCCCCCTAGCTATCATATTGGCTGTGTGTGCCTCTTTGTTCCTTAATGTGCACAAATATGCGGATGTTACCACAAGCATGAATTGTTAATGTGTGTGTGTGTGTGTGCGGTATATCTCAGCATGTTTGTAATGAGGATTGATTGCACTCAGCTTTCATCAGGGTGATTCCAACTGTGCCACAGGGACCTGGGAGGAGAGTCACACACACGCGCACACGCTGCCACGCACACACACACTCTTGCACACACACTCTCTGCTCAGAGAGGAGGGGGGGGGGGGGGGGCAGAGAAAGGAGAAGGAAAGGAGACTGTCCGTCAAAGGTGAGTAACTGACTGTGAGAGGTGTGTGTAGCCATTCGCAGAGAGTCTCACCTCTGCGTTACAATAGTTTTTATAGAGTGCTGGTGTGTGTCCATCGATTCCAGTTTGTTGTCTTGTGAACACTTTTATAGGCCTGAGGAACAATACCTCACTGTGGAGAAGTTTGATCACACACACTGATCCAAGGCAGTGTGTGTTCCCAAGATGGTTACTCTCCCACAGTCCCTCCCTCCTCCTCTACCTCTTCTTGTTCCCTCCCTCCTCCTCTACCTCTTCTTGTTCCCTCCCTCCTCCTCTACCTCTTCTTGTTCCCTCCCTCCTCTTCTACCTCTTCTTGTTCCCTCCCTTCTCCTCTACCTCTTCTTGTTCCCTCCCTCCTCCTCTACCTCTTCTTGTTCCCTCCCTTCTCCTCTACCTCTTCTTGTTCCCTCCCTCCTCCTCTACCTCTTCTTGTTCCCTCCCTTCTCCTCTACCTCTTCTTGTTCCCTCCCTCCTCCTCTACCTCTTCTTGTTCCCTCCCTCTTCCTCTACCTCTTAATTAAGGAAAGAGGTGATGAGGGGGAGAGAAAGAAATTTAACCTGAAAAAGAGCGACCAATTAAGTGCAATCGGTCGTCCATCCCTCTCCTCCATCCCTCTCCTCTATCCCTCTCCTCTATCCCTCTCCTCTATCCCTCGCTCGGGAACAGCTGTGCACCGATACATTTTTAAATGTAATAACAATAATGATTCATGAAAATACCCTGCGTTTACCTGCCGGAGAATGGTGTTCTACTGAAAACGTCCCACAGAATGGTGTTCTACTGAAAACGTCCCACAGAATGGTGTTCTACTGAAAACGTCCCACAGAAAGCCTGCACCATGCATATTGACAGACCGAATGGTGTGTGTGTGTGTGTGTGTGTGTGTGTGTGTGTGTGTGTGTGTGTGTGTGTGTATGTGTGTGTGTGTGTGTGTGTGTGTGTGTGTGTGTGTGTGTGTGTCCTACCCTTAAATAACATAGAATAGTGAGCAGCGCCACGTCTTGATCACAGGGAAACTACACAGATGCATTCTATTCAGATTCATTCTATATGCAACTTTGTTCAATTATATTGGACTCGTCTGTAAACTTGTGTTGTGGCCCACTCTCTGGTTTTGAAACTATCGTTATAATGTGAGGATGATGCCGTTAGGATGTCAATCCAACTCAACCATCACTCCACCACTCAAGACTCACACACGAACCACACACTGAAGTCACGACATTCCCCATATCACACGCACACACACACACACACACACACACACACACACACACACACACACACACACACACACACACACACACACACACATAAACACACTCACATAAACACACATACACGCACACAACCTCTCCAGCTCAGCCAGCTCAGAGAGAAATTAGACTTGCTATGTTCATCTCAAACACACACGCAAAAATCTCCGCTTCCCCCCCCCCCCTCCGTCAATGTAATTAAAATATGCAAATGATATGATAAAACGCATTTAATCTCAGTGATGACTGTGGCAGTTATGCAGAGCTCAGTGAATATTTGAATAGTGTTTGTCAGATAAGGCCCATTGGCATCGATAGCGGTGCAGTGAGGAGTGGGTAGGATAGGAAACTAATGACAAAGGGAATTGTTGGCTTATCTCATTTCTACACACACATCTGACTTCTGGATGACTGCCTCCTCGCACCACTGGCTGTTCCGTAGCTCTCTACTGCAGTCTACTGATGAGAGTCACTTCACATACATGAATTACACACAGCGAGGAAGGTGCATGCTTTGTGTGCACTTAACATGCATATCTGTATTAATGACAGTTCACATAGGGGGTAGTGTGGGTGGGTAAAATGTCATTCCAACTCTTTCTTAATCCTTCCCTCTATCTCTCTTCTGTTTTTACATGTCATTTTAACCAGGCAAGTCAGTTAAGAACACATTCTTATTTACAATGACCCCAGCCAAACCCAGACGACTCTGGGCCAATTGTGCGCCACCCTACGGGACTCCCAATCACAGCCGGATGTGATACAGCCTGGATTTGAACCAGGGACTCTAGTGACGCCTCTTGCACTGAGATGCAGGGTCTTAGACTGCTGTGCCACTCATTAGTTGAGTAGACTGAAAAAAGGGTTTTGTTTAGGGTACGGTATTGTTCCTTGGGGTACACATATGATCTCACATGGTACTGTTCGGTACCTTTTAGGGTACATGTGTGGATAAAGAGTATGATGGTACATTTTTGTACCCAAAATTGTGAATATAAAGGTACAATCACTGGAGGCATGGCTTCGTTATGGTGTGGCTTTCAGTTAGTTATTTTTGGCCACCGGTGAGTGGAAGTGTTGCATCAGTTTAAATAGTATACGGTTATGTTAATTGAAGTTTGAGCATGTCCACTGCCAGTTCTGACATCTTTAAAGGCTTACATAAGATCAGGTGACAAGAAAGAGCCGTAACTAATAGTACAGCGATCTTAAAACAACACTGAGTGAAATAGATCAGGGGTATGGACCTATTGGTGTAATGGTTAAGGTTTCGGCTTGACAGTTGCTGGACCCAGGTTCAAGGCACGGTCGGGGCCACCCCTTGAATTTGCTACATTGGTGTCAGAAGTGGGATGGTGTGTACAAGTGAGGCTCTTGGTATAGAGAAGAGGTACATTTTTTGCCACTTACAAATGGCTTTGTCACTGTGCCGGTACCCTAAAAATGCTAATCTGTACATTTTGGCTCTTAAGGTACGAACTGCAAGGTTGCAATTATATCCCGACAAGTAATTGTTTGTACATACCTTACAGGTTACCACTACAGCGACAGCATTTAAACCCCTTTAAGTACAATTCGGTACCTTTTTTTCTGAGTGTAGGTGTCTGTGTGAGGGACAGGATGTACCGTGTATGTATGTATCTCCGGGACGACACACTATGCTGTACAGCGGTACAGTCCAGTACCCTGACAGATGATCCCCAGCCTCGTGGAAGCTGACAACAGCACTCTAGTGATTTCTCTTTATGTCTCTCTCTCTCTCTGTATCTCCCTCTCTTTCTCCTCTCTCGCAGTCTAACTGTCCATCTCCCTCTTCTCTACCCCCTTTCTCTCTCACATTCTCTCTCTCCGCTCCTGTTGTTGTCCAGGAAATGTAATCCCCTACTTTTTATAATAGAGAGAGATTAACAGAGTGCTCTTTCCAAGAGTTAAATAAAAGAGATGGCTAAAGGGAGAGAAAGAGAGAGAGAAATGTTCAATACCCTAAGAGCTGTTCATGACCCTGATGCATAATTCATCTGGTAACACGAATGAATGAACAAGGTAAATAAATAGCTATTCATTCTGACCAACTCTCTTTCTCTCTGTGTGTGTTAGTGACCCAACTCTCTTTCTCTCTGTGTGTGTTAGTGACCCAACTCTCTTTCTCTCTGTGTGTGTTAGTGACCCAACTCTCTTTCTCTCTGTGTGTGTTAGTGACCCAACTCTCTTTCTCTCTGTGTGTGTTAGTGACCCAACTCTCTTTCTCTCTGTGTGTGTTAGTGACCCAACTCTCTTTCTCTCTGTGTGTGTTAGTGACCCAACTCTCTTTCTCTCTCTGTGTGTTAGTGACCCAACTCTCTTTCTCTCTGTGTGGGTTAGTGACCCAACTCTCTTTCTCTCTGTGTGTGTTAGTGACCCAACTCTCTTTCTCTCTGTGTGTGTTAGTGACCCAACTCTCTTTCTCTCTGTGTGTGTTAGTGACCCAACTCTCTTTCTCTCTGTGTGTGTTAGTGACCCAACTCTCTTTCTCTCTGTGTGTGTTAGTGACCCAACTCTCTTTCTCTCTGTGTGTGTTAGTGACCCAACTCTCTTTCTCTCTGTGTGTGTTAGTGACCCAACTCTCTTTCTCTCTGTGTGTGTTAGTGACCCAACTCTCTTTCTCTCTGTGTGTGTTAGTGACCCAACTCTCTTTCTCTCTGTGTGTGTTAGTGACCCAACTCTCTTTCTCTCTGTGTGTGTTAGTGACCCAACTCTCTTTCTCTCTGTGTGTGTTAGTGACCCAACTCTCTTTCTCTCTCTGTGTGTTAGTGACCCAACTCTCTTTCTCTCTGTGTGTGTTAGTGACCCAACTCTCTTTCTCTCTGTGTGTGTTAGTGACCCAACTCTCTTTCTCTCTGTGTGTGTTAGTGACCCAACTCTCTTTCTCTCTGTGTGTGTTAGTGACCCAACTCTCTTTCTCTCTGTGTGTGTTAGTGACCCAACTCTCTTTCTCTCTGTGTGTGTTAGTGACCCAACTCTCTTTCTCTCTGTGTGTGTTAGTGACCCTACTCTCTTTCTCTGTGTGTGTGTTAGTGACCCAACTCTCTTTCTCTCTATGTGTGTTAGTGACCCAACTTCTCTGTGTGTGTGTGTTAGCGACCTAACTTTTTCTCTCGGTGTGTGTTAACGACAAACTCTCTTTCTCTCTGTGTGTGTTAGCAACCCAACTTTTTCTCTCGGTGTGTGTTAACGACAAACTCTCTTTCTTTCTGTGTGTGTTAACGACCCATCTCTCTTTCTCTCTGTGTGTGTATTAACGACCCAACTCTCTTTCTCTTTGTCTCTGTGTGCGTGTGTGTGTTAATGACAAACTCTCTTTCTTTCTGTGTGTATTAACGACCCATCTCTCTTTCTCTCTGTGTGTGTATTAACGACCCAACTCTCTTTCTCTCTCTGTGTGCGTGTGTTAATGACCCAACTCTCTTTCTCTCTGTGTGTGTTAACGACCCAACTCTCTTTCTCTTTGTCTCTGTGTGCGTGTGTGTGTGTGTTAATGACCCAACTCTCTTTCTCTCTGTGTGTGTGTTAACAACCCAACTCTCTTTCACTTTGTCTCTATGTGCGTGTGTGTGTTAATGACCCAACTCTCTTTCTCTGTGTGTGTGTGTTAACGACCCAACTCTCTTTCTCTATCTCTGTGTGCGTGTGTGTGTGTTAATGACCAAACTCTCTTTCTCTGTGTGTGTTGACGACCCAACTCTCTTTCTCTCTGTGTGCGTGTTAACGCCCCAACTCTCTTTCTATATCATCAATCTGGGTCAGCCTTTCATATTTCCTCGGCCACGACTCACAACTAGCTTCCATCGAAGAGGATGTGGCACAGATCTAAGATCCGCTAACCCTAACCTAACCTTAACCATTAGAGGGGAGAAATGCAAAACCAACCTTAGATCAGCGTCAAGGGTAATTTCATCCTTCTCTACACAAAGGAAGATGGATGCTCTTTGTTTTCCATTCTCTCTTTGTTTCCCCCATTTCCCCGCACGTGTGTGTGTATGTGTGTGTGTGTGTGTGTGTGTGTGTAAGTGTGTGTGCGCGCTATATTTTGCCTTCCTGCTATCCCCTTCTCACAGTGCAACAATGTTATTTGGCAGGTACAGGGCAGTGGTCTAGTGTTGGAGTTATCTTAGAGAGGCCTGCTGCTCCCTATTTGGCAGGTGCAGGGCAGTGGTCTAGTGTTGGAGTTATCTTAGAGAGGCCTGCTGCTCCCTATTTGGCAGGCGCAGAGCAGTGCCACCGTCTGTCTGATGGGTTGATTAATAAGTAGCGGCAGCGTAGTAACAGAGTGGGCGGCCTAAAACGCTGGCGGGCCCATGATACACTGATTAATGACACACACACACACACACACACACACACACACACACACACACACACACACACGCACACACACACACGCACACACACACACACACACACACACACACACAGGTGGACTGCAGGACTGGAGGGCTTATTACACAAGTATACACACACACACATCCAGCAGAGTGTTGTGAGTGATGGCTCATCAGTGCAACCTTATCCACGCCACGCTCTCTTAAACATGAGCATTGAGGCATCACAAAATACTTCCTGTTAATTCCTGTTGCCTGACACACACACTGCTGCTAACACGATAGACAGCTAGATGGCCAGACGGACGGACGGACAGACAAGGGAGGAACAAGCTGTTTTGGTTGGAGACGAAATACAATAAATGTAATTGAATGTTCCTCTCAGTTGTTGGTTCAGGTTTATGAGGTTTTAGTGTGGAGATCTACAGCAAGAGGCTATGATATGCTTGCCAACTGTGTAATGTTCATATGGTGCTGTCTTGATGAATGCTGTGTGTGTGTGTGTGTGTGTGTGTGTGTGTGTGTGTGTGTGTGTGTGTGTGTGTGTGTGTGTGTGTGTGTGTCTTAGTGAGGTATTAGGCTGCAGGTGTGAGCTGGGCCAGGTCTGCATTATTACTGTGTTGGCTAAGCAACTTACAGGGCTAGATAAGAAGAGAGCAGAGTGGTTGCCAATACATACAGTGGCTTGCGTAAGTCTTCATCCCCCTTGGCAGTTTTCCTTTTTCGTTGCCTTACAACCTGGAATTCAAATAGATTTTTTGGTGGTTTGAATCATTTGATTTACACAACCTGCCTACCACTTTGAAGATGCAAAATATTTTTATTGTGAAACAAACAAGAAATAAGACAAAAAAGCAGAACACTTGAGCATACGTAACTCTAAGTCAATACTTAGTAGTGTCACGTTCTGACCATCGTTCGTGTGTGTTTTCCTTGTTTTAGTGTTGGTCAGGACGTGAGCTGGGTGGGCATTCTATGTTGGATGTCTTGTTTGTCTATTTCTATGTCTGGCCTGATATGGTTCTCAATCAGAGGCAGGTGTTAGTCATTGTCTCGGAACCATGTTTTTTACGTTAGTTTAAATAAACATGGATCGCAATCTACACGCCGCATTTTGGTCCGACTCTCCTTCACATACAGAAAACCGTGACAGAATCACCCACCTCAACAGGACCAAGCGGCGTGGTAACAGGCAACAACAGCAGCAGGAGCAGCGTGACAAGAATTTCTGGACTTGGGAGGAAATCCTCAACGGGAGAGGACCCTGGGCTAAACCAGGGGAGTGTAGCCGCCCCAAGGTGCAGCAAGAGAGGGAATGGACATGGGAGGACAAACTGGACGGTGAAGGATCCTGGGCTCAGCCTGGAGAATATCGCCGCCCCAAAGAAGAACTGGAGGCGGCGAAAGCTGAGAGGCGCAGGTATGAGGAGGCAGCACGGCGAAGCGGATGGAAGCCCGAGAGTCAGCCCCAAAAATGTATTGGGGGGGGGGGCTAACAGGGAGTATGGCTACGCCAGGTAGGAGACCTGGGCCAACTCCCTGTGCTTACCGGGGGGCTAGAGAGACCGGGCAGGCACCGTGTTATGCTGTGGTGCGCACGGTGTCTCCAGTGCGGGTGCATAGCCCGGTGCGGTATATTCCAGCTCCGCGTATCGGCCGGGCTAGAGTGAGCGTCGAGCCAAGTGCCATGAAGCCGGCTCTACGCATCTGGTCCCCAGTGCGTCTCCTTGGGCCGGCTTACATGGCACCAGCCTTGCGCACGGTGTCTCCGGCCGCCAGTCAGCATGGAGCAGCCAGGGCCGCCAGTCAGCATGGAGCAGCCAGGGCCGCCAGTCAGCATGGAGCAGCCAGGGCCGCCAGTCAGCATGGAGCAGCCAGGGCCGCCAGTCAGCATGGAGCAGCCAGGGCCGCCAGTCAGCATGGAGCAGCCGGGGCCGCCAGTCAGCATGGAGCAGCCAGTCACCATGGAGCAACCAGAGCTGCCAGTCAGCATGGAGCAGCCAGTCAGCATGGAGCAGCCAGAGCAGCCAGTCAGCATGGAGCAGCCAGAACTGCCAGTCAGCCAGACTCTTCCACATCTGCCAGTCAGCCAGACTCTTCCAGATCTGCCAGTCAGCCAGACTCTTCCAGATCTGCCAGTCAGCCAGACTCTTCCAGATCTGCCAGTCAACCAGACTCTTCCAGATCTGCCAGTCAACCAGACTCTTCCAGATCTGCCAGTCAACCAGACTCTTCCAGATCTGCCAGTCAGCCAGGATCTGCTGGATCCAACTACCTGCCTGGGCTTCCTCTCAGTGCTGGGCTTCCTCTCAGTGCTGAGCTTCCTCTCAGTGATGAGCTTCCTCTCAGTGATGAGCTTCCTCTCAGTGCTGAGCTACCCCTCAGTCCCGAGCTACCTCTGTCCCGAGCTGCCCCTCTGTCCCGAGCTGTCATTAAGGAGGGTAACCTATCTAGGGACGCTAAGGAGGTGGACTAAGACTATTATGGAGTGGGGTCCACGTCCAGCACCAGAGCCGCCACGGCGGAGAGATGCCCACCCACACCCTCCCCTATAGGTTTAGGTTGTGCGTCCGGAATCCGCACCTTGGAGGGGGGGTACTGTCACGTTCTGACCATCGTTCGTGTGTGTTTTCCTTGTTTTAGTGTTGGTCAGGACGTGAGCTGGGTGGGAATTCTATGTTGGATGTCTTGTTTGTCTATTTCTATGTCTGGCCTGATATGGTTCTCAATCAGAGGCAGGTGTTAGTCATTGGGAACCATATTTAGATAGCCTGGGTTTCACTGTGTGTTTGTGGGTGATTGTCCTTAGTGTCTTGATGTCCTTGTTCTGTGTGTATGTGCACCAGTATTAGGCTGTTTCGGTTTTCGTTACGTTTATTGTTTTGTAGTGTTTGTATCGATTCGTGTTTTACGTTAGTTTAAATAAACATGGATCGCAATCTACACGCCGCATTTTGGTCCGACTCTCCTTCACATACAGAAAACCGTGACATGTAGAGCCACCTTTTTCAGCAATTACAGCTTCAAGTCTCTTGTGGTATGTCTCTATAAGCTTGACACATCTAGCCACTGGGATTTTTGCCCATTCTTCAAGGCAAAACTGTTCCACCTCCTTGAAGTTGGATGGGTTCTGCTTGTGTACAGCAATCTTTAAGTCATACCACAGATTCTCAATTGGATTGAGGTCTGGGCTTTGACTAGGCCATTCCAAGACATTTAAATGTTTCTCCTTAAACCACTCAAGTGTTGCTTTAGCAGTATGCTTAATGTCATTGTCCTGCTGGAAGGTGAACCTCCGTCACAGTCTCAAATCTCTGGAAAACTAAAACAAGTTCCCCTCAAGAATTTATTTGTATTTAGCGGCAGCTATCATTCCTTCAATTCTGACCAGTTTCCCAGTCTCTGCTGATGAAAGACTTCCCCGCAGCATGATGCTGCCACCATCATGCTTCATTGTGGGGATGGCATTTTTTTTCTGTTCCCAAATTTTCTCTGGGTTTTTTTTTCAGGTTTTAGTTTTTCCCCGTTTTCACTCTCAAAATCACACCTTTTTGTTGCTGTTGATAAACAACACAATTGGTTGTTTTAAGTCCACAAAAATTCTTAAACCACACCAGGAAACCATTTGAGGTGTGGGAAAAATCTAATACATTTCGATTTTTGGATGTAGCAATAGTTTTTTGGGGTTGGAGACATTTCTGTTATTGCAGAGTTTGCAAAACAAATGGCCACTGGATTGATGCAAATAATCATGATACAGTGCCTTGCGAAAGTATTCGGCCCCCTTGAACTTTGCGACCTTTTGCCACATTTCAGGCTTCAAACACGCCCAATTCTTCAGTTTTTGATTTGTTAAAAAAGTTTGAAATATCCAATAAATGTTATTCCACTTCATGATTGTGTCCCACTTGTTGTTGATTCTTCACAAAAAAATACAGTTTTATATCTTTATGTTTGAAGCCTGAAATGTGGCAAAAGGTTGCAAAGTTCAAGGGGGCCGAATACTTTCGCAAGGCACTGTATTATTCTGCCAGGTAGGCATAGGCTACTTTGTAGTTAACATTCAATTGAGAAGGTTTTTGGGAAGGTCTTCACATCTCTACACACACACACACACACACACGTAGCTGGGTTGACTTCTGATACGGGCTGTGGTACTGGGGCTTCTAACCAGACTCCCTTGCGGCTGGGGGTCAGCTCACCTCTATCAGCAACTGGGGCTGCCGGCGTGCTCCTCTGTTACCTGGCAACCAGCCAAAGCTACCGACTACCATATAACTGGAGATGAAGTGGAGGAGAAACTGTGTCTGTCTGTCTTTCCTTCTGTTCGTCTGTATGTATGTCTGTCCTGTCTGTTGGTCTGTCTGTCTGCCTGTATATTGGTCTGTCTGTTGGTCTGTATGTATGTCTGCCTGCCTGCCTGCCTGTCCGTCTGTCTCTGTCTGTCTGTCTGTCTGTCTGTCTGTCTGTCTGTCGGTACAGTATTTTGGTCTGTCTGTCTGTCTGTCTATTGGTCTGTCTGTCTGCCTGTCTGTTGGCCTGCCTGACTGCCTGCCTGTCTGTATATTGGTATGTCTGTATATTGGTGTCTGTCCGTCCGTCTGTCCGCCCATCTGTTGTCTCACCTTTCAATCAATTTGTGACTTCCTCCACAGCTCTCTCTGGTTCTCTCTCTATTTTTATCATCTCTGTCTACCTGTCTGTCAATCTTTCTGTCCATTTTTCTCACTCTCCCTTGCAGTCTTGATTCCATCATCACTGTAGCATTCCAGTTCTTCTCCTCCCTCATCACTTCTATTTTCGATGAAGCATGGTCTACTGGTCTCCTTCATTATCTCACACTTCCACCATCTCTCTCTTCCTCCTCTCTCTCTCCTTCTCTCTATTCCACCTTCTCCCTCTCTCCATCTCTCAGCTCCTTTCATATAAGAATATTTCTTATCATCTATGAAGGGAGTCTGTGTCTGTGGAGGGTATTAAACCTCAGTGCCATGGCCCTGTTTGGGCCGCACATCACACACTCATAAGGTGGGCTGAATATGTAAGTGGGCGTACTGTACTGTATGTGGGTTGGTCGTGGATGAGGTGGGCTGAATATGTAAGTGGGCGTACTGTACTGTATGTGGGTTGGTCGTGGATGAGGTGGGCTGAATATGTAAGTGGGCGTACTGTACTGTATGTGGGTTGGTCGTGGATGAGGTGGGCTGAATATGTAAGTGGGCGTACTGTACTGTATGTGGGTTGGTCGTGGATGAGGTGGGCTGAATATGTAAGTGGGCGTACTGTACTGTATGTGGGTTGGTCGTGGATGAGGTGGGCTGAATATGTAAGTGGGCGTACTGTACTGTATGTGGGTTGGTCGTGGATGAGGTGGGCTGAATATGTAAGTGGGCGTACTGTACTGTATGTGGGTTGGTCGTGGATGAGGTGGGCTGAATATGTAAGTGGGCGTACTGTACTGTATGTGGGTTGGTCGTGGATGAGGTGGGCTGAATATGTAAGTGGGCGTACTGTACTGTATGTGGGTTGGTCGTGGATGAGGTGGGCTGAATATGTAAGTGGGCGTACTGTACTGTATGTGGGTTGGTCGTGGATGAGGTGGGCTGAATATGTAAGTGGGCGTACTGTACTGTATGTGGGTTGGTCGTGGATGAGGTGGGCTGAATATGTAAGTGGGCGTACTGTACTGTATGTGGGTTGGTCGTGGATGAGGTGGGCTGAATATGTAAGTGGGCGTACTGTACTGTATGTGGGTTGGTCGTGGATGAGGTGGGCTGAATATGTAAGTGGGCGTACTGTACTGTATGTGGGTTTCAGAGGGGGTTGGTTGTCTGTTTCTTTCTGCTTATAATTGTCAGGAATTCTGGTATTTCTCCCATTTATTTGATTTAGGGTCTCCCCCCATACCTCTGGGCATTGTTCAGATGGAGCTCTGTGTTCTACACGGAGTGTGTGTGTGTGGCGTGTGTGCAGCTGTTAGCGCTGAGGCCTGCAGTTTGTCAGCTAGGCAGCACCTCTATGAATATTCAACAAGCGTTAGTAGGGCCAGGCAACGGAGAGGGAACTGGCAGAAAGAGAGAGGGATGAAGGGGCGGAGAGAGATGTATGGAGAGGGGTAGAAGAATGAATGGGCGAGTAAGAGTTGGGGAATGAGAAAGAGAGAAATAGACAGAGGGGATGAGAAAAAAGAGAAAGAAAGAGAAAGGAGAAGTGAGGGAATGAGAAAGAGAAAGGAGAAGAGGGAATGAGAAAGAGAGTGAAAATAATAGAGACGGAATGAACAATTGAGAAAGAGAAAGAGGAATAAAGAGAGACATTGTGTGGACAGAAGCTAAAGCTAGAGAGAGAGAGAGAGAGAGAATGAGAGAGAGAGAGAGAGAGTGAGAGAGAGTGTAAGAGACAGGGAAAGAAACAGAGAGAGAGAGAGAGAGAGAGAGAAAGAGACAGAGAGCGAAAGAGAAGGAGACAGACAGAGAGAAGAGAGAGAGAGAGAGAGAGAGAGAAAGAGAGAAAAGAGAGAGAGAGGGAGAAGAGAGAGAGTGAAAGAGAGAGAGAGAGAAAGAGAGAGGCGAGGGGGGGGGGGGGGGGGGGGGCCGGCTATACAGCCTATTAGTAAAGTATGGCAGTGTTTTACACTAGCGCCGGCTATACAGCCGATTAGTAAAGTATGGCAGTGTATTACACTAGCGCCGGCTATACAGCCGATTAGTAAAGTATGGCAGTGTTTTCCACTAGCGCCGGCTATACAGCCGATTAGTAAAGTATGGCAGTGTTTTCCACTAGCGCCGGCTATACAGCCGATTAGTAAAGTATGGCAGTGTTTTCCACTAGCGCCGGCTATACAGCCGATTAGTAAAGTATGGCAGTGTTTTCCACTAGCGCCGGCTATACAGCCGATTAGTAAAGTATGGCAGTGTTTTCCACTAGCGCCGGCTATACAACCGATTAGTAAAGTATGGCAGTGTTTTCCACTAGCGCCGGCTATACAGACGATTAGTAAAGTATGGCAGTGTTTTCCACTAGCGCCGGCTATACAGCCGATTAGTAAAGTATGGCAGTGTTTTCCACTAGCGCCGGCTATACAGCCGATTAGTAAAGTATGGCAGTGTTTTACACTAGCGCCGGCTATACAGACGATTAGTAAAGTATGGCAGTGTTTTCCACTAGCGCCGGCTATACAGCCGATTAGTAAAGTATGGCAGTGTTTTCCACTAGCGCCGGCTATACAGCCGATTAGTAAAGTATGGCAGTGTTTAACACTAGCTCCGGCTATACAGCCGATTAGTAAAGTATGGCAGTGTTTTCCACTAGCGCCGGCTATACAGCCGATTAGTAAAGTATGGTAGTGTTTTCCACTAGCGCCGGCTATACAGCCGATTAGTAAAGTATGGCAGTGTTTTCCACTAGCGCCGGCTATACAGCCGATTAGTAAAGTATGGTAGTGTTTTCCACTAGCGCCGGCTATACAGCCGATTAGTAAAGTATGGCAGTGTTTTCCACTAGCGCCGGCTATACAGCCGATTAGTAAAGTATGGTAGTGTTTTCCACTAGCGCCGGCTATACAGCCGATTAGTAAAGTATGTTAGTGTTTTCCACTAGCGCCGGCTATACAGCCGATTAGTAAAGTATGGCAGTTTTTTCCACTAGCGCCGGCTATACAGCCGATTAGTAAAGTATGGCAGTGTTTTCCACTAGCGCCGGCTATACAGCCGATTAGTAAAGTATGGCAGTGTTTTCCACTAGCGCCGGCTATACAGCCTATTAGTAAAGTATGGCAGTGTTTTCCACTAGCGCCGGCTATACAGCCGATTAGTAAAGTATGGCAGTGTTTTCCACTAGCGCCGGCTATACAGCCGATTAGTAAAGTATGGCAGTGTTTTCCACTAGCGCCGGCTATACAGCCGATTAGTAAAGTATGGCAGTGTTTTCCACTAGCGCCGGCTATACAGACGATTAGTAAAGTATGGCAGTGTTTTCCACTAGCGCCGGCTATACAGCCGATTAGTAAAGTATGGCAGTGTTTTCCACTAGCGCCGGCTATACAGCCGATTAGTAAAGTATGGCAGTGTTTTCCACTAGCGCCGGCTATACAGACGATTAGTAAAGTATGGCAGTGTTTTCCACTAGCGCCGGCTATACAGCCGATTAGTAAAGTATGGCAGTGTTTTCCACTAGCGCCGGCTATACAGCCGATTAGTAAAGTATGGCAGTGTTTAACACTAGCTCCGGCTATACAGCCGATTAGTAAAGTATGGCAGTGTTTTCCACTAGCGCCGGCTATACAGCCGATTAGTAAAGTATGGTAGTGTTTTCCACTAGCGCCGGCTATACAGCCGATTAGTAAAGTATGGCAGTGTTTTCCACTAGCGCCGGCTATACAGCCGATTAGTAAAGTATGGTAGTGTTTTCCACTAGCGCCGGCTATACAGCCGATTAGTAAAGTATGGCAGTGTTTTCCACTAGCGCCGGCTATACAGCCGATTAGTAAAGTATGGTAGTGTTTTCCACTAGCGCCGGCTATACAGCCGATTAGTAAAGTATGGTAGTGTTTTCCACTAGCGCCGGCTATACAGCCGATTAGTAAAGTATGGCAGTTTTTTCCACTAGCGCCGGCTATACAGCCGATTAGTAAAGTATGGCAGTGTTTTACACTAGCGCTGGCTATACAGCCGATTAGTAAAGTATGGCAGTGTTTTCCACTAGCGCCGGCTATACAGCCGATTAGTAAAGTATGGCAGTGTATTACACTAGCGCCGGCTATACAGACGATTAGTAAAGTATGGCAGTGTTTTCCACTAGCGCCGGCTATACAGCCGATTAGTAAAGTATGGCAGTGTTTAACACTAGCTCCGGCTATACAGCCGATTAGTAAAGTATGGCAGTGTTTTACACTAGCGCCGGCTATACAGCCGATTAGTAAAGTATGGCAGTGTTTTCCACTAGCGCCGGCTATACAGCCGATTAGTAAAGTATGGTAGTGTTTTCCACTAGCGCCGGCTATACAGCCGATTAGTAAAGTATGGTAGTGTTTTCCACTAGCGCCGGCTATACAGCCGATTAGTAAAGTATGGCAGTGTTTTACACTAGCGCCGGCTATACAGACGATTAGTAAAGTATGGCAGTGTTTTTCACTAGCGCCGGCTATACAGCCGATTAGTAAAGTATGGCAGTGTTTTACACTAGCGCCGGCTATACAGCCGATTAGTAAAGTATGGCAGTGTTTTCCACTAGCGCCGGCTATACAGCCGATTAGTAAAGTATGGCAGTGTTTTCCACTAGCGCCGGCTATACAGCCGATTAGTAAAGTATGGCAGTGTTTTCCACTAGCGCCGGCTATACAGCCGATTAGTAAAGTATGGCAGTGTTTTCCACTAGCGCCGGCTATACAGCCGATTAGTAAAGTATGGTAGTGTTTTCCACTACACACTAATTTTCAGCCGGGTACTTTTTCCACTTAAATGAACGAGGCTACTTTTCAATTCGCTAGTCAGAAAAAAGTATTCCCGAGCTATCCCCCGCTAGAATGAACGAGATGCATCTTCTAGCCATCTGTTGATAGGAGGACAGGCGCCTGTCAGTCACAAAGTCAGCGATGACAGGGAAACACTGCTCGTTTGACAGTCTCTCGGTACTTGGGTGTGTGTGTTGTGTGCGCTGAGGTTGCAGTCTAATTTATTTACAAGGAGGGAGTGCATGAATTTGCATGTCCCATATAATGTGGTAACAATGAGTCGAAATCCACTTGGCCTATTGTTTTCTGGCACATGAATTAACTCTTAAGGTAGGCTAGTGGAGCGAGCCTCACTCTGGTCCAAAATTTGATAAAACACACTACATGACCAAAAGTATGTGGACACCTGCTTGTCGAATATCTCATTCCAAAATTATTTGCCAGCAGCATACCACCCTGCATACCACTGCTGGCTTGCTTTTGAAGCTAAGCAGGGTTGGTGCTGGTCAGTCCCTGGATGGGAGACCAGATGCTGCTGGAAGTGGTGTTGGAGAGTCAGTAGGAGACACTCTTTCCTCTGGTCTAAAAAAAAATATCCCAATGCCCCAGGGCAGTGATTGGCGACACATTATTAGTAATAATACTACTGACTAAATAAGACAAATGACAAGAGATACCAACATATACACAAAGCAATGGAAACAGTAAATGACTGAGTGACAATAGCTACATCAATCTACTTCGATCTACAAGCTCACGTCCAACAACCTCAATAGAAGTTTTTTTCCACATAGTTGGGTTGCCATATTTTCACAAAGTAGTTGAATTGATTTCTTAAAGCCGAGGTCATCTTCTCCATAGGAATACACTTATTCATTTCGAGAGAGCCATCTTGTAATTGGGAGAGGGGAATCTGATTTCCATGTCAACGCAACACATTTTCCTGCAGAGGCAAGGGCGATTTCCGTACATTTGACTTTGAAGTTATTCCTCAAATTCACATTTGGGAAGTTACCCAGAATGCATATTTCAGGGTCAAGTAGGAAAGGGGATCTCCATAATAAAGGTCAGAGTATCACAAACATCACGCCAGAAGGCTTGTCATTTAGTACACTGCCAAGTAGAATGCAGAAAAGTGCCTTCTGTTGTTCCACGTCTTAAAACACACTTCTGATATTTCAGGGTCATATCTATGTAACCTCGGAGGTGTCAGATGGAGTTGGTGGAGGAAGTTCTAATGTAGAAGTATGTATCTAGAGTGGATGGTTGCTGACACACTATCTTGGCACAGGTCTGACCATAGCCCCCCATCAATTGTATTATTCAAATCGAATTCCCATCGCTCTATTGACTTATGAATATCTGGTTTGGGGATTATTGTATTAGCAATGAGTACACTGTGGATATAAATCTATATGAGTCGTGGTTGTCATGGAGTAGTTGTTCAATAGTTGATAGGTTTGGTAAAATCATATCTTCAAGAGTGCTTCTGAGAAAGTTTCTTAACTGTAAATGACAGAATAAATGGTTATTGGATAACTGGTACTTCTCTTTTAGTTGCTCAAATGACATAAGTACCCCATCTATATAACAATGTTCTACATGACATAAGTACCCCATCTATATAACTATGTTCTAAATGACATAAGTACCCCATCTATATAACTATGTTCTAAATGACATAAGTACCCCATCTATATAACAATGTTCTACATGACATAAGTACCCCATCTATATAACAATGTTCTACATGACATAAGTACCCCATCTATATAACTATGTTCTAAATGACATAAGTACCCCATCTATATAACAATGTTCTACATGACATAAGTACCCCATCTACATTACAATGTTCTAAATGTGTTGTTCCCTTCTCATGCCAATGTGGAAAAATGTTGCCATCCAAGATCATTGGCAGGAGTCTGTTTTGCCACAGGGCTGTTTTGGGTGACAAGTCTTGTTTCAGACCAAATAACGTATGAATTTCATAGCAAGATCTTACCTAATTGATGGTACAAGGATTGCTTGTTTTTGTTGATCTTGTCTTGGGGTTCCATTTGTAGATAATATTACTCCCAACCTCTTCATTAAGAGCAAACATTTCCAAGAAGGGGCTGGTTCAGTTTCAAATAGGAATTAAATTAATCTCATTTGCGCTGCCCACTAATACGTGTTCAAATTTGGTAGGTGGAGACCTCCTAGACTATAATCCCAGGTTAATTTGCCCAGGCTCACCCTTGGGGTTTTACGGTTCCATACAAGTTCTCTTATGTTAAAGGACTTAAAGAAACTCTCGGGTAGGGATATGGGTAAAGATTGGAACAGGCACATAATTTTAGGCAGAACGTTCATCGTAATACAGCTAATTCTCCCAAATAATGTGAGAGGCAGATCTATCCATCTATTCAAGTCATCCACCGCCTTCTGAACCAAGACAGAGTAGTTAAGCGTGTACAAATATCTTAAGTCATAATCAACTGTGATTCCTAGATATTTGAACCCCTGTGGCGACCCGTTCGTTCACAGACGCTATAGTCAAAGCGAGTCAGTGGAAGTATTTCACTTTTGTCCATGTTGACTACGCAACCTGACATAGAGCTGTATGTGCCCAAAAGCGCCTGTAGTTTTGAGAGGGATCCGGTCGGGATCAGAGAGGAACAAAATAATGCTGTCTGCGAACAATGAGATCTTATGCGTTATCTGGCCCACCTGAAAGCCCTTTATGCCAGGATCTGTTCTCATGGCCTACGCCAGCGGTTCTATGGCACAAAAAGGAGCGGGGAAAGTGAACAGCCCCGTCTACTACCTCTAAAGAGTTGGAATGTGGCTGACATCTTGCCATTAGCGGTGATTTTGCCTTGCGGTTTATAGTATAAAGTCTTAACCCAGTTGACAAATGAAGGACCAAGGTTAAATTTAGCAAGTACCTTGAATAGGTGTGGCAACTCCAGCCTATCAAAGGCCTTTTCAGTGTCTAGAGATACTGCTATACTAGGATACTGCTATACTAGGATACTGCTATACTAGGATACTGCTATACTAGGATGCTGCTATACTAGGATGCTGCTATACTAGGAGTGCCTTTTTGATATCTGTTTTTGTAAAAGGCCGATCTAGTTCATTTTGGTCTTCCTGTGTGAGGTGCGGCAGTTCAATAGTAGACAGAAATGTGTCTCTCATTGCTGGTTCCACTCCACCAGAAGTGTATAACGTAGAATAGTATTGTTTAAATTAATCATTAATCTCTTCCGGGTTGTGAGACACTTGACTGTTCTGTGTTTCAACAGCATCTCTCAGCATCTGCCAGGTCAAGACGTTGTGTTTTCTCCCCCAACTCATAATATCTTTGCCTAGTTCTAAGAATAGCCTTTTCAGTTTTGTAAGAACTTAAGGTATTATTGTTTTGTTTTTTATTCACCAATGAGCGGTGTGTTTCTTTAGAGACACATTTTTGGTGTTCTTTTTGTACGAAATAGGATTTCATTCTCGAATTCATTCAATTCAGCAGTGTATTTATTTTTAAGACCTTTGGTATAGGAAATGATTTGACCTCTAAGAAAGGCCTTTAATGTATCCCAGAGTACAAAACTATTGGGAGAGGATGGACAGTTTGTTTCACAGAAAAACATAATTTGGTCTCTGATAAATTGACAAAATTCTGCCTGTTTCAAAAGAGTTGAGTTTAGGTGCCATTGACTGTATAAGTCCCTTTAAACTTCATCTGGCATCCAAACAGAAAGTGTGAGGGGAGAATGATCTGATACTCAGTTTCCACAACTCTATGGGTTACCTGTGCTGATAGGAGAAAATAACCAATCTGGATATGAGAGTTGCGGGCACAAGTAGAATGAGTTATCCCTATCTTGGGGGTGGAGCTGTCTCCATATGTCTTTCAAATTTAAGTCTTTCATAAATGATGGAGTGCATTTGGCTGACTTAGTCAATGATGCTTTAGTTGAGGATCTATCCAGAATCATATCTAGACAAACAACAGAACAATACAACAAGTCGCCCCGACAAACAGTTCTTGTGCTGACGTTGCTTCTAGAGGTAGTTTGGAAATTCAGCACTCGGCGGTCCCGTTCCATGTGCTTGTGTGTCCTACCACTTCCCGGCTGAGCCGTTGTTGCTCCTAGACGTTTCCACATCACAATAACAGCACTTACAGTTGACCGGGGAAGCTCTAGCAGGGCAGAAATTTGACAAACTGACTTGTTGAAAAGGTGGCATCCTATGACGGTGCCACGTTGAAAGTCACTGAGCTCTTCAGTAAGGCCATTCTCGTCTATTGAGATTGCATGGCTGTGTGCTGGAGTTTATACGCCTATCGGCAACAGGTGTGGCTGAAATTGCCGAATCCACTAATTTGTAGGGCTGTCCACATACTTTTGTGTATGTATATATAGTGTAAATCAGTTTCAATTGTATTAAAAGCGAATGATCCTTATAAGGTATTTTCAAAGATATTGATCTAGGCCTACTGATTTAATCAAAGTGTTGACAACAGAGTAGTCAACTGCTGCTTTCTGTGTAGCAAAGACCATGATTAAAACCTGCTTCATTCTTCATTCATACCTGTATTACAGATAGCTGAGAAAATGACTCTTAAAAGGATGCTTGAAGCCCATGGAAGCCAGCAGATTCTTACATGATGTCTTAAAGGCCCAGTGCAGTGAAAATAAAAAATGTCCTGTGTTTTATATCATATTGTACAACAGATGATGAAACGAAGACTGTAAAAGTGCGAAAAAATGGGATCAGTGTTATTTCTTTGATAGTTGCTGGTTGAAAATACAATCTAGCATTAGAATGTGCCAGAGGCCACAAAACAAAGCATGTTCGGCAAAAATGTCTTAACCAGGAGGGCAACTGTTTGGCTGGCTTCTCCATGTGCTTGTGGAAAACACTGGTAAACTGACTGGATCCAGTCTATTACGTGAATGTATCTAATGTGCAGTTAGTCAATCAATGTGTTTCTGTGTGTGAGGCTAAGAAAACTACAATTATCTCTCTCTTCTTTTCTCTCTTTCTCTCTTCTTTTCCCCAATCAATCCCTTATCTATGGTTTATGCTCATATCATAAGTTGTTCGTTAGATTCTGGGCCTGATTTAATTTTTGGGGAAAATTAGATATTCTCAGAGCTAACTAATACAGCAACGACTCTACTGGTCTACTGTGTCAACCTGCTACTGAAATATTAGATGACCAAAAACCTTGGATTTCTCTTCTGCAGAGAGAGAGAGCGAGAGAGAGCGAGAGAGAGAGAGCGAGAGAGAGCGAGAGAGAGCGAGAGAGAGCGAGAGAGAGCTTGAGAGAGAGAGCTACATCTAGCTGCAATAGACAGCACACGCTACATCTACTGTAGCTACAATAGACAGCACACGCTACATCTACTGTAGCTACAATAGACAGCACACGCTACATCTACAATAGACAGCACACGCTACATTTACTGTAGCTACAATAGACAGCACACACTACATCTACTGTAGCTACAATAGCCAGCACACGCTGCATCTACTGTAGCGATAATGGACTGCATATGCTACATATACTGTAGCTACAATAGACAGCATACGCTACATCTAATGTAGCTACAATAGAGAGCATATGCTACACATACTGTAGCAACAATACACAGCATAAGGTGCATCTACTGTAGCTATTACGTCTATTGTAGCTACAATAGACAGCATACGCTACATCCACTGTAGCTACAATACACAGCTTATGAACTACTTCTAGTGTAGCTACAATTGACAGCATATGCTACATCTACTGTAGCTACAATAGACAGCATATGCTACATCTAGCTACAACATACAGCACACACTACATCTACTGTAGCTACAATACAGAGCATATGCTACATCTACTGTAACAACAATACACAGCTTATGCTACATCTACTGTAGCTACAATACAGAGCATATGCTACATCTACTGTAGCTACAATACAGAGCATATGCTACATCTACTGTAGCTACAATACAGAGCATATGCTACATCTACTGTAGCTATAATACAGAGCATATGCTACATCTACTGTAACAACAATACACAGCATATGCTACATCTACTGTAGCTACAATACACAGCATATGCTACATCTACTGTAGCTACAATACAGAGCATATGCTACATCTACTGTAGCTACAATACAGAGCATATGCTACATCTACTGTAGCTACAATACAGAGCATATGCTACATCTACTGTAACAACAATACACAGCGTATGCTACATCTACTGTAGCTACAATACACAGCATATGCTACATCTACTGTAGCTACAATACAGAGCATATGCTACATCTACTGTAACAACAATACACAGCATATGCTACATCTACTGTAGCTACAATACAGAGCATATGCTACATCTACTGTAGAAACAATACACAGCATATGCTACATCTACATCTAGTTATATTAGACAGCATACACTACATCTACTGTAGCTACAATACACAGCATATGCTACATCTACTGTAGCTACAATACAGAGCATATGCTACATCTACTGTAGCTACAATACAGAGCATATGCTACATCTACTGTAGCTACAATACAGAGCATATGCTACATATACTGTAGCTACAATAGACAGAATACACCAATACATCTAGCTACAATACGGTACCACACACATCTGATTAGCTAGAACCATTCTGCAAAACACGTATAGGATTATTGTCATTATTATTCTTCAAGGAACATCCTTGTCCTTCCTATAGCTGCTCTTCAAATAAATACTGTACATACATCGTGTGAATGGGTGTGGGGGATTTAATGGCCATAGTGGGTTTGCGATGATGTTATTGTATACCTTGTCATAACTCTTGGTGCATTTATTCAGAGATATCTTCCCCATCCCCTTATCCAGCCCATTGGCGAAGCTTACCAACATAACCATATTCATGAGATGAGGGGCACTCAGAACGATGTGTGATCTGTCAACCCCAGGCCCTTATCCCAGTGCTCTAACCATCTAACCGTGTGTGTGTGTGTGTGCATTGCTCCTTGAGCCCAGCACTAGGGCTTTGACTAACAGGACAGGACTAGACATGGCAATGAGCTGGCAGCTATCTCTAATTCATACTCTATAATTAATGTTGCTGGGAGTGGATATCATATGGATCCAGGGTTTGTCCATTGTCAATTGTGTTACACAGATATACGTGATCGTGTGTGTGTGTGTGTGTGTGTGTGTGTGTGTGTGTTGGAGATTAGGGTCGATAATTGATGGGTAGACGAAATGACTGAAGGGGTTATTGGAATGTTGATTCTATTATGGATTAACATAGGTAATGAGGAAAAACAATAGTGGAAGAGGAGTGTGTCTGTAGTGTGTGTTTCGGAGTGTGTGTTTTGCGTGTGTGTGTTTATCAGTGGTGGTGAGTATGTATTGTGTATTTCGCCTACATCTGAGAGAAAGCTTAATGGGGGTGTGTGTGTGTGTGCTTTCGTATGTGGGTGTTGGCGTTTAGGCAATCTTTGGATAAATCTCCCTCCCTCTGCCAGCTTGCTGATGTCACCACATTAACAGCAGCTGATAATTAAAGGCAGATTAAACACTCTTTCTCTTTCCCTATCACACTCTCTTTCTCTCTCTCTGTCCCCCACTCTCTCCTCCCTCTCTCCCCATCTCTCTCTCCACTCCCCCCCTGGTAATCTTGTCTTGCTTTTCTCTCCCCGTCTCCCATCTTGGTGATAAGCAAATCTTGAGCACATCTTAACTGCCTGATACAAGAAAACCTGCTGTCTCGGACACATTGTGGAAAATAAGGGCAGTCGGCAGTGGTGCTAGCATCAAGACATTGATAAACGCTAATAAGGGGTGTGCGTGTGTGTCAGGTCGAGGGATATTATTTAATGGAATGTGCTATTCTCTCTCCTCTTATCACCCGAAACACAGACCCTGTGCACGTTACCAGGAACAATGGCTCGACAAAGGCTTTTGTTAGGGGACTACAGTCTCATACGTGAACACACATGCACGCAAACACACACACTGCCGGAAGAAGAAGGCGGGTGGGTCGGGTAGTCTCCTTAGAGAAAAAATCCACCCAAAACCACTAATTTCTTTAATTTACAGTGTTAAATAACACTAATATGCGAGAACAATATTTTTGTGATCAAATGTTTCATTTTGGCTTTATAATGAGGTTGGTAGCAACATGGAAAATCGTGGTGGAAATTTGTTGCAGCTCAATTCGACTACAAAATCCACAATGCAATGCTCCCTCTATGAGCTGGAATTGTGAAATTATATACTTTTGAGGAAAATAGGCACGTTCCTCAACATATACACGGACTTTGAGGGTAAGCAACAACACTTCTGCTACGCTGATCCCCGACACAAGGGCCGCTCAGGGGTGCGTGCTTAGTCCCCTCATGTACTCCCTGTTCACCCACGACTGCTTGGGCAAGCAGGACTCCATCACCATCATTAAGTTTGACGACACAACGGTGGTAGGCCTGATCACCGAAAACGATGAGACAGCCTATAGGGAGGAGGTCAGAGACCTGGCAGTGTGGTGCTAGGACTACAACCTCTCCCTCAACGTGAGTAAGACAAAGGAGATGATCATGGACTACAGGAAAAGGTGGGCCAAACACGCCCCCATTCACATCGAGGGGGCTATAGTAGAGCAGGGTGAGAGCTTCAAGAACCTTAGTGTTCATATCAAACAAACCATCATGGACAGTCGTGAAGAGGGCACGACAACACCTTTTCCCCCTCAGGAGACTGAAAAAACTTGGCATGGGTCCGCAGATCCTCAAAAAATTCTACAGCTGCATCATCGAGAGCATCCTGACCGGTTGCATCACCACCTGGTATGGCAACTGCTCAGCATCCAACCGTAAGGCACTACAGCGGGTATTGTGTACAGCCCAGTACATCACTGGGGCCAAGCTTCCTGACATCCAGGACCGATATACTAGGCGGTGTCAGAGGAAGGCCCAAAAAATTGTCAAAGTCTCCAGTCACCCAACTCATCAAATGGCCACCTGGACTATTTGCATTGGCATTTTATTTGATTAGATTTGATTGCGTTACGATTAGCTTAGCAACCACGTGACGCAGCATGACAACGTGAACGCAATTGGTCGACAGTCTGATGGGTGGGACGTTATATGTTCCTTCATAGTGGATTCCTATCTCCTTTCTATAATATCTCTGGCAACGGCACCATGCGATGCACCCTGGACTAAAGAGGCAGACAAATAAGAAAAATGTGCTAGACCCTCCGTTAAATTACACATTTCTCGAGGTAGGAATATTGCAAAAATATGATCAACGGCTCATTCGAGAAAAGACATCCTCCCGAGTTATGACATCAGCCAGTATTGAAATCTGACATGTATGATAAACGTTTTTGCGATCTAAAAGACGTATTTCTATTAACTTCCAGTGGAGTGAGAGCGACTTTATCACTGTGCTATGTCATACTGGCCGGATTTCTGCCTGCTTGAACGTCAATAACTCAGATACACATTAAAACATGAAATGAGGGAATCGATAGAACATCACTCAAAGATGCACAAAAACAATATAACATTCAAAATGGGTGAACCTTTCCTTGAAGTGCCTCTACGTTGCTGTATTTCTTTCCTCGGTAAATACATGTTATTTACATACATGTTCAGGGATTGTACAGCAGTGTGTGTGTGGTGTGTGACAGAGAGCTACGACAAGAGACATACAGGTGATTTTCAAGGGATTAGAATGGTACAAGATATATGATTTACTATGGATTATTTTTATTTGATGTATCTCAACTTCCTTTAACCAGGTAGGCCAGTTGAGAACAAGTTCTCATTTACAACAGCGACAGCAATGCTGTAATGTTTCTGCTCTTCTGTTGTGTGTGTGTGGGGGTTATTATCACCAAAACACAATGAAATACTAATGATTATTTCCACCAGGCTTTTGTCATGATAATCCTGTGTGTGTGTGCTTGTGTGTGTGTGTATGTTTGCGCGTTCATGTGTGTGTGTGTGTCATTCCTGTTCATTCCAACCTAGCAGCAGTAAAGAGAGCAGCACTAACTAACTATAGTCTCCTGTTTTTCTCCTCCACATTCTCTCCATTCTCTCATTACCGCCGTTTCCTGCTCTCCTTTCTCTGCTGCTCTCGTTGCCACAATTATAACCACCATTAATTATTCATCTCTCCTCGGATGAGCGAGAGAAGCCTCCGATCCCCTCCGCCCCGAGTAAGAGAGCGCGAGCTACGGATCCTACGACGGCCAGTTACCATGACGAGCATCAGGGTACACGGCTCATCGCTGTCTGTTCATTCGCCTGTTCGCCTACAGAATCACCAGGTTGCTACCGGGGGGAACAAGGGGGGTGGGTGTGTATACACTCTTAGAAAAAAGGTGCTATCTATAACCTAAAAAGGGTTATTTGGTTGTCCCAAAAGGAGAACCCTTTGAAGAACCCTTTTTGTTTCCTGGAATAACCTTTCCGGTTCCAGGTAGAACCCATTTAGGTTCCATGTAGAACCCTTTCCAAAGAGGATTCTACATGGAACCCAAAACAAGTATGTGTGGGGGTTCTCCTATGGGGACAGCTAAACAACCCTTTTGGAACCTTTTTTTCTAAGAATGTGTGGGTACGGTTTTTATAATTATCCTTCCACGTTATGATTTTTATCATTCATAATAATATTGCTGATAACAGTTGCCCCTCAACCCTGCTCCTGCACTGTTCTGAATATCGATTCATTAATCCACTTGTTCCTCTTCCTGATTGACATGTACCAATTGCCAATCCAAGTTTCCCGCTCTAAAAATCTGGGTGTCTGAAATGGCACCCTGTTCCCTATAGGGCGATGGGCTTTGGTCAAAACTAATGGGCTAGGAAATAGGGTGCCATTTTGGATGTACACTAGCATGCTCTTTTGTCTGCGAATAACTAGACTACACTACCTGAGGGAGGGAGGGCACTAGTTTATGTGAAGTAGGGAGAGGGTGAAAAAAGGCATAATCAGCAGGGTTGAGGTGAACACTGTACTTTCCTTTCCCTCCACTTCAATTCTCCTGACACACTCCTCATCACTAAAGGCAATCGCAGCCGTCTGCCACACCGCAAGTCGACTGTCCCTATCAGAAGAGTAGTCCTGACTACGTAGGGAAACGCCAGGTCTGTTTGTCAAAACATCACTTTGACAATGGAAGTCACACATGAGACATTACGCTACCACCTTAAGTCACCTTAGGTGTAACGCTACTCTATACCAGAGGTATTGAAAACCGGATCCTGGAGGTTTGTGGACTACTGCTGTTTTTTCTGTTCTACCTGATAATTAATTGCGCCAACCTGGTCCTAAGTCTAAATCAGTCCATGAGGGGAAGAATGAGGTCCAGATTTGAATATCCCTTCTCTAACACTGCTATTCCTTGTCATACAGAAGAAGTTACCTTAAAGCTAGAACCCTTAATTGAAACAATAATAAAGTGTTTTCCCCGCCCCTGTTCAGCTAAAAAGCTAGGGGATGGAGCTGGAGAAATGTAACCACTCTCAAATCCATAGACAAGAGTTATTGATGCAAGGACTGACCATCCATGGCATCAGTTGTATAGTTTAACCATGTTTTGAGGCTATACAGTGTTTGTTTACATTTATGTTGTTTAGAAAACACTAGGCTCCCGATTGGCGCAGTGGTCTAAGGCACGGCATCTCAGTGCTTGAGGTGTCACTACAGACACCCTGGTTCAAATCCAGGCCGTATCACAACCGGCTGTGATTGGGAGTCCCATAGGGCGGCGCACAATTGTGCCAGTGTCGTCCGGGTTTGGCAGATGTAGGGCGTCATTGTAAATAAGAATTTGTTCTTAACTGACTTGCCTAGTTAAATAAAGGTTAAATTGATTAAAATGTAATGTAAAAAAAGCTTACATTTTGGTTTCTGATGGGGGATGACAGTTGAACTAAGCTCATGAGGCATTTATAAGTTCTACAATAATCAAAATGGGTATATATCATTAATTCCTAAATGGATGTTGCAACTAAGGATTCTAGCTTTAAGGACCGGGGTTGGTCAAAGTATTGATTGTCAGATTTTGTTCAAAATTTTCCAATGGTGTCCCACATGGTATATGTAAGAGATAAATGCCAACATTCTGTACATTACCTTGGAAATAATGGACGACGCAGCGGGACGAGACAGAGAAGAGTCCCTTTGCGGAGTTCATTTTTCCAAGGTAATGTATGGAATGTCTGCGTTTATCCCACAGTTGTCAAAGAAAACAGTACTAAAGCACAGATTTACCAGTATAAATAACATTATTGTGGAGGCTCATTGATGTAACGTTACGTTAGTTAACATGCTACACTAGCAAAGTTCTGAGTGATATGGCTGTCGGCTATATGAGCCACGACTTACTATTCTTTGTGCAGCTTCAAATGTCGAACAAAGTTGGAAGTTGTTGCGCCTCCATCTGTCATTTTCTTCCTGCATATTTTAAAGATGCAATATCCGAAAGGAATCATTTTGGGTATCATCTTTCCAAGGGCTCCATCTGAATTCACCCGTCGATGTTCCTCTGCATGTGCAACTTTTTCTCAGCTGGCACAATTTGATTGGCTGCTGTCCGATTCAAACTGTAATCCGTTAAATGAAGAGTTGATGCACTGCACACTGTTTTAAATAGCACCATTTTTAATATTTGGGCCTGGGGAGGGTATCAAGTCAGGTCGAGTCAAAAGGCTCAAGTCCAAGTCAAGTCACGAGTCATTGGTGTTAAAGTCAAAGTCGAGTTGCAAGTCATCATATTTGTGACTCGAGTCCACACCTCTGCTTCTAGCCAATCCGAAACGAGTATTCAACAATGCTGTGGTGTTAGATATTGTAACCAGTGGTAACGTAAATGTAAGCCTATACTTTACTTGCAACGCCTTTTATTACAGGTGTAGAATGAAATTAGGCCTAATACCAAAGGGCTATGGTTAGGGCCTGTTGACGTATGAAAGCTGAGAGCAATCAGAAGCAAATGACAGACTGACTAGTCAAGACATAAAACAACATAGCGCGTTATCTAAATAGTGCCACATCCTCTGTGCTCCACCAAGACCCTTATATAACCTCATTTAATGAGATGTCGGAAAAAAACTTCACTCTCCTCTGAAACTTTTTTCAAAAAGCCCTTCTTCCTCTCCTCCATATTCTTTAGGTCTTCCCCTTCCCTCATTAGCTAACTGTGCTAGCTGCTGCTGTTGCTTTTCTGTTCTCTCGAGTGGGGGCAACTTCATTCACACATTGTCCTCCAGCTACAAAAGTGCAGACAATCGCCTGCTCCCTAACACCCACCCACCCACCCACTCACACACACACTCATACTCACACACACACCCACCCACACACACACACACACACTCATCCTCACACACCCACCCACCCACCCACCCACCCACCCACCCACACACACACACACACACACACTCCGACACTTTGACTAGTATGAGTGCATAGACGTCGACAAAGGCAATTATCACATCTATTATTGAGACTTGTCTGTTATTACGTGCCACTGACCTAGGCAACTAGCGCTCCCCCCTTGCGCCGCTGTTTGACGTGTTTCACAGGCTAAAAAGTGAGAGTGTGTGTGTCCGTTCCAAGGACACGCCCGGACACGCATTTTTTGTGTGTGGATTTATGTATGTTCGCTCATATGTGTCCAGACGGGTTATATTTCCCCAGCAACACATCAACCCATGATACACCCCAAGGACACTTGTGGTTAGGGACATCATAACAGGTTGTAAACAGCCAGCCTCTTTTATATGTATGGTCTCGTGAAGAAAAATCCACACACACACACACACACACACACACACACACACACACACACACACACACACACACACACACACACACACACACACACACACACACACACACACACACACACACACACACACACACACACACACACACACAAAATAAGGACTGATCCCCTTGTATTGCATTAGTATTACATACACATTGGCTTTATCAATTAGCAAGTCTAATGAGCCGATCCGACTGCTCTGACTGCTCTGTGTTAATTCATGTCTATCCCTTTACTGTAAAGATGGCTGTTAGGCTGCGTCTCAAATACACAATTCCCTTTACACTCTTAGGAATAAGGGTTTGGCATTGTTCCCTGGGGTATCAAAATGTCAAAATACACATAATGTATCTTCAGAGGTACACATGTGATCCCACTTGGTACTGGTCCGTACCTTTTAGGGTACATGTGTGGATAAAGAGTATGATGGTACATTTTTGTACCCAATATTTTGAATATAAAAAGGTACAATTATCACACTCTCAATGTATGAAGAACATACAGTACACTTCTGTTTCCAAACGTATTGTGTACCCTCAACTTGATGGTACTGATTTGTACCTTTGCTCAGCAGAAAAGCTATGTACTGATGAAAGGTACAGTACATATTTGTACCCACCATAAGGTGGTGGTACCCTAAAAAGGCATATTGGTACCATAATTATTACCATGATCATATTTCCCAGCATGCTCTACTGCAAGTATACTTTTTAGAATAGTTCTTAATATCTTTGTTTTTGCATGTACATTGATTGATTGATGAATCCTATGCTGCACAAAGATAAATGAATACAGATCTAAAGTAATCGAATCAGTTAGCAACATTTTTTTTGCACCAATTACAGCAATGGTTGTTCAAGTTGAAATGTCTTAGGCAGTCTCACAGTGTTCCTAACCCTGGCAGTCATTCTGAATGACAAAAGAGGTATGTGTCAGGGACTCCAGACAATCAAGGATTCTAAAAGAAAGCCAGATGACGTCGCGGACGTCTCGCTCCCGGACAAGCTAAACACCTTCTTCACTCGCTTTGAGGAAAACAACATCGAGCCACCGACACAGTCTCCCGCCACTCACGAGGACTGTGTGCTCTCGTTCTCCGTGGCCGATGTGAGTAAGTCATTTAAGCGTGTTAACCCTTGCCCAGACTGCATCCAGACCGGCTGACTGGAGTGTTTACAGACCTATTCATCTCTTCATATCCCAGTCTGTTGTCCCCACCTGCTTCAAAATGTCCACCACTGTTTCTTTACCCAAGAAAGTGAAGGTAACTGAACTAAATGACTATCGCCTAATACCACTCACTTCTGTCACCATGAAGTGCTTTGAGAGGCTAGTTAAGGATCGTATCACCTCCACCTTGCCAAACACCCTAGAACCACTACAATTAACATACCACCCCAACAGATCCACGGACGAGGCAATCGCCATCGCCCTACACACTGTCCTATCCCACCTGGACAAGAGGAATACCTATATAAGAATACTGTTCATCTACTACAGCTCAGCCTTCAACACCATAGGGCCCTGGGTCTGAACCCCTCCCTGTACAACTGGGTCCTGGACTTCTGGGTCCTGGACCCCTTTAGGAACACATTTAAAACATTTTTTTTCCTAAGAGTGTATAGTGCATTACTTTTAACCAGAGCCCTATGAGCCCTGGTCAAAAGTAGTGCTCTTCATAGGGAATAGGGTGCCATTGGAGGCGCCACCTTAGTGTCACCTCAGTCTTTTACTGTTGTGATATACGATCCATTCGATGAGGTCATTAACATGCGCCAGAGGTCACACAATAACACAGGGAGTGTTTCATCTCATGACCTGCGATTGATTATCGATGCGTCTCATCTGTTATTGGCTGGGATTAATAGTTGGTCGATTAATATTGGGGATTTAGACAAACACACACTAATGAAGAGGAGACTTGCATACATTGTATGATGCATGAAGGCACACATTCTTCCTCCACTGGTAACACTTAACCTTCCTGAGCACACAAGAGTTGACATTTTATTTGCCCTTCATTTGGCCCTGCCCCTCCTTTCATTAACATTCAGCGGCACGGCTGCATTCTGCACACACTGGCTGATGAGGTTCACACACACACACACACACACACACACACACACACACACACACACACACACACACACACACACACACACACACACACACACACACACACACTGCTAAAGGTACCACCTGCTAATACATCAAGGAGAAATTGTACTTGCTTGACCACAACCCTCTCTCCTAAAATGAAAATGTTTTTCACTACAATCCCCCATCTCCAAAAATAAAGAAATGATGAAAAATCTAGAGTCTGGAGAAAATAACAGTTTTTCTACATTGGAGATGCATGAATCATACTCCATCACTCATCCAGGTAGCCTAGTGGTCAGAGCCCGAAAGGTTGCTGGATTGAATCCCCAAGCTGACAAGGTAAAAATCTGTCAATCTGGCCCTGAGCAAGGCAGTTATCCCACTGTTCCCTGGGCGCCGAAGACGTGGATGCTGATTACGGCAGCTCCCCACACCTCTCTGGTGCGGTTGACACATTTCAGTTGAACACATTCAGTTGTACAACTGACTAGGTACCCCCCCCCCCCATTGTTATTACTCACAGACAGTCAACATCCAACATAACAGAGTCCTAACAACCAGCACAGAAGGGAACAACATAGACATGCACACACACACACACACACACACACACACACACACACACACACACACACACACACACACACACACACACACACACACACACACACACACACATAAACTAAAAGGCAACCTTCACACTCCTGTGGTAGATTGAAGATGTAATGAAGATGTACTGGTATGTAGGGAAACCTGAAACATTATAATGTGTTGAACTGGAAGGGATGTAGGGGATATAACCACAAGTTGCAAAATGAACTATTCATTATTCATTAACAACCTTGAAAAGTGGACCCTCTGACGGAGCGAGTGGGATAAAGGAGAGAGCGAGTGGGATAAAATAAGGGAACAAGGGATGAGACTACATTCATTGAGAACACTGTACAGGTCCCCTCACGCGAATGTGGCTCATATAGAGAGGGTGCTTGTCAGATTGCGTCGCTGTGGTGATTATAATTCATTAAGACTGGGATAGCGGGGGTCTGGAGTAGGGGGGTCAGGATGACTGGAGAGTACTGGAGTAGGGGGTCAGGATGACTGGAGAGTACTGGAGTAGGGGGTCAGGATGACTGGAGAGTACTGGAGTAGGGGGTCAGGATGACTGGAGAGTACTGGAGTAGGGGGTCAGGATGACTGGAGGGTGTGTGCGAGAGCGAGAGAGAGAGGTAGAGAGAGAGAGAGAGAAATAGAGAGAGAGAGAAATAGAGAGAGAGAGAGAGAGAGAGAGAGAGAGAGAGAGAGAGAGGTAGCGAGAGAGAGGGAATACTTGTGTTACCTGGGTATGTTCACGTGTGCCAGATTGTGTTTCTGTATCTTCATGCTTTCATAAGAGTCTAATTAGTAGTTATACAAAAATCCAGGTTCCATGTGATCAAAAGCAGATCAAGGACAGTAGACATGTATTGCTATAGGGGCTAGTTATGGAGCGTAACCTCACATCTACTGTCTTTAGAGGACAGACTACCTTACACCTTTCAACTCATTCATACTGTCTATCAACCCACACCACAAATACCACTACCCCATCAGGCACCATACGGTGATGTCAAACCCTATATGCTAAGATCCCAGTCTACCTGTGCCAAAACACCAACCTGGTGTTAACCTAACCAGGACTCCTCTTTCAACTTCAGTACTACTAGTCTCAGCTCTCTCCCCCAACACTTGGGGTGTAAAGTGTCGACAAGAGGGACAGTGTTAGGTAACGACAAGAGGGACAGTGTTAGGTAGGTGAGGATGTATGTCAACCCACCTCCTTTGATGATGACTTGCCCCCCCACCCCCTCCTCCCCCGATCGATCGTCTCCCCCGGGGCACCAGAGGCAATCAGGTGGTTGTGATTGGTGTCCCTCTCGCTCTCCTGACCCGTCCTGTCCACTCTCCATCAACCCGCTCTCTCCCCCTACCATTCCCTCCATCTCTCTGCACCATCCCACTCTCCCTGCCCCGCCGTCATGTGTCGACTCCTCCGCTCACGTCAACTCTTCTTCGCTCTGTCTGTCCGCCTCTCTCTCTCTCCTCCCTCCATCCCTCTCTCCCTGCACCTCAGCCATCCAACCATCGTGTGTGCCTTAGCGCATAAGCCAGTAACTTTACAAGTTAGGGGGTTTCTGCTGTGTATTCATTGGCCTTGTACCCTCTCTGCACAGCAGACGCACAGTAAAGACAAGAGACATATCATGTAAACATAGGGGCCTAAACCATGAGCCAGAAACAGGGGTTAAAAGATGCCTTCCTCCACCCATCATCCTCCAATGTGCCTGGGCCAGGCCGGGCTCCATCGCTGGTATTGATCCAGAGACAAGGAGCTCATTGGGTGTGTGTGTTTGCTTGTCGGAGGGATCAGGGGAACCGCCCCCCCCCCCCCCCCACACACACAGACAGGAAAGGACCATCGATTCGGTGTGTGTGTGGAGCGGTTAGCCACGGAGGGATGGGCAATCTAATACACATAAGATGTGGTGTAGTGGTGCATCGTGTGAGTAATATGAATGTACTGTATGCAATATAAAGTATGTGTGTGTGGTTACATGTCAAAGTGGGAGTAGAGGCCTGCACACGTGGGTCTGTATTTAAATCTCATTTGCAATATGTGTTTTGTATGTGTTTGAGTGTGTGTGTAGAGTCTGTTTAACAGTCTCCACGTGGGTGTGTGAAAGAGATTGAAAATCGCATGCGTGTGTGTGTGTCTATGTGGGCGCAAACGTGCATGGGTACGTGTGTGTGCGTGTGTGCGTGCGTGCGTGCGTACGCTAGCCTCTTCGTCCCCAGTGCTCGGTCACTCATGCTGATAGGAGGAGAAGGTTAGGCTAGGCTAGGCTAGGCTAGGCTAGGAGAGGGGGAGGAAGGAGAAGAGTGTGGACGAGAGGAGAGGGGGAGGAAGGAGAAGAGTGTGGACGAGAGGAGTGGGGGAGGAAGGAGAAGAGTGTGGACGAGAGGAAAGGGGGAGGAAGGAGAAGAGTGTGGACGAGAGGAGAGGGGGAGGAAGGAGAAGAGTGTGGACGAGAGGAGAGGGGGAGGAAGGAGAAGAGTGTGGACGAGAGGAGTGGGGGAGAAAGGAGAAGAGTGTGGACGAGAGGAGTGGGGGAGGAAGGAGAAGAGTGTGGACGAGAGGAGAGGGGAAGGAAGGAGATGATTGTGGACGAGAGGAGTGGGGGAGGAAGGAGAAGAGTATGGACGAGAGGAGAGGGGGAGGAAGGAGAAGAGTGTGGACGAGAGGAGGGGAGGAAGGAGAAGAGTGTGGACGAGAGGAGAGGGGAGGAAGGAGAAGAGTGTGGACGAGAGGAGAGGGGGAGGAAGGGAAATTGTAGTTTTGGGGGTGAAGAGAGAGGATACTTGAAAAACAGTCGAGGCAGCCTGGAGAGATGGAGAGATGGAGAGAGCGAGAGAGAGAGAGAGAGTGAAAGAGAGAGAGAGAGAGAGAGAGAGAGAGAGAGCAATATAGTTCTTAGAGAAGTACAGTGGAGCAGGGAAAGGGGAAGGCGAAGAAAGAATTCACTTGGACAGCTGTCATAACAGTTTCACCCTACTGTCTGACTGGACTGGTCTGACCTAGCTGAACTATGGAGAGAGCAGGGGAGAATGACTGCCCCCTCTCATTGAAGCCACGGAAGTTCAAGACCGACCGCGCTACTGCAGGCATTGCTAGCAGAAAACAGGATCCCGATTTAAGGGAAAAATTGCAATCTTCATGTTTAAAAAAAATTATTCTAAGACAATCAAGGTTCCAATAATTGCTTCTAATAGACCAGATGTATTTCCTTGAACCAATTATTTTTAGTTAGTTGCCAATGGCAGCCTGCAGTACCCTGGTCGGCCTCCAATTTGAGTTATTCAATAAGAGGGGGCAGCACTGAGCTATCACTTCCTGGAGTAGCTCAAACTGTGCATGTATCCATGAGATGCCATCTTAACCGACTTCATTTGGCTTCAATGCGCTATTGAGTCTTCACATTGGAATGAATGGTGTCACGTGATCGATGTCTTTGTCTATTCGTATACAGTCAATGGGAGGGAGGGAGGGAGTTAAGGTTGCAAGGGTGCACTTTATAGTTGTTCCTAGAGAGGGAGGAGGAGGTGGGAGGAGGAGGAGGGAGGAGGAGGTGGGAGGAGGAGGAGGGAGTGGGAGGTTGAGGAGGAGGAGGGTGGAGGAGGAGAGAGGCTGAGGATGCTGATGCTTTTGACTGTGAGTCTGGAGGGGTGAACTGAAGTACTTTCATGAAGCACAGTCACATCCACACACAGCACAGACACATTCCCAAACAGCACAGACACATTCACACACAGCACAGTCACATTCACACACAGCACAGTCACATTCACACACAGCACAGTCACATTTACATTCACACACAGCACAGACACATTCACACACAGCACAGACACATTCCCACACAGCACAGTCACATTCACACACAGCACAGTCACATTCACACACAGCACAGTCACATTTACATTCACACACAGCACAGACACATTCACACACAGCACAGACACATTCACACACAGCACAGACACATTCCCACACAGCACAGTCACATTCCCACACAGCACAGTCACATTCACACACAGCACAGTCACATTCACACACAGCACAGTCACATTCACACACATCACAGTCACACACAGCACAGCACAGTCACATTCACACACAGCACAGACACATTCCCACACGGCACAGTCACATTCCCACACAGCACAGGCACATTCACACACAGCACAGTCACATTTACATTCACACACAGCACAGACACATTCACACACAGCACAGACACATTCACACACAGCACAGACACATTCCCACACAGCACAGTCACATTCCCACACAGCACTGTCACATTCACACACAGCACAGTCACATTCACACACAGCACAGTCACATTCACATTCACACACATCACAGTCACACACAGCACAGCACAGTCACATTCACACACAGCACAGACACATTCCCACACAGCACAGTCACATTCACACACAGCACAGTCACATTTACATTCACACACATCACAGTCACATTCACACACAGCACAGTCACATTCACACACAGCACAGTCACATTCACACACAGCACAGTCACATTCACACACAGCACAGTCACATTTACATTCACACACATCACAGTCACATTCACACACAGCACAGTCACATTCACACACAGCACAGTCACATTTACATTCACACACAGCACAGACACATTCACACACAGCACAGACACATTCACACACAGCACAGACACATTCCCACACAGCACAGTCACATTCCCACACAGCACAGTCACATTCACACACAGCACAGTCACATTCACACACAGCACAGTCACATTCACACACATCACAGTCACACACAGCACAGCACAGTCACATTCACACACAGCACAGACACATTCCCACACGGCACAGTCACATTCCCACACAGCACAGGCACATTCACACACAGCACAGTCACATTTACATTCACACACAGCACAGACACATTCACACACAGCACAGACACATTCACACACAGCACAGACACATTCCCACACAGCACAGTCACATTCCCACACAGCACAGTCACATTCACACACAGCACAGTCACATTCACACACAGCACAGTCACATTCACATTCACACACATCACAGTCACACACAGCACAGCACAGTCACATTCACACACAGCACAGACACATTCCCACACAGCACAGTCACATTCACACACAGCACAGTCACATTTACATTCACACACATCACAGTCACATTCACACACAGCACAGTCACATTCACACACAGCACAGTCACATTCACACACAGCACAGTCACATTCACACACAGCACAGTCACATTTACATTCACACACATCACAGTCACATTCACACACAGCACAGTCACATTCACACACAGCACAGTCACATTTACATTCACACACAGCACAGACACATTCACACACAGCACAGACACATTCACACACAGCACAGACACATTCCCACACAGCACAGTCACATTCCCACACAGCACAGTCACATTCACACACAGCACAGTCACATTCACACACAGCACAGTCACATTCACACACATCACAGTCACACACAGCACAGCACAGTCACATTCACACACAGCACAGACACATTCCCACACGGCACAGTCACATTCCCACACAGCACAGGCACATTCACACACAGCACAGTCACATTTACATTCACACACAGCACAGACACATTCACACACAGCACAGACACATTCACACACAGCACAGACACATTCCCACACAGCACAGTCACATTCCCACACAGCACAGTCACATTCACACACAGCACAGTCACATTCACACACAGCACAGTCACATTCACATTCACACACATCACAGTCACACACAGCACAGCACAGTCACATTCACACACAGCACAGACACATTCCCACACAGCACAGTCACATTCACACACAGCACAGTCACATTTACATTCACACACATCACAGTCACATTCACACACAGCACAGTCACATTCACACACAGCACAGTCACATTCACACACAGCACAGTCACATTCACACACAGCACAGTCACATTTACATTCACACACATCACAGTCACATTCACACACAGCACAGTCACATTCACACACAGCACAGTCACATTCACACACAGCACAGTCACATTCACACACAGCACAGTCACATTTACATTCACACACATCACAGTCACATTCACACACAGCACAGTCACATTCACACACAGCACAGTCACATTCACACACAGCACAGTCACATTCACACACAGCACAGACACATTTGCCAATTTTGCTTCACTGAAAATTGCAAATGTCAAGCATATTTTGAATGTAATACACACAAAAAAACTGCACTTACACATGAAGATAAATGTATGTAAACTACAGACTAGACATGGCAAAATGTGCATGAAACAGTGAAATCTATTCACTCTTTCATTTAGTCGTCTTAAAACACATCCTTCACAGAATCCTTCACAGAATGCAGTAACATCATAAAAATCCTTCACGTAACGTAAGTAACGTATCTGCTGAATGTGTTGACGCATACATGAGAAAACAGAGAGAGAGAGAGAAAACACAAACAGATCTTGAGCCCAATTTACGGCTTCTTCTAGTTTGAAAACAAAGAAGGCTAAAACCCGGGCCAAGTTGTCAGAGTGACTGCCAGTTGAGTGTTCACAAAACACAGGCAGCGAACACAGCCCACAAAGCCACCCAAATAGGAATGGTTAACATTCGAGAGGGAATGCCTTGCTTTTGTACAACTTGTTTCTCTAAAACCAAGAATAGATCATTGGAATATAGTGTACAACAGGTATTTGTAGAGATGTTGTTTCAGAACACACTATACACTTTGACCTAAAACCTCTCATTCAGTAGAGTTGGGTCAGCCATTTTCATAGAGGCATTTCTATAGTCTCTGTGAGAGTTATTTCCCCCTGCTCCTTTATTTCCCCTTTCTCCAGTCAGCCAATTAATGAGCACATTTGTTTCATTCCAATAAACCAACAGAGGGATGAGAGAGGAGAAGAGATCAGAACAGAGGGATGGGAGAGGAAAAGAGATCAGAACAGAGGGATGAGAGAGGAGAAGAGATCAGAACAGAGGGATGGGAGAGGAAAAGAGATCAGAACAGAGGGATGAGAGAGGAGAAGAGATCAGAACAGAGTGATGAGAGAGGAAAAGAGATCAGAACAGAGGGATGAGAAAGGAAAAGAGATCAGAACAGAGGGATGAGAGAGGAAAAGAGATCAGAACAGAGGGATGAGAGAGGAAAGGAGATCAGAACAGAGGGATGAGAGAGGAAAAGAGATCAGAACAGAGGGATGAGAGAGGAAAAGAGATCAGAACAGAGGGATGAGAGAGGAAAAGAGATCAGAACAGAGGGATGAGAGAGGAGAAGAGATCAGAACAGAGGGATGGGAGAGGAAAAGAGATCAGAACAGAGGGATGAGAGAGGAGAAGAGATCAGAACAGAGGGATGAGAGAGGAAAAGAGATCAGAACAGAGGGATGGGAGAGGAAAAGAGATCAGAACAGAGGGATGAGAGAGGAGAAGAGATCATAACAGAGTGATGAGAGAGGAAAAGAGATCAGAACAGAGGGATGAGAAAGGAAAAGAGATCAGAACAGAGGGATGAGAGAGGAAAAGAGATCAGAACAGAGGGATGAGAGAGGAAAAGAGATCAGAACAGAGGGATGAGAGAGGAAAAGAGATCAGAACAGAGGGATGAGAGAGGAAAAGAGATCAGAACAGAGGGATGAGAGAGGAAGGTCATAGAGGATTCACAGAAAGGGCCAGCTTAGAAGACCATGACTGGTAGAGCGAAGAAGGAGTGTGTAGTTGTGTGTGTGTGTGTGTGCGTGCGTGCGTGCGTGCGTGTGTGTGTGCGTGTGTGTGTGCGTGCGTGCGTGCGTGCGTGTGTGTGTGCGTGCATGCACATCCTGAATTCAAAATGGATTAAATATACTTAAAAAAAAAAATGAAAACATGTTTTTATACATTTTTGCAAATTTAGCAATTTGTATTTTTAAATGAAATACAGAAATCTCTCATTTATATAAGTATTCTCACCCCTGAGTCAATACTTTGCACAAGCACATTTGAATTACAATTACAGCTGTGAGTCTTTCTGGGTAAGTCTCTAACAGCTTTCAACACCTGGATTGTGCAACATTTGCCTGTCAAATTGGTTGTTGATCATTGCTAGACAACCATTTTCAGGTTTTGCCATAGATTGTCAAGTAAATTTAAGTCAAAACTGTAACAGCCACTCAGGAACATTCACTGTCTTCTTGGTAAGCAACTCCAGTTTAGATTTGGCCTTGTGTTTAAGGCTATTGTCCTGCTGAAAGGTGAATGAATCTCCCAGTGAATTGCTTTCCCACATTTTTTTGCAGTATTACTTTAGTGCCTTGTTGCAAACAGTTTACATGTTTTGGGATATTTTATTCCGTACAGGCTTCTTTCTTTTCGCTCTGTCAATTAGGTTAGTGTTGTGGAATAACTACAATGTTGTTGATCCGTCTTATCACAGCCATTAAACTCTGTAACTGTTTCACCATTGGCCTCATGATTAGCGGTTTTCTTCCTCTCCGGCAACTAAGTTAAGGACACATGTATCTCTGTAGTGACTGGGTGTTCAGTCCCTGTATGGTCAATGCAGCACAATGTTGATGACAATGATGTTGTTTCGACTTTGCGTCTTAATATAAATCCACAAGCGTTTTATAATTACACTATACTTTTTGTTTCTTACATCTGCAAACAGCTAGTGTATCTTTTCTTAGCAAGTTGTGGCTAAATCTGTGTTAGCCACTAATGCTAATATCTAGTTAACTGTCTAGCTAAGAAATGTACAGAGTAAGAGCAAACGTAGCTACAGTTGGAGTCAGAAGTTTACATACACTTAGGTTGGAGTCATTAAAACTTGTTTTTCAACCACTCCACAAGTCGGTTAGGACATCTACTTTGTGCATGACACAAGTCATTTTCCCAACAATTGTTTACAGACAGATTATTTCACTTATGACTCAATGTATCACAATTCCAGTGGGTCAAAAGTTTACATACACTAATTTGACTGTGCCTTTAATCAGCTTGGACAATTACAGAAGATTATGTCATGGCTTCAGAGGTTTCTGATAGGCTAATTGACATAATTTGAGTCAATTGGAGGTGTACCTGTGGAAATATTTCAAGGCCTACCTTCAAACTCAGTGCCTCTTTGCTTGACATCATGGGAAAATCAAAATAAATCATCCAAGACCTCAGAATTGTTTTTGTAGAAGTCTGGTTCATCCTTGGGAGCAATTTCCAAATGCCTGAAGTTACCCCGTTCATCTGTACAAACAATAGTACACAAGTAGAAACACCATGGGACCACGCAGCCGTCATACCGCTCAGAAAGGAGACAATCAGAATGGAGATAGACCCATTGAAATCCCTTAAAATGTATGTGTTGATACCCTATGGTAACACACTACTCACAAAGCACATTTAGAATTTGTATTATTCAAAAACATGAAATACTGTCAAACACTGTCCAAAATGTGAAAAATACTGTGATGTGATATTCTGCCCATATTATCCAGCCCTACTTCACCATGCTCAAAGGGATATTCAATGTCTTCTTTTTTTACCCATCGATCAATAGCTTCCCTTCTTTGTGGGGCATTGGAAAACCTTAGGCCTGGCTCGCAGTTGGTATTCCAATTCATCCCAAAGGTGTTCAATGGGGTTGAGGTCTGGGCTCTGTGCAAGCCAGTCAAGTTCTTCCATACCGATCTCGACAAACCATTTCTGTATGGACTGCTTTTTGTGCACAAGGGCATTGTCATGTTGAAACAAGGAAGGGCCTTCCCCAAACTGTTTCCACAAAGTTGAAAGCACAGAATCATCTAGAACAGGTATTCCCAAACTGGGGTACGCGCAATGCCGTCGGGAGTACGTCAAATAAACATGTGATTCACATTTGTTTTATTAAAACGGCAGTCCCGTTCTGTGAGCTTGTGTGGCCTACCACTTCACGGTTGAGCCGTTGTTGCTCCTAGACGTTTCCACATCACAATAACAGCACTTACAGTTGACTGGTGCAGCTCCAGCAGGGCAGACATTTGACGAATTGACTTGTTGGAAAGGTGGCATCCTATGACGGTGCCACGTTGAAAGTCACTGAGCTCTTCAGTAAGGCCATTCTACTGCCAATGTTTGTCTATGCAGATTGCATGGTTGTGTGCTCAATTTGGACACAACTGTCAGCAACGGCTGTGGCTGAAATAGCCGATTCCACTAATTTGTAGGGGTGTCTACATACTTGTGTAGTATAGTGTGTTGTGTGACTCGTGAAGCACATTTTTACTCCTAAACTTATTAAGGCTTGCCAATAACAAAGGGGTTGAATACTTTCTGACTCCAGACATTTCAGCTTTTCATTTGCTATTAATTCCACTTTGGTATTATAGGGTATTGTGGGTAGGCCGGCGACAAAAAATATAAATGTAATCCATTTTAAATTCAAGCTGTAACATAAACAAATCTGGAAAAAGTCAAGGTGTGTGACTACTCTCTGAAGGCACTACTTTGTCTCTACAGACAGGGGTTAATTAAGTCAGAGCATACTGCCCACTGAGGAGGGATACACAACCTTCAGAGAGCCCTATCACAATCCAACCATCAAAACTCCTGTGGCTAAGTCTACGTATCAAATTGCACCTTATTCCCTATGTAGTGCACTACTTTTGACCAGGGCACAATATTGGGAATTGGGGGCCATTTGAGACACTAGCCTCTCTCTCCAATTAATCACACAGTAGGTGTCCTGTCATTCTGAAAGCTGATTGGCTCACAGAGCCGATTCCCTGTGCGAGGGTGCCAAGTTCAATAAGCATTGTCAGCATTGGTTGTTTTTAACAGTAGCTATATTCATTAGCTAATGTACGCTCCAGAGAGAGAGAGACTGAGTATTATACTGTAGGAACAAAAAGTGACATTCGCAAACCCCAAGGGCAGCATTGTTAGAGCTGTGGTTAAGTAAGCGAATAAAATCGATGTGTTCTGGTCGCAGAAACAATAAAATAGATCTCGATTGAGACACGACTTCAGTCTCCTTCATAATGACAGTGTATGCGGTTGTTTTTGTGTGTGCGTATTCGTGTAAGTGTAAGTGTGTGTGTGTGGGTGGGTGTTCACACGTGTATATGCGTGTGTCTGTCTACCGTGCTGCTCTGCTGCTTTCCTGGTCTCCGAACGCAACGTGCCGCGAAGACAAACTTTGAGCAAACGCACCGGTACATATCAACCCTTCCCTTTAGGTTAGACTAAGTAACTGAGGTTCGTTTAGGCAGCCTGATTGGCAAGGGGTGGTTCCTCCTAGATTCAGCAGTTAATTTGTTTATTAGCTTCAACAGCTTGCTAATGAGATGCCTATGCCGCCTGCTGCCTGGTGCTTTCTGCCTGGTGAAGAGAGAGAAGTAGGAGGATCACAGGTGTGTAACACTATACAGATGAAGTCGGAGGTTGGAGTCATTAAAACCCGTTTTTCAACCACTCCACAAATGTCTCTATAGTCATTTTTCCAACAATTGTTTACAGACAGATGATTTAACTTACAATTCACTGTATCACAATTCCAGTGGGTCAGAAGTTTACATACACTGAGTTGACTGTGCGTTTAAACAGCTTGGAAAATTACAGGGAATGATGTCATGGCTTTAGAAGCTTCTGATAGGCGAATTGACATCATTTGAGTCAATTGGAGGTGTACCTGTGGATTTATTTCAAGGCCTACCTTCAAACTCACTGCCTCTGCTTGACATCATGGGAAAATCTAAAGAAATCAGCCAAGAAAAAGACCTCAGAAAAATAATTGTAGACCTCCACAAGTCTGATTCATCCTTGGGAGAAATTTCCAAACGCCTGAAGGTACCACGTTCATATGTACAAACAATAGTACGCAAGTATAAACACCATGGGACCACGCAGCCGTCATACCGCTCTCCTAGAGATAAACGTACTTTGGTGCGAAAAGTACAAATCAATCCCAGAACAACAGCAAAGGACCTTTTGAAGATGCTGGAGGAAACAGGTACAAATGTATCTATATCCACAGTAAAACGAGTCCTATATCGACATAACCTGAAAGTACGCTCAGCAAGGAAGAGGACACTGCTCCAAAACCACCCTAAAAAAGCCAGACTACGGTTTCCAACTGCACATGGGGACCATTTGGCCATTATGACCATCGTTATGTTTGGAGGAAAAAGCGAGAGGCTTGCAAGCCAAAGAACACCATCCCATCCATGAAGCACAGGGGTGGCAGCATCATGTTGCGGGGGTGCTTTGCTGCAGGAGGGACTGGTGCACATTCACAAAATAGATGGCTTCATGAGAGAGGAAAATTATGTGGATATAGTGAAGCAACATCTGAAGACATCAGCTTGGTCGCAAATGGGTCTTCCAAATGGACAATGACCCCAAGCAAACTTCCAAAAGTTGTAGCAAAATGGCTTAAGGACAACAAAGTCAAGGTATTGGAGTGGCCATCACAAAGCCCTGACCTCAAACCTATAGAAAAATTGTGGGCAGAAATGAAAAAGCGTGTGCGAGCATGGAGGCCTACAAACCTGACTCAGTTACACCAGCTCTGTCAGGAGGAATGGGCCAAAATTCACCTTATTGTGGGAAGCTTGTGGAACGCTACCCGAAAAGTTTGACCCAAGTTAAACAATTTAAAGGCAACGATACCAAATTCTAATTGACTGTATGTAAACTTCTGACCCACTGGGAATGTGATGAAAGAAATGAAAGCTGAAATAAATCATTCTCTCCACTATTATTCTGACATTTCACATTCTTAAAATAAAGTGGTGATCCTAACTGACCTAAGACAGGGAAATTTTACGAGGATTAAATGTCAGGAATTGTAAAAAAAAAAACGGAGTTTAAATGTATTTGGCTAAGGTGTATGCAAACTTCCGACTTCAACGGCATATACAAAAGTATGTGGACACCTATCTACTTTCAACTCCTATCAACTCCTTTCAACTTTCAACTCCTATAAACTCCTTTCAACTTTCAACTACTATAAACTTTCAACTCCTATCTACTGCTATCAACTTTCAACTCCTATCTACTCCTATCAACTTTCAACTCCTATCAACTCCTATCAACTTTCAACTCCTATCAACTCCTATCCCACTGCTCTGCAACTGTCAGCCTGTGGGCCGGAATACCAATACCTGTTGGGAGTGTGTGTGTGGCATGCGAATGTGTCAGTCTGTGTATTTCATGCATGTTTATGTACTGTATGTGTACATGGAGTGAGTGAATAAGTATGTGTGTGTGTGTGTTTGTGTATAAGTTGTAAGTGTGTGTACAGGTATGAGTAAGTGTGTGTGTGTGTGTGTGTGTGTGAGAGGTGTGTGTACATTATTTAAATCCACAATTTTCCTGACTTAATTACAAGACGGTTCTGTCTGTGTAATGACCTGGGTGTGATTTGCATAGAGGGGAAGGAGGGCACGAGGTGTGTGTTTGTGTGTTTTTGTGTGCGTGTTTGTGTGTGTGTGTGTGTGTGGGGCCGAGTAAAGGGTGTAACTACAGCTGTGCAGCTGAGCACCCTATAGCGAGGAGACAGGTGATGGAGCGGACAGGGGTAGAGGGGGGCATGGCTCCGGTCACGGCCAGCCTAGGAGGTGCCCTACCTGGGGGGAGAGGGGCATGGGGCTGGGGATGGAGCACAGGCTGGAGCACAGAGCGATGGAAAGATAGCAGGTGCTAGAGCAGAGGCCAGGGTTTGGAGAGAGAGAGAGGGAGAGAGGGAGAGAGAGAGAGAGGGAGAGAGAGAGAGAGAGAGGGAGGGAGAGAGAGCGAAAGAGAGCGAAAGAGAGAGAGAGAGAGAGAGAGAGAGAGAGAGAGAGAGAGAGAGGGAGAGAGAGAGAGAAAAAAGACAGAAAGAAAGAGAGAGGGAGAGCGCAGGTGTGGCCTGGACCTAGCAGCTGTTACGAGGCTGTAGAGGGATGAGGGCCAGCTTGTGTTTGGCATGTGTGTGTGTTTGTGCGTGTGTGTGTGTGTGTAAACCCATGAGTAACTCCTCTCTCCATCGTCCAATCTCGCCGTCCATCTAGCCTCCTGTCCTTAGCTGTGTGGCTGTCTTCAGCCTTGTGCTCTCAAGGTCTGTGTGTGTCTGGTGTCCTCTTCTCTCTACTGTATATTATGGACGGTTACCGCGGGTTAAGTAGGAAGGGGTCTTTCCCTGTCAATCACGCAGCAGCCATTGGTCACATCCTTGACCTTGTCCTCGTAATTTATGTGTGTGTGTGTGTGTGTGTGTGTGTGTGTGTGTGTGTGTGAGTGAGTGTTTGAGGAGTCGTGTGCACATGTGACATGACTAATACACACATTTGGCCATATGCATACGCACGCACACACACACACACACACACACACACACACACACACACACACACACACACACACACACACACACACACACACACACACACACACACACACACACACACACACACACACACACACACACACACACACACACACACACACACACACCCCTCCCTTCCCCTCTCCCCTCCCCAGAAGCTGCAGTAGAGTAGTGGGGTAGCTGGAACTCCAGAGAGCCAGGGGAAAACCAGGGGGTAGAAGAGAGGGAGTCAGGGGGAGAGAGAGGGAAGGCAGGGTAATGGTGTGAGGAAGGAGAGGTGATGGGGTGAATGTGTAACTAACGATCCGACGCTTAGGAGGATTTTTTCCTGTATTGAAGGTGCAGTAGCCATGAAACGATCTCTCCTCACAATGGAAACAAATGGAAACGACTAACTGTTTACTCATGTTGTACAGTGCCTAGCGAAAGTGTACACACCCCTTTGACAGTCTTCACATAGTGTTGCCTTAAAATTAAAACCTAAAAAAGGGATCACATTTGATTTTTGTTCATACCGATCTGCACAACCTTCTCCACATTTTCAAAGTCAAAGAAAGTTATAGAAAATATTTCTAATTAATATCTATTTATTTATTTTGTCTTGATTGTGTATGTCTTCCCAGAGTCAATACCTGGTGGAAGCACCTTTGGCAGCCATGACGGCTGTGGATCGTTTTGAATAATATTCTACCAACTCTTAGGGCAACATATTGTCCATTGTTTTTATCAACACTGCTCAAGATCAGTACATTTGGTTGGGAATCATTGATGGATGGCAATATTCAAACCTTGCCTCTGATTTTCAGTTATATTTAAGGTTAGACAACTGAGACTGGACCACTCAGGAATACTCCAAACCTCTTGGAAAGCCATTCTGGTGTATTTTTGGAACAAAAATGTGTGCAATTGTCTCGCTGAAAGATACAACTTTATCCCAGGGTTAAAATTCCTCAATTCTGACCTGGGCTTTGCTCCTTTCACATTTCTTCTGATCCTGACTGTCACATATACTCCCTCTCTCTCTCCGTCCTCTAGGTCGTCAGGCTGCTGATTATCCCGCACACCTGCCACCATCGTTACGCGCACCAGCGCCTCATGACTCTCACCTGGACTCCATCACCTCCTTGATTAATTTCCCTATATCTGTCACTCCCCTTTGGTTCTTTCCTCAGGTGTTATTGACTCTGTTTCATGTCGGTGCGTTGTTTGTGTTTCGTGGTTATTGTTTTGTTTATTTATGAAAACACTCACTCCCTGTTCTTGCTTCCCGACTCTCAGCGCACTCGTTACACTGAAAAACTCCCCAGTCCCTGGCAATGACAAGCATACCCATAACAGGATGCTGCCACCACAATACTTGAACATGTGTTGTATTGGATTTGACCAAAACCTGTAGTTTTGAATTTAGGCCAAAAAGTGAATGCCTTTAGCGTGTTTCCTGCAGTATTAGTTAACGGCTTTGTTGCAAACAGAATTCATGATTTGGAGCTGAGTTTTTAAAACTTTCTTTTCACTTGTCATACAGACCACTAATGTTGAGTGAATGCAATGTTGTTGATCCCATAGTATATTCAAGTATTGTGGTGGCAGCATCATGTTATGGGAATGCTTGTCACCGTCAGGGACGTGGAAGTTTGTTAGGATCAAAAGAAATATGAAAGGAGCGAAGCCCAGGAAAAAAATTAGAGTAAAACCCGCCTGTCTTCTGAAAACCTAATCCTGGGAAATCATTTTTTTCCGCTGGCAATTACACACATTTTAATGCCAAAGACATTACCAGAATGGCTTTCCAATATGTGTTGAGTGTTCCTGAAAGGTTCAGTTTCTGTCCTGACTTAAGTCTGCTTAAAATGATCTGAGACAAGGTTTAAATATCGCTGTCCATCAATGATGAGCTTGAGCAATTTTTACTAAAGCAATGTGTTGTCTAAGAGTTGTGCAGTTAGTTGGTAGAATATTATTCAAAATGATTCACAGGAGTAATGGCTGTCAAAGGTGCTTCCACCAGGTATTAATTCTGGGATGTGAAGACATACTTAATCAATACATCCTCATTTTATATTTCTTAGTAATTTGGAATAAAACGTTTGTAAAATCTTTCACTTTGAAAATGTGGAGTAGTTAAATCCAATGTAATCGCTATTTAGATGTAATGTGTAGCGACTGTATATCAGTTGTGCATGGGATAAAAGTCACATTAAAAGTCATGCCTGGCTAGCTCAATAGGATCGAGTTTCGTTTTTTACACAGCCACAAACCAGAAGCCTATGGGTCCTGGTCCAAATGTGTGCACTACACAGGGACTACGGTACCATTTGGGATGCAACCTAGCTTACAGTCCGACTCGTTAGTGGGACAAACGCAAGAAAGAGAAAGAGCTCACCATCTAACAGTCCAGGGCTGATTCAGTGAGTGTCAGTCTCTAGTTGTGATGTATGTCCTGATATTATGTACTATGTTTCTCCATTAGAAAGACGAGGCGTTTGAGATGTGATACATCTATCAGCATAATCTCACTCATCGGTCATCATTTTGACTGGCCAATGAGGGAGACAGGGACAGAGAAATGGAGGGAGACAGTGGGAGAGAGAGGGGGGAGGGAATGAGAGAAACTGAGAATAGCGGGTACAAAGAGGCTAGAGGGGAGAAGAGATGGAGGAGAGGAGGGGAGAGAGGAGAATAGGAGAAAGAAGGGAGGAGTAGAGAGGTGAGGGGAGGGTAGAGAAAGAAGGTAGAGGAGAGGGGGAAGTGAAGGAGGAGAGACAGGAGGGAGAGGGGGAGAAGAGAGGAGACTGGGAGTACAGAGGTGAGGAAGAATAGAAGAAAGGGGGAGAAAGGGAAGGTAGAGGAAAGGAGAGGAAAAGGGGAGGACAGGGACACTCAGAGGTGAAACAGCGTCTGGTGAACAATGAAGGGGAACGACAGACGTGACATCACTGGCGGGAGAGGAGGGAGAAGGGGGAAGTAATTAGGTGACTGTGTGTGTGTGTGTGTGTGTGTGTGTTTGAGAACATGTGTGGGTGTGTCTCATTCAGGCCAGCAGAGGTGCTAATCTCTTCTTCCAGAAAAAAGAAATCAGCCTAGTTATTACTGTCATCTCTCCCTTCTCCTCCCTCTCCTTTTCCAGACCTATCCCTCATTCTCAAAGTCACACTGCATTCTCTCTCCTTCTCCCTCTCCCCTTGACCCTCTCTCCTTCTCATCTACCTCGCTCGATCTCTCCGCCGAGTCAAGAGGACTTTTCGCTTATCAATTCTGCCCTGGGTTGCCATGGAAACGGTCCGGATGGACTTGGTTAGGAGGAAGAAGAGTTGTGTGTGTGTGTGTGTGTGTGTGTGTGTGTGTGTGTGTGCGGAGGAAGGTTGTGGGGGTTCTCTCTGCTGGCGTCTTAATATCTCCTCTAGTCCTGTCAGGACACATTTCAAACCACAGTCTGGTCCATAGAACCCGCTGTCACTCACACGAAACACACTCGCTAAGAGGCCCCCCATGGAGCTAGCCTTTCTCTCACCAGGCAGTGTCCTGAATACGAATTTAGTTGAGGCTGCGGTCGGTGTCTATGTGTGTGTGCCGATGTTCTGGATAGGATACCACCACTAGACTATTGAGCAGAATGTTTGTGTTTAATGTGAGGTGCATTCTGTGCGTGTGTGTGTGTGTGTGTGTGTGTGTGTGTGTGTGTGTGTGTGTGTGTGTGTGTGTGTGTGTGTGTGTGTGTGTGTGTGTGTGTGTGTGTGTGTGTGTGTATCCGTCCTGGCCCATATTGTATAATTGTACTGTGAATGAATGTGTGCTTCGCTGCAGATTTAAAAAGCAGCTCTGCAGGATTTATTTTTAGCATCACAGGCAAATGCAGCCTTTCTCCTCGCTCTTCTCTCTCTACCGCCTCTCTCTTACAGTACCCCCTCCATCTCATCTCTTTCACTCTCTTTTCTCATCTCTCAATGCCTTCTCTTGCCCTCTGTCCATTCACCTCCCCTCCATCTCTGTCACACACACACCCACACACATCACACACAAGTTTAACATCCTCTCTCCTTTTCTGCTCTACAATGTACGGCTCTAAATAGATGACTACTTTCTGCTCATCCCTCCCTCTTTCCATCTCTTTCTCTCCATCCCTCTCTTCTCTCGGAGTAGTCCCAGGTCCCATAGCGGTTTCAAAAACCTCATTCCAGTTGAAGTGACGTATGGACTGTACGCCTGTGTCGCTAAAGGCAGCAGAGGCAAGGTCCCGCGCTAATTCGGCAGGCTCTCAGCAGCTCTAGGCTACGCTATACTATGTACATCAATTATATATTTAACACAGAGGAAGGAATTCCCTCCTGTAGACAGGTGCAGGGCAGCTAGCCTGCAACAGCACTAACAGGCTACTGTTAAGCTAAAAGCTATTAGCATATTCCTATGTGGCTTGTGTTGGAATGTAGCAATAGCGTAGAGTCAGCCATTGTAGTGCTATAGCGCTAACAGGTTACTGCTAAGAGCTACAGTATGTATGAGAATCCTATACGAGTGTCCACACTGTGGCTTGTGTATTGAAAAGTAGCGCTAGCTATATAGCAATAGCTACATACTGTATAGAGCCAGTGTACCGCTTTACAAATGCTACTGTGAAGCTAAAAGCTATAAAGATACATTATTTTGTGAATTTCAACACTCTGGCACCATGCTACGGTAGCTTAGTAGAGTGGAGTTTTTACTGTGGTGTTACCATGGTAACCACTGTTGTCACTGCCGACCGGATGCTGGTCATGGTTTCAATCAGAGAGTCGGAAAGACGTGAGGTGTTGGTTTGTTCACACACACACACACACACACACACACACACACACACACACACACACACACACACACACACACACACACACACACACATACACATTTTAATCAACGCTACAGACAGAGGGAGGTTGAGAGGTGGTTTAAATCAGAGAGAAGAGACAGACAGAGCAGGTTCAAACATGACACAGACACTGGTACAGGGAAAAGAAGTGCCTGAGGGATGGATGGAGGGGGGAGTAGAGGAGAGAGAGGAAGGGTGATGAAAGTCACCTGGTCAAAGATTGATGTGGAGACTGGGAGAAATATGAGAGCTGGAGCTGGTGACGTTTCAAAACCATGAATGATAGGCTACAGTACATGGTATATAATTAAGCAATAAGGCCCGAGGGTGTGGTATACGGCCAATATACCACGGCTAAGAGCAGCTCTGATGCACGACGCAACGCGGAGTGCCTGGACACAGCCCTTAGCGGTACTGTATTGGCCATATACCACAAACCCCCAAGGTGCCTTATTGCTATTATGAACTGATTACCAACATAATTAGAGCAGTAAAAATGAATGTTTTGTCATACCTGTGGTATAAGGTCTCATATACCACGGCTGTCAGCCAATCAGCATTCAGGGCTTGAACCACCCAGTTTATACAGTAATGTAGATCATGTTAAAGGGATAATTAAATGGTATACAACTAATGTCTTGATGGGATTTATTCTGTGGTAATGGGGTATAAAAACCACCTGACACTAAACATGTAGTTTAAAGGGATACTTCGGAATGTAATCTACTTCCCCAGAGTCATATGAACTCATGGATACCATCTTTATGTCTCTGTGTCCTGTATGAGGGAAGTTAGAGGTAGTTTCGCGAGCCAATGCTAACTAAGTCTATGGGTATCTACTAGCATCCTAGTGTCGTGTAGTAGATAAAGGGCCTCATTGCCAAAATCCAGAAGTATCCCTTGAAGAGACAAACCTAAATGTAGTGGTTCCACAAATAAACGGTCTCTAAGGGGCTCTAAGTGAGAATGTGAATTCAGGGAATTCCAGGATTTACTCCTACCACTGTAGTCGGAGTATAACAGTGGTAGAGCTGCCCCGCGTTGCGTCGTGCGTCAGAGCTGCTCTTAGCCGTGGTATATTGGCCGTATACCACAACTCCTTGGGCCTTATTGCTTAATTATATACCATGTACTGTAGCCTATCATTCATGGTTTTGAAAGGTCACCATGATCAGCGTCTGAACTGAGATCACACGCAGAGCCTGACAACCTACACTGTTCAGGATGGACACACGTGCAGTACGCACTAATGCGCGCACACACGCATGCATGTACCCACACACACACACACACACACACACACACTCGTTTCACATTAATATGTCATTCAAAAAAATAAAAATAATTATGTTACAATAAAGTGTGTGTGTGTCTATAACAGACTATGGGAACAGACTATGGGAGGCACACAGTACAACATAGAGCCATGACTAGATGGAACTCTATTCCACATCAAGTAACTGATGCAAGCAGTAGAATCAGATATAAAAAACTGATAAAAATACACCTTATGTAACTGCGGGGACTGTGAAGAGACACACACACACACAGGCACACACAGGCACACACACACACACACACACACACGCACACACGATAACATACACACTATGTTGTAGATATGTGATAGTAAAGTAGTGGCCTGAGGGCACACACTTAATGTGTTGTGAAATCTGTCGTGAAATGTAATGTTTTAAATAGTACATAACTACCTTAATTTTGCTGGACCCCAAGGAAGAGTAGCTGCTGCCTTGGCAGGAACTAATGGGGATCCATAATAAACCCAAGGAAGAGTAGCTGCTGCCTTGGCAGGAACTAATGGGGATCCACAATAAACCCAAGGAAGAGTAGCTGCTGCCTTGGCAGGAACTAATGGGGATCCATAATAAACCCAAGGAAGAGTAGCTGCTGCCTTGGCAGGAACTAATGGGGATCCATAATAAACCCCAGGAAGAGTAGCTGCTGCCTTGGCAGGAACTAATGGGGATCCATAATAAACCCCAGGAAGAGTAGCTGCTGCCTTGGCAGGAACTAATGGGGATCCATAATAAACCCCAGGAAGAGTAGCTGCTGCCTTGGCAGGAACTAATGGGGATCCATAATAAACCCCAGGAAGAGTAGCTGCTGCCTTGGCAGGAACTAATGGGGATCCATAATAAACCCCAGGAAGAGTAGCTGCTGCCTTGGCAGGAACTAATGGGGATCCATAATAAACCCCAGGAAGAGTAGCTGCTGCCTTGGCAGGAACTAATGGGGATCCATAATAAACCCCAGGAAGAGTAGCTGCTGCCTTGGCAGGAACTAATGGGGATCCACAATGAATACAAACACAAACTTTTGAACGTTACAGGTAGCGGACAATACAGGCAGCTTGTACTGCTGCTTTTGTAAGCATGATGCTGTTGCCGTTGTTTTCAAAACCGGTACCCGGTTACCTTCAGACAGAGGCCACCATCGTTTTCGTGAGAGTCTCATCTTTCCATAGATGCAATCATATTATTATTAGATCATTACTATTATTAGATTATCAGATTATTATTAGATCATTACTATTATTAGATTATCAGATTATTATTAGATCATTACTATTATTAGATTATCATATTATTATTAGATCATTACTATTATTAGATTATCAGATTATTATTAGATCATTACTATTATTAGATTATCATATTATTATTAGATCATTACTATTATTAGATTATCATATTATTATTAGATCATTACTATTATTAGATTATCAGATTATTATTAGATCATTACTATTATTAGATTATCAGATTATTATTAGATTATTATTAGATCATATTATTTTTTAGGCCAAACCGTTCAGATGCTACAGACGTTTTCGTGAGAAAACCGTTTTTTTCTGAACGTTTCATTCTCTGACAAACACCGCTGTAGCTCTGTAGCTTCCACCACAGATGCAGAAGGCCGCCATTGGCCAATGCTGGATATCGAGATCCAGCCCGTGCAAAAAAAGAAATATCTCTAGCTTAAATTGACGGATTTTGATAGGGATTTTTAAAATTAATTTCTTAAATTGACGCACCAATAGACTCTCGAGGGTTAAATACTTAGGACATAGCATTGCATAGTGTATGATACATCTCTATGACTCAGGCATACAGTATCACATGAGTGCTCGTGGTTTCAAAAATGCATCATATCTGAGAAGTCCGAGACTTACTTTTAATCTACTTCTATCTACTTTTATCTTCTAAGATGAAAGTCGTGTGATCTATTTCCCTTGCTCTGCTCTGCGTTGGTGTAGTTAAAGTGAAAAATAGGGAAGTATATTTCCGACCCTATAAAGATGTCTTTAATTTGCATGACTACGACTCGCTCCAATATTTCTGTCTTGTAAAAAAATATATATTTAGCAGTGAGCTCAGACTCTGTCTGCACACAAAGCACTTGCATCAGACCAGACCAATCGATGCCAGACCTTACATCAGAGGAACTCTGCAGACAAGAGCAATCAACAGTGGAATTACAGTATGTGGAGGAGAAACTTTGGAGAACACAGATAGTTGAGATATTTCCTTCGTATTGCAATTCTCCTTCGTTATCTTTGTCGCTGGGAATACAGTGTTTGTGGGTGTGTTTATGTGTATTTGTGTTGTATGTGTGAGTGTGCCAGACCTGGGCAGAAAATTGTTCAATTTGGTAGTTTATTTAAAAATGCAACTTTTCAAATACTCAAGGCAGTCAAATATATACAGTGCCTTGCGAAAGTATTCAGCCCCCTTGAACTTTGCGACCTTTTGCCACATTTCAGGCTTCAAACATAAAGATATAAAACTGTATTTTTTTGTGAAGAATCAACAACATGTGGGACACAATCATGAAGTGGAACGACATTTATTGGATATTTCAAACTTTTTTAACAAATCAAAAACTGAAAAATTGGGCATGCAAAATTATTCAGCCCCTTTACTTTCAGTGCAGCAAACTCTCTCCAGAAGTTCAGTGAGGATCTCTGAATGATCCAATGTTGACCTAAATGACTAATGATGATAAATACAATCCACCTGTGTGTAATCAAGTCTCCGTATAAATGCACCTGCACTGTGATAGTCTCAGAGGTCCGTTAAAAGCGCAGAGAGCATCATGAAGAACAAGGAACACACCAGGCAGGTCCGAGATACTGTTGTGAAGAAGTTTAAAGCCGGATTTGGATACAAAAAGATTTCCCAAGCTTTAAACATCCCAAGGAGCACTGTGCAAGCGATAATATTGAAGTGGAAGGAGTATCAGACCACTGCAAATCTACCAAGACCTGGCCGTCCCTCTAAACTTTCAGCTCATACAAGGAGAAGACTGATCAGAGATGCAGCCAAGAGGCCCATGATCACTCTGGATGAACTGCAGAGATCTACAGCTGAGGTGGGAGACTCTGTCCATAGGACAACAATCAGTCGTATATTGCACAAATCTGGCCTTTATGGAAGAGTGGCAAGAAGAAAGCCATTTCTTAAAGATATCCATAAAAAGTGTTGTTTAAAGTTTGCCACAAGCCACCTGGGAGACACACCAAACATGTGGAAGAAGGTGCTCTGGTCAGATGAAACCAAAATTGAACTTTTTGGCAACAATGCAAAACGTTATGTTTGGCGTAAAAGCAACACAGCTGAACACACCATCACCACTGTCAAACATGGTGGTGGCAGCATCATGGTTTGGGCCTGCTTTTCTTCAGCAGGGACAGGGAAGATGGTTAAAATTGATGGGAAGATGGATGGAGCCAAATACAGGACCATTCTGGAAGAAAACCTGATGGAGTCTGCAAAAGACCTGAGACTGGGACGGAGATTTGTCTTCCAACAAGACAATGATCCAAAACATAAAGCAAAATCTACAATGGAATGGTTCAAAAATAAACATATCCAGGTGTTAGAATAGCCAAGTCAAAGTCCAGACCTGAATCCAATCGAGAATCTGTGGAAAGAACTGAAAACTGCTGTTCACAAATGCTCTCCATCCAACCTCACTGAGCTCGAGCTGTTTTGCAAGGAGGAATGGGAAAAAATGTCAGTCTCTCGATGTGCAAAACTGATAGAGACATACCCCAAGCGACTTACAGCTGTAATCGCAGCAAAAGGTGGCGCTACAAAGTATTAACTTAAGGGGGCTGAATAATTTTGCACGCCCAATTTTTCAGTTTTTGATTTGTTAAAAAAGTTTGAAATATCCAATAAATGTCATTCCACTTCATGATTGTGTCCCACTTGTTGTTGATTCTTCACAAAAAAATACAGCTTTATATCTTTATGTTTGAAGCCTGAAATGTGGCAAAAGGTTGCAAAGTTCAAGGGGGCCGAATACTTTCGCAAGGCACTGTATCGATATCGATATAGAGATTCAACTAAAAGGCAACTATTGTCTTTGATATTCAAATAATG